>NC_081186.1:76889422-77214422 GCF_029867415.1 Vicia villosa | reverse complement strand
AACGAGTTCCTGTACCCTAGCATGCGCCTGCAATGATTCCTGAAGCGATTCCTGATAGATTCCTGCAACGATTCCCCCTAAGCAAAGCATGCATGCAGCCCTATCTAGCAGCTACTTCTGATCTACATGCATATGTCTTGTCACCGAAAGTTAGTCTGCATGCATGCTAACAATTTCTGCACACGCAACACCTATCAACTATGGAAGTGTTGAGTTGTCCAACATGCATAATGTTACCGTTTTTGTCTGATGGGTATATAAACCACTTAGCTCTACAGACTCCTCACCACTTTCACTCATCTACTCCCAAACTAAACCTTCTGCCTACAACTTCCAGATTTTCATACTTCAACCATGTCTCTTTTAACAATGGGCGATACACACCGAGGAACACCCGAGAACATCGCTACCTTTGTAAGTATTTTAGTATTACATTGATAATTATTTCCAGAACGCTGGACGTTTCCGGACTCGTAGTCACTCTACTATCTCTCCGGATGACCGCATACGACCATACTTGGAAGTTGCGGGTTTCGGACCGATAAGCACCATAGCCGAGTCATCTATTGACCACAAATTTGTTCTTGTGTTGCTAGAACGCTGGAGGCCCGAGACACACACCTTCCACCTTCCAACAGGGGAGTGCACCATAACCTTGGAAGATGTACATATGTTACTAGGCCTTCCAGTTGACGGTAAGGCAATTAATGGCTGTGTAATGCAGGCAAACTCTTTATGCTTTCAGGCGATTGGCATAGACTTGGTAGAGGGACAGGTTGGTGCAAGGGGACAAGGCATCAACCTTAAGAGGTTAGGGCTTTATTATGATCAGTTTCATTTGGATGATTCGTCTCCCCAAGAGACCATACTTCAGAAAACTAGGTGTTACATACTCCTGCTAATTGGAAACATTTTGTTCCCAGATAGCACTGGTAACACGGTTAATTTTATGTATCTTCGTTTGTTAATGGATTTTACTAGAGTTGCTTTGTATAGCTGGGGGTCTGCAGTGCTGGCTACGGTCTACCAATCCCTATGCAAGAACTCAAAAGCTGATTCTTGCACATTCTATGGATGCGCTCTGTTGGTGCAGGTGTGGGGGTGGTGGAGGATGCCAATACTGGCCCCTGTTAACAATGGCGATTGGACCTTTCCGTATGCACTGAGGTAAGTTTTTAGTATACCATAATTTTTAATACACAATTGGTGGATTATGATCTACTCCAGTCTAACTAATTCACTATATTTACGTTGTAGATTTTGCGTGAAAAAAATGGACTTCACGCTAAATCCGCGGTCAAATATCACAATGTACCGCCAGCTGATTGATCACCTAGGACCCCATCAAGTATTATCTCTAATCTTTTTCTCTTTTATAAGTGTATTTTTTATAAATATTTTCCCGAAATAATGTATAACTCTTATGCATGCAGTTTATATGGCGACCGTATCTCGAATGTGAGCATGTGCCTAGAGCTCAGGATGCAGAAATTTGGACCACAAAGTGTTGCATAATCCGGTACAACATCATTGAAATGCATCATAGTGACCGGGTTATGCTACAGTTCGGAATGCGCCAACGTATACCAGACCCTCCAATTGACGTGGGACAGTGGCACCTCAAACGAGTCAATCATCAATGGACACACCAAAACTGGAAGGACTTTGCACCCGAACACCGCCAGATGTGGAAGGACCGTCGCCAATATGTCCTCAACTTCCCCGTCAGTGACCATGAGATGAAACCGACCGCCGAGTACATGAGTTGGTATCATACAATTACATCCCCTAACCTGTTTATTGCAGCTCCGTTCTATTTAATTGATCCCCGTGCTCACAATTACATCTTACCACAATAACAACCTGAGGAGGAAGAACAACAACAACAACAACAACTACGACAACAACAACGACAACAACAACGCCTACAACAACGCCAGCAACTACAGCAACAACAACAACAACAACAACAACTGCAGCAGCAACAACAAAATATTTTCAACACTCCGTCCCGTTCCGCACAGAACTACCGACAACCAAATATGTTCCAATCACAGTCCCAGCCTTTTCAACAATCTGAAGACCACCATCATTCCGCGGGCCAATATGAGACCCATTCACAACCATTAGGATTTACAGCGTTTGCAGGGTCCTCAAGGCCTTTCGGCCAAAACCTTACGCCCAGTTCTTCTAGCCTACATCTAAGTCCCGACGATGGTCCTTATGGTGAATCCTCTCACCGAGGCACCCCCTCCGGATATGCAACACCATCGAACCAATTCGGCTTTAATCAAGGTAGTTCTAGTGATACTGGATGCTACGCACCTGAAATCTTTTCCCAAACCACTCCACAACCACGACTTAACACTTTTGAGGGGATGGGTCACCGACTTTACAACAGCCGTTTACCGGAAAATTATGGGGGCGCGGACGAATTCATAGACAGCGACCCACGGGACATCCCACTTCCAGGCCCAGTGACACAGACCCAACAAGAAGCACAAAGGGGCAGGGGTAGGGGTAGAGCTAGGGGAGGGGGTGGTGCCAATCTTCGTGGCGGGATCGTCGATCGCGGTAAACGCGTCATAACAAGACCAGGGTGCGGAACGGATAGCTATCTTGGCGATGGACGCCATTGAGCATTTTGTTGTATTTTCTTTAATCAATTGTGTCGATGTATCGTTTCTTTAATCAGTTGTAATCGATGTTTCCTTTCTTTGATCTATTATAACAAATGTTTTGTTTTCGATTATCAAATTTCATTTTACATTTTGTGCACTACATTTTTACAAATAATACAATATTTAAGCATCGATATATATATATAGGTATGTTTAACATAACTAAAAAAAATGCAATTTTAAAACTATAAACCCTAAAAAAATAGTTTTAAAACTAGGTAAAAAACTATATATTTAACAAAACTTTAAAAAATAAAAATTGAAAAAAAAAGAAAAACAAAATAATTTAACACAACTTAAAAAAAATAATTGAAAAAAAAAATAGTAACATAAGTTAAAAAAAAAATTGAAAAAAAAAAAATAAAAAAATAAGACTACCCTAATGCGCCAAATGGTTTGGCTATTAGGGCAAAAACCCTAGCCTAATGCGCCATTCCATTTGGCGCAAACACTTACTAAAATTGTGTTAGCCAAATGGTTTGGCGTATTCACCACAAATCAATACCTATACGCCAAACCATTTGGCGCATTCACTTTCTGTCGGTCCCAAACCTAGACTGTTCGGTAAATAACCCGAAAACATGATTTTTTTGGTATTTTTTTTAATAAACCCGGTTATTTAAAATTTTTTTTCCACTAATGTCACGTCTCTTTTATCTCAGTAATTAGAAAAAGAAAATGTTAGTTTATTTTTTAAACTAAGAAACTATCCAACAGCGTTATGACATGTGTCTTCAATAAAAAGAAAGGTCAAAATCAAACATGAATATAGATCTACACTTTCAGCCTAATAGCAATTCTAACAACCCTTCTTATTTCTACACAAACCTGTTTTCCATCGAACCAATAAAACTCAGAAATAACAATAAGAAAATCTCATCCTCTCTCTCAAGCATACACCACTTTCTATTCATCTCAAGTAAGACTTGGCCTTAATTAATAGAAAGGAGCATACCTTATGATTTTGGACAACGGTCGAAGGGTTGGTTGTGTCGTGGCCGGAGTCGCAGGTGCGGGGCTGCTTCGGGGCCGTTCCGGTGTGGCGTGCGGCGGTCGGTGCTGAGCTAAGCGATCTTCAGCGGCGACGGTTGTGCAACGGTCTTCGTCAACGGTGGTGATGTGATAGATCCGGTGTTGTTTGTAGACCGGTGGTGCGGCTGTTTCCAGCAGGGTGCAGATCAGAACACACTGTACACAGAGGCAGAATGAGACATCGTCGCGGAGGATGGACGGAGGTCGGTCGGATCTGCGGATGCTGTTAGAGAAAAAAAACATAAAGAACAAATTAACATAGTGTTTGTTTTTTCCTTGTGTTGTGTTTGTTGATTTGATTAAGAAAATTGTAGAATATATTTTATGTTATATGATGGCCATTGAAGTAGTGTGTTGATGATGTTGTTTGATTTTAAACAAATGATTTTGAAGAAAAATGAGATTATTGTTTATTGAAGGTGCGCTGAATTGTAAACAATATAATGATATTTTCTAATAACAAACACCATCAGACTAATACTTGTTATATGGTTAACAACAAAAAAAAAAAGTTAATAAAAAAAAATACATTGTTAGCATGAATTGTAAGACTGAATAGAAATTGGATAATTATCGATCAAAAAAATAACCAACAGATACATAATATGATTTGAACAGTGTATAAATAAAAATTAAAACAAACGATAAAATTGAAAATAAGAGGGTGGAGTTATTGTATAGAATATGGTTAATTGTTGGTATTTGTGGTAATGGTATAGTGATGAGTGTAAGAAAATGTATGTGAGAGGATGAAAAGTGTATAAGAAAATATGTAGAAATTGGTAACCATGAAAAAATTGTATTTTTGTTGGTATGTACAGCACGGAAAAAAAAATAAGGATTAGGGTTAAAATTTGTTAGTGAGAAAGGGGAGTGTAGAGATGTCCTTTTATAGATTGGAAATTAGGTCAAAACAATCCTAAAAAGGAAAAGATCCAACCCCCAAAGGCCCATGGACCTTCTTCGTCCCCAAGATTAAGAACTTGGACGTACTTGTGTCCAGGTGCGTCATGGTGCAAGAGTTGAACTCGTGACCTTTTGCTTGATAGTCTTACTTCTTAACCAACTCAGCTATGTTATTTATTTGAAATAAAGAGCCAGTTGAAAGTATGTGAAGCATTGGTCAACATTTCTATTTATTAAAATGTAATAATTTGATATTAAACTATTATATTTTAAAACAAATTTTAAATCGGATATTTATAAAACTCAGGATGTCAATGTAAATGAACCCAAGATTTTATAAAAATCCAATTTTGAAAATAAATTCAAAATTTTTTGTCACTAAAAAGTGTGGGCAAATTTTGGGGTATGACAATGGTCGTGGAAACCGCCACAATTTTCTTAAAATAACAGCCACAATTTACGCGCTTTTTTGTAGTGCCAATATGATGTTAGTCTGTATTTTCCACTTAATGTTATGTTCTCTTTGTCTGTGTGTTGGCACTGTAGGGCTTTGAATGCTTTTGTCGTACACTTGTGGCATTTGTGATAGCACTCCTAAGTCTTTGTGATTAGGATTTGAACGTTTTGGTCGTATGCGTATGGTATTTGTGACAACACCTCCGACTCTTCATTATGTTTTATAATCACAAGGAAAAGAGATACTTTATTAGAAATTTATTCTCTAATGTAATAAAGTTGTAGATCATAGCAGTGCATATAACTTTACATATTGACTAAATTAAAGTTAACCAAGTGGCTTAGCCACTACTTATTGACTTTTAAGGATGTGATAGCTGGCTTTGATTGGCTTTTTGAACATATGTGGCCAGGGTGATCTGCCTTACCTAGAGGGGGCTGAATAGCCATGTCTCTTAACTACCTGATTAGGGAAGCCACGTTGATATCTATAGTTTTTCCTTTACCCTTATTATTTTCCTACTGTTGCACCCCAATTTTTGACCTCTGAGATCCCATCATTTTTCTAAGTATCATGATCATTATCATTATCATTTATCATCATGCATATTTTTATTTACTAACAAAAAATAAAAAGAAAAAAAGTTTGTTGCTTGTGTGTTAAAAAGACAGGAGAATGATCAAGAGAAAGCTGAAGAATTCAGGGTTTTGAGGCCCACAAGAGGTTCAACATTCTCTCAAGATTCAAAGGTTCCTTCAATCAATATTCAAGTCCAAGGATGGCTCAGTTTAAGGCAGACAACTCTCAAGATCGCCAGAAGCGCCAAATTAGGGTTTTTGTTTTTTTTCCAGGAGAACGAGTTTTTGAGACCTCAAATGGATTTCATGGATCTTCATATGTCTCAAAGTACCACCAGACAAATTTTCAAACTTCAATTCGCTCGGACGCACAGTCAACAGCTCAAACAGTCAACAGACGACCAGTTTGACCAAAAAGTCAACAGACAGTCAAAAATGCAATTTTTTGTCAACATCCATATTTTGTCAAAAGATTCATCATGTGATCAATGGTTGATCATAATTCATCAAGAAAAGTTCAGAAATCGACAAAACTCAAAATTGCAAAATTAGAGTTTTTTTACCTAAAAGTCAACTGAACTTTGACCGACCATAATTCTCTCATAATTTATCAGAAAAATTCCAACCAAAGCTCATTCTCAAGGAAATTCAATTCTCTACAACTTTGATGTTGGGACCAAGGTCAAGAAATGCTTCCGCCTAGGAGATATAAGCCAAAACATTACAGGTCATTTTCAAAGTCAACAAAAAGCAGTTTTTTGTCAAAGCCCATATCATCAAGATAACTTCTCCAAATGCAAAAACGCTTCCAAAGTGGCTTGTAGAGGACATCTTGGGCTTTCCAAAAAGTACAAGAACACTTTCATAGGATCAAAATTGAGGGATATATGCCTTGATGAAGTTGACCTTTTTTGGAAGAATGCATGAAACAAGTAATGACCAAAATTTGATTTTTTTTCAAAAAGGCCAATTCTTTTGTGATTCAATCTTGATTCTCATATGTTTAAAGGGCATCCACGACCCATACATCATTCATGACATTTTTATTTCATTTTAATTAAATTTTATTCATTTAAAGTTTAATTAAAGTGAGATAATTCAAAGATATTATCAAAGATGCTTATGGTTGCCAATCAAGACCAATTCAAGATGCTTAAATATATTATTGCAAGATTGAAGAGAATAATACTTGAGTGTTTTAACCATGGTTAAGAAATACACTCATTGAAAATATTCCATTATCATATTTTTTCCACAAAATCAATCATGACAATTTCCACTTGCAAGGCTTCCAAGATCAAACTCTTTGCCTATAAATAGAGCTTCATTTTCTTCATTCAAGAGAGAAAAAAGAGGAGGAGGAACAAGAGAAGAATAACAACACACTCCAAAAGCTTAGCATAAGTTTTATATTTTTCAAAAGTTTCAAGAAACTTGTAAAAATCAAGGCTCATTCAAATAGCCACTTTCAATCAATTTCAATCACTCTATTCCACTCTTGGGACATCATAGAGTAAGTACAATGTAATTTTAATATGTAGTAGTGTTAGGAGTTCATGAATTAAAAACTCCATATTTATGCATATTTTCAATTTCTCAAAAAAAAATGTTTTAATTTTAGTTTTAAGTTGATAAAATGTTTATTTAATTTTTAACATAAAAATATTTTATTTCTTTTCATAATTAATTTATATTGCTTAATTAATTAGTAATTATGTAAATATTGCTTTTTAATTATTTTTAACCAATCAAAAAACTCTAAAAAATATTTTCCTTTTAGATTTAGGTTTATATTTTTTTTATAATCTAATTTTTGACATATAAAATAATATTTTTCTTGTTAAGTTTAATTATTTGTATAATTATTTGTTTAATTAGCTTGTTAATTAACTTAAAATCAATTCCAAAAAAAAATCACAAAAAGAATGAATTAAGTTTAATTTGTTTTATATTTATTTTTGTATATTATTTGATATTGTTTCTTATCTTTTTCCTTTGTCCCGAATCAGAATAAAAGATCAAATATGGCAGAGATTGTATGCAGTTGTTTTAAGACTTTTGGAAATTTATCGTGTAGTCGCTATGATTCTATCAAGCTTCTGATAAATTTTCATTAATTTTAAATCCGAGATCATCATTCACTCACCATCGATCTTCACTAACATCGTGAATATACTTGACTAGCTTCAAGATGATTCACGTGCTAACATACTAACAATTGACTTTAATTTTCGCATTTTATTATATTGTTCTTTATATTTCTTGCTTTATGCTTTATTTTATTATTTATTATTTATATTTCTGTTATTTTTTCTTTGTCCACTTGGACATATTATTTATATTTCTGTTATTTTTTCTTTGTCCATTTGGACATATTATTTATATTTCTGTTATTTTTTCTTTGTCCACTTGGACATATTATTTATATTTCTGTTATTTTTTCTTTGTCCACTTGGACATATTATTTATATTTCTGTTATTTTTCCTTTGTCCATTTGGACATATTATTTATGTTTCTGTTATTTTTTCTTTGTCCACTTGGACATATTATTTATGTTTCTGCTATTTTTTCTTTGTCCACTTGGACATATTATTTATATTTCTGTTATTTTTCTCTTTGTCCATTTGGACATATTATTTATGTTTCCGCTATTTTCTCTTTGTCCATTTGGACATATTATTTATGTTTCCGCTATTTTCTCTTTGTCCATTTGGACATATTATTTATGTTTCCGCTATTTTCTCTTTGTCCATTTGGACATATTATTTATGTTTATGCTATTTTTTCTTTGTCCATTTGGACATATTATTTATGTTTCTGTTATTTTCTCTTTGTCCATTTGGACGTATTATTTATGTTTATGCTATTTTTTTCTTTGTCCAATTGGACATATTATTTATGTTTCTGCTATTTTCTATTTGTCTATTTTGCTAACGTACAGGAAAGATCTTATAAATTGAGAGTAAGTAACTCCTAATTGCTTGCTCAAACACTTCCATTTTCAAACAACGTATTTTCAAAACTTCTCATCTATTTTCAAAACTTTCATCTGGTATTTGAAGGGCATTATTCCCGGTGAAACTCTTCAGAGACCTATGTGACCTATTGTCCATCTTCACTTCTTCTATTTTCAAATCAACAAAGCATTTAAAAAAGTGAGCTAAGCAATTAAGAGCCCATGGATAACCATGAATACAAAGGGTGCTTAAAACCTTCCCTTTGTATAACCAACCCCCCGAACCCAAAATCTGTCAAAAGGTCTTTTTTCTGTTCTTTTATGCCTTTCCTAATATAGCTGGATAAAATAAAAGTCGGTGGCGACTCTTGCAAAAAAATAAAAAAAATAATAAAAGAAAAAAAGAGCAAGGAGTCAGTTCGCCTCAAAAAACCGAGTTTACACCTACTACAATGCTTAGTATATCATCTTCGCTCTATATAGATTGGTGCTTATCCTCACAAGCTCATCGTGGACATTATGGTATTTCGGTTTGAGGTAGACCGAGGACGCCATTGCGTTTAGTTTCGTTACAAAGGGTATTCCCATGATACATTTTTAAATGCTTTTTCAATAAACTAGCAAAAATTTTGAGTCGAGCATCTTGGTATTTCTTCCTTCCTCAGAGTGACTGTTAGTTCAATGTATCCCCAAGGATGGGTTACTATGTCGTTAAAGACTTGAAGGTCATATCCTTCGTAGGGCCATAATTTCTCTTTCTTTAGCCCCAACTTTTAAAAAAGGTCCGAGTAGATGATATTCCAGTAACTGCCACTATCAAAGAGGACTCGAGAAACTTCGAAATTTGCAATTATGGTCGTGACTCTTATGGAAATACCAATACTTGCACTTTTCTATTTGAGACGATTCCTTGACCGATTATGGATTCCTGATTCTGACATCCTTGAACTCAACATTTGCTCACTACTTCCAAATATTCTAAAAGAAGTGTTATCCTTTACAGCCGCTGCTGGTCAGTTATATCAGGTGGAGGCGATGGTGACGGTGACACGTTGTCATACCCCAAAATTTGCCCAACATATTTATTCATATTTTAGTCCATCTAACTTTCAAACGCTCAAAGATACACAAGAAGGAAGCATGCAGTCTCTCTCCTCAACAATCAACCCGTAACTAGGGTTTTGATTCTCTCAAAGTAAAATCAAGTTCTAAGACCTCAAATGGATCCCATGGCCTCTCATATGCTTCAAAGGACCCTCATGCCAAGTTTCGAGCTCTGATTCAAAAGATTGCTCACTTAATGGCCCAAACAATCAATAATCGACTGGTTGACCTAAAAGTCAAACTATGGTCAAACCACAGTCAAAACTTCTGATTTTTGGTCAACATACTCATTATGAAGTATCATTCACCATTTGATCAAGGATTGATCATGGTTCATCAAGAAAAGATCAGAAATCAACGAATTCAAAAGTTTCTAAATTAGGGTTTTCTAGGTAAAAGTCAACCGAACTTTGACCAGTCATAACTCCCACATGGAACATCATAAATTTTCCATCCAAAGCTCATTTTAAAGGAAATTCGATTCTCTAAAACTTTGTCTCTCACATGCCAAGACTAAAAATGCTTCATTTGAGAGATATGGACCAAAACATTATAGGTCCTTTTCAAAAGTCAACCAAAAGTCATTTTTTTCAAAAGAACATACAAGGAGCATGGAAAATTATTTTGACATGAGACAAAAGACATTGGTTAGAGGACTCTTCAAGGTTTCTAAAAAGGCCAAAAACTTGAAAAAATGTGGAAGCATGAGAAAATGGCAAGGTGCACAAGTTCACCTATTTTTAAGGGCATGTATTAAAAGAAAAGGGCCAAAACTCCAAAAATTTCCAAATGGGTCTATAATCTTTTTATCCTAGCATTATTCTAAGCCCATGCACGCCCCAAAACAAGAGTCTCTTTATTTTTATTGTTTTAATAATTATTTCATAGTTTTTAATCACTTTAAATCATAAAAAAATTATATAAAATAATAACATCAATAAGAGATTTTATTTGCTTTGATTCCAATCAAATATAACTATCCAAATATCCAATATCAGATACAAATTTCGTGCAAGGAGATACTTGAAGCAAAAGATACATATTGAGCCAAGTTTAGAAAGATTGGATAAAAACCAAATCAAATTTTTCTCCTAATCAATGGTTGATTTTTTTTTCAATTTTATTGACCTAATTCTAAGCCCTATATATACAAAATACACTCAGCAAATAAGGACGATTTTTGGCAGCTATAGAACTAGGGTTTACCCTTCAAAATTTCAAGACAAAAGTTGCACCATCGGGTTTGGAGTTGCATCCTCTTTCAAGAGTTTTCAAGCATTCCATCGTCTCCCTTGGGTATCATAAGGTAACTCCAGGTAACTCTAAAACATTGATCACGCATGGAATGCATACATCATGAACAACAACTTTGCTCATATTTTCCAATTATGTATTTTACATGTTATCGCGTTTTGGTTAAACTTAGTGTTTATAACGTGTTTCTAAGACCATTTAGAGCAGGTTTGTATCATTAGTTCAAAGCTTTGAAGCCCTGAACGCACATCACCATTGTTAGGGCACAATGGAGAGAACCTTGCGTTCTCTATGATAGGGAACGAATCAATCAAAAATATTGACATATTTGAATTCAGGGGACCTTAATTAGTAGATCTGGGCTTTTCTTTGTTTTGGTTAAGGTTGTTTTGCAGGTTTTTTAAATTCAAAGGTTTTTCCGCTGCTGAATCCGCAGCAAAAATCGCGGATGAATCCGCAGGAAAAGGGATAGAGAAGATGAACAGTGTTGGTAACCAAGAACTGTGCGCGTGGAAAGCTGTAATTGGACAGTCAACAATACTCAAACCTCTCTCCAGACGTGGCTAGTCCCGATAAGCTGGTCAAAAAGTCTCCAGCCACTCTTTCGTTCCAATTGGTCACTCAAAGTACATTGGGCCCACGCGTTGACTGGTCCCATTTACTATCCTATTTTATATTTAATTTGTGTTTGCTATTCAAATGACAACATAATTGTGTAGTACACTTGGCAAAGCAACACCTAGATCGAGTATACAGACATGGGTTCGAGACCCAGGAGCAACACCAAATTTTTTTTACAAATAAAACATGTTGTACGCGTGATGATCCTGTATTCACACCTCACGCACGCATATGGTGCATATTCTCATCCTGGCCTTTTGATTCATCAAGCTTCAGATCTGACGTCCCTGGGAGCGCAGGACCACCATGGACATTCAGAAAATCACCACACCAGATTCCAGCTAAGTTTATTTTATTTTTTATTTATTTATTTCAAAATTACACATTCTTTTCTTTTCTTTATTTGTTTTTACTATAATTTATTTATTTATTTATTTATATTTACTTAATAAATTAGTATCTAGATAATTCTTTTTTTATAATAATTATTCATTTAATCGAAACTCGATTTTCGTTATAAACCTTTAATTTTAATTTTTATTTATACGCTTAATTAATTAAAATATTAGGTTTAACCCTATAATTATTAAATTATATTCTAGCTCATCTAGCTATCTTATCGAACTTTCATTTCCGTTAGCCTTTTAGGGTTTGTTCAATCCCATTCATTTATTTCATTTGCCCTTTGGGATAAAATAGGGTTTATGCCCATAGTTAACGAATCTTAAATGCACTAACGCTTCTCTTCTTCATGTCCATTCTTTTTTGGGTTAATCAGAAATCCTCCGACTACGCGCCACGCCAGATCAAAAAAGCTAAGCTTCTTATTCATTTCTTTATTTATTTTAACGTCATTTTATTTTTATTTTAAAATAGGGTTTGCCTCGAGTAATCAATGAATCATGCCTACACTCACCCTTATTTATTTTCCTCTTAATTTGTAGAGTTGATCAAGGGTTCGAGGAAGATCGAGTCTCAAGATAATTATTCATCCCTCTTATTTTCTTTGTCTTTTAATTTCCCCCATCCCCGCAGGTGTTTATTGTAATAGCGTAGGACATTTATTTTCTGCCTTTAATTCCCGTAATATTAATTGTTGTGGTTAGTAATCTTAGGGAGTGCAAGCCTTGAATTAAGGTAGATCACTAAATTATAAGATAATATATCTGAATTAACCACCTGATTGTGCCACACACACACCTTTAGGGTAATCCCTCTGTTGCCTTGTTGCCTTATTACTGTTGCCTTGTTGCTTTAATTTTCGTTGCCTAAAAATAGTCAAAGTCCCTCGATTCCGAGGATACGTAAAGCAATACTGCCTCAAAGTTATTGAAACTCCCTTGATGTTGCCTCGGTAAAATGATGATTTGTCCCCATTGCTAAGGTATCCTCGCATGATGCCTGAAAAATAAAATGACTATTATATCTTTCCCTTAGACTACCTGCCCTATTTATGGCAAGGGACAGTCTTGTGGCGAACGATTATTCTCGATGACCCGAACATCCAATTGAAAGACATCCTACCCTCGCATGGTATGGATAGACCCTTTCGCCTGAAAAAGCTAAAAGAACGATCTTTCAAAACTTAGGGTAGTTGCTACTAATTGCTTGCTCTAAAATTCAAATTACTTTTCCCACTCTCTTCAAAATCAAAATTCAAAAAGACTACGCTTATTTACAAGCTACAGTTATTCTTCAAAAATATTTTCAAACATTTCAAACAATTCAAAAGTGAGCTAAGCAATTAAGAGCCCATGGATAACCATGGATGCAAAGGGTGCTTTACACCTTCCCTTTGTATAACTTACCCCCCGAACTCAAAATCTTTTAAAAGGTCTTTTTCTGTTCTTTTAGCCTTTCTTATTGGATAAAATAAAAGTCGGTGGCGACTCTTGCTATCCGCACATTTCGATAAAGTCAGTTCACCGTATTACAGAACTGGCGACTCTGTTGGGGATGCTTTTGATTAAAAAGAGGGGTTACCTTAAAGTTTAGGATCACTTTAATTGTTTGATTTGTCTGCTTTATATTTCAAAGGCTGTTTTGGGTATTTACTTGTGTGAAAGATCCTAACCCGAATCTGAGAACCTTAGGTAAATGGCATGAGACCAAGGAGACTGCACAGCGTATACTGATGTGGTTGATATGGTGGCCATCGTTAGTGTGACACATTGGTTTGTCCTGGTGTTCCTTGGGATCCGACTCGAGGAAACACATGGTTGCTGCGTGGTGTCATTAAGCACTAATTTGCCCTAGAACCCTAGTTGAACTTGACTTTGGCCTACTAGAAAGTAGCGAGATGGCTGGCTTTGGTTCCGACTGCAGTTGGTTGATACTCGAAGCTACACTCATATGGACTGGACTTTCAGGACCTTCTCGGTTGGCGATTCGATTGCCGAGCTGAGATAAGCGCCTTCGAGAAAGGTCAATGATATGAGCTCCCTAGAACCCGATCTTTATATAGGACAGGTTGAACCGACTTAACTTCAGTGGGGAGGGTACTTACCTACAAACCTCATGCAAGCCTTTAAACCTAAGGATACGTGTGTGACTTGTCTGTGCTTGTGTAATACGGTGAACTGACTTTTTATCGATCGAAAATGTCGCGGTAAGCAAGAGTCGCCACCGACTTTTATTTTATCCAAACAAATTCGGAAAGGCAAAAAGAAACAGAAAAAAACCTTTTTAAAGAAATCTAAGTTCGGGGGGTAATTTATGCAAAGGGAAGGTGTAAGGCACCCTTTGCATCCATGGTTTTCCATGGGCTCTTAATTGCTTTGCTTGCTCGTTTGTTCAGAAAATGTAGATGAAAGAGATAGGGACTTTAGCTCGTAAATGAGCGTAGCCCTTTTGAAAAATTATGAGAAAGAATATAATGAAAGTTTGAGCATTGCAAAGCAATTAGGGGCAATTACCTTAAACTCAGATGATAGGTCTCTTTTTAGCCTTTCAGAATGAAAGGGTCAATCCTTGCCATAAGAGGGCAGGAAGCCTTTCGTTTGGAGGTTGAAGGGTCATCGAAGCATCCTTTGCCATAAGACTGTCCCATGCCATAGGAGGGCAGGTAGTCTAAGGTCAGGATCAGAATAAGCCATTTCGTAGGCAGCCAGAAGATACCTCAGCCTTTTTCCGTGGGCAACTTCCGAGGGTCGAGGTCATTTTGGTGTATCGAAGGCAGCATCATTTAGGGTCGTATGACCTTTTAATTATCGAGGCAACAGGCTGAGGTATCCTCGTTTTCGAGGGACATGGCTTATTCTGCAAAAAACACGAGGCAACAGGCAACAAGGCAACAAAGAGGGTTACCCAAAAGGGTGCGTGTGTGCAACAATCACGTGATTATGTTCAGATATTTATCTTTTAATTAGTTATTCTAATTCAGTTTAAGGCTTGCACTCCCTAAGATTACTAACCACACAATAATATAAAGCGGTAAAGGGGGCGGGAAATTGTAACCAGCGGATCCCTTATCAGGGTTTGACACAAATAATAATAAAAAGCATAAAATAAAATGAGGTTTAGGGTTACCAACAACGTAGCTTTAGCAATTGCTAAACCCTGAAAAGGAAAAAGACAAGACAGAAAACATATGGTGAGTGCATTATCAAATTCGAGGGCAAAGGGATTAACCCTAAAAGAAAATAGGATAATAAATTAAAAATAGAACAGGGATAAGGTACTTAGCTTGGCATTTGCCTGACAGGGTTGAGGGTAAGGGTTTGCCAGAAGCATTGATTCTGACCATTAGGAATGAGCAGAGAAACAAATAAAGTGTGAGTGTATTATCAGATTCGAGGGCGAAGGGATTAACCCTAAAAATAAAGAATAAATAAATATAAAAATGATAGTTAAAAAAGTGAGGGTACTTAGCTTTGTATTTGATCTGATATGGTTAGTAGTCGGGAGAGATCTCAGGGTTAACCCTGAAAAAGACACAGAAAGGAAATAAATCAGTGTATGGCATGCTCTTCATAAACCCTGATTAGGGCACAAAATTAAAATAAGAAAATACAAAAGATTTAATTAATTATTGGTCTCACGACCTAATTAATTAAATCGGGATAATTAAATCGAGTGTAAAAATAATTTTATGGAATTTTTGGAATTTAAATAAAATAAATATGATTTTTTTTAAGATTTTTAATAATTAAATCAATTTAGATAATAATTTTATAAATAATATGAGTATTATATTTTATATAATATAAATAAATAATCAACATGAATTTATTTATAAAAAAAATCTATATAACTTATATGTATAAAATTAGTTTTTGTTTGAAGAAAACATATATATATATATATATATATATATATATATATATATATATATATATATATATATATATATATATATATATATATATATATATATATATATATATATATATATATATATATATATATATATATATATATATATATATATATATATATATATATATTAAATGAAAAAGAAGTAGATAAAAGAATTAAAAAAAATTGTAAAATACTCAGCTGGATCGTATGCTTCGCGCGCGTGATGTGCATGGTAGACCTGCGGCTGTAGTTCGTTGGATTGTAAGAGCGTGAGATCTGATGGTGGAACGTGGAGGGAGCATGGCATCTGCGTGAAGCGTGTTGCACAGGATCCAGCAATTCCCTTCCCCAGATGTGCGCGCTTCCCATTTGAATCGGACCACTCGCGCGATGACACGATGTCATCTTCTACCTCTGTCCGTCGCCTTAGCCTCTACCTACGGACACCCCACCGTAGCTACAAACCTGCACTTACGAATAGGGCAAAACGCAACAAGAAATATTTCGCGACCCTATAGGCCTGATCGTCTGAGTCTCACGATTTCAATAGGACATGTAATTGGTTCTAATTTTGCTTAGAACAAAAAACCCTCTTTGAAGGTCTCAAACCCTAACAATGGCGTTAAGACCAAAACAGCTTATAAATACAATTAAATCTCCAGAATTATTCAGAGTGACAAGAGTAACATGAATATGCATCAAGGATATGTTAAATATGCGTGTATGATCCATTCCGATTCAAAGTTCAAAGGTTCAGAATTTCGACTTACAGTGGGGTGTTTTGGCGTTGTTGAATGCGTACGATGATCTGGATCGGTTCAGAATGCTTTCAGGAACGTGTTGGGATGAATTGCAAGCCTTGAATTGCCTTACACCAACAATTTGAAGTTTGACTTTTTTATGGACTTTTGGACTCGAATTAGGGTTCTTTTAGCTGCAGCCTCCTCCCCCTTGCCATCTGCACTTGTTTTGTATTTATATGAGACTGACTAGGGTAACTAAAACCTGACCAAATCTTCTTGAATCTTGAATTGCAAGTTTGAGAAATTTGATTGAAAATATGCTTTAGAAATTTCCAATTATGGCCGATATTGACTCAATCTTCTCCCAATCATATTTGCACGAAATTACATTGGATATGGGACATATTTTATGATAAAAATAGATCCCAATCATATCTTATACAAATATTTGATTTTCTCTTTAATTTATTTGATTTTAATCCTTTTTAAATGAATTAAAAATTCATAATAAATCAAATAAAACTTATAATTTCGTGGGAAAAGGTTTTGGGCCTTGGATGACTTGTGTAGCAAGATTGGATCAAGAGAACTTGGGCCCTTTTGCAAAAAGTATTCAATTCTTTCACATTTTCTTTCCAAAATAGTCCAACTTTAACAAGGCCTATCTCTCTCATTTTTTGAGGTATGGAAGTGTTATAAGACTTTTTAGAAACCTTAGAGAGTCCTCTAACCAGTGTCTTTGGTCTCATATCAAAATAATTTTCCATGCTCCTTGTGTGTCCTTTTGAAAAAAGTGTCTTTTTGTTGACTTTTGAAAAGGACCTATAATGTATGAAGCCATATCTCTTAAACCATTGACCTATGAGCTCTGATTCTTGGCCCATTGGATAGAGGAGTGAATTCCCTTCAAAATGGGTTTTGGTGGGAATTTTTCTGATGAAGTATGAATATTTGGTGAATTTTCAAAGTTTGGTTGTCTTTTCAGTTCATGCCCAAAATAGTAACTTTTGACTTTTGACTTTTCCGATCTTTCATTGCATCGTCATGATCAACCCTTGATCAAATGATGATTCTAGGGTTGTAAGGATGTTGTTGACCAAATATCTTGAACTTTGACTGTATTTTGACTTGAAATGACTGTTTTGCCCTTGAGAGTCGACTGTTGACCTAATCAGGATTTGAGGGACCAACTTTGCTCTATTTGACTGGAAACTTTACATGGGGATACTTTGGGATGTTTGTGACCCTATGGATTCCACCTTGAGCCATTGATTCAATGATTTTCTTTTGAATGACCTAAACCCTAATTCAGGGCCTTGTATAGGAGCGTGTATTTTGGAGCTTTGTGTTTTGATTTGATTTTGTGCAGGAGAAAATGTATGGGCAAATTTTGGGGTATGACAGCTGCCCCTGTTCAATTATCTTAAACCTGAAGATGTAGAGTGGTTTGTATGCCAGTCGGTATCTGAAGGTGGAAGATGATTGGACACTAGAATACCAAGAAATTTGCCCTAGCTGATGTAGGGACTTTTGTCGGAGATGGGCTTGAAGATGCCATCCAGCAAATCATGCATTAGATTCGGTTTGGAGTGTTTGAGAAGTATTTGTTAGAGATTGATCGTGTTAGCGTTGTTCGTGATGAGAGAAACGGGTCATACATTTAGACCATATATTAGACCATATCTGAGGAGGGATATCAGAACGAGTTATTCATTAAACCATATCTGAAGGTGAAGACCAGAACGAGTCATACATTAAACCATATCTGATGGATAATTCCAGAACGAGTCATACATTTAGACCATATCTGACTAAAAATACCGGAACGGGTCGTATATTAGATCATATCTGATGGATAATGCCAGAACGAGTCATACATTTAGACCATATCTGACTAAAAATACCGGAACGGGTCGTATATTAGACCATATCTGAGGGATAATGCCAGAACGAGTCATACATTTAGACCATATCTGACTAAAAATACCGGAACGGGTCGTATATTAGACCATATCTGATTAAGAATACCGGAACGGGTCATATATTAGACCATATCTGATAAAGAATGTTTGTTTGTTAGGGTCGATGAGTTATTTGACGAAGTTTTGGAATGTAAAAAAGACTTGTCAGAATGAATCTCCAGCTCGATTATATCTGAGAGGAATGATTGTCGAGGTAGAACCTGAAAACAAAGTATGCAATGTCATGATGCATGTAATGAATGAGATGGGATTCTCAAAATAAATGAGAAACTTGCATGAAGTGATGTATGCGATGTATGAATATGTTTATGACATGTGATATGCGGATATGATTTATGTTGTCCTGATTTGAGAAAATAAATCTCTATATCCTTGTGATTTTATTGTCGGATCTTGTCTTGAAGATGCTCAGCTGGTGATTTATGGTTTCTGCTTGGGGATGATCAGTAACTTGATATTCCCTGATTGGGGATAAAGGGAAACCATGTTGGGGAGCCGTGCCTTTGTTGGGATAGGAGTGTTGGAAGACATCTTCTTAGGGATTACTCTGTGGGGATATGATCTTGCGAAATCAGCTTTGTGGGAAGACGCGGATGAAAGTTGCCCTCAGTATTATAGTAACTACCATTCCTGGATTTGATTAGGACACACCGCTGAGTATTGATCAAGATGTCTAACTGGACTTGCATAGATTTGCCCCTGCTAGTAGGAACTTTGGAAAGATTCGCCTCGCGAGGACTTTATGAGATGTTTACTATGGGCGATATGCCCCCAGTAATCATAGGCTCGTGACAATGTCTCACGTTGATTGGGGAGTAGCTTTAGATATGCTTGGATGCATGCCCCTGATTGTTCGAGCATCCATGAGAGATTCTTCGATTCTTGACTTGATTGCCCCAGATTGATCGGGAAATAGTTTGAAACCCACTTGGGATGTACGCCTCTTGACTTTTTGGCATTTGAGAGATTCTTGACCGGATTGCCCCAGATTGATTGGGCAAAGCGTGTCGTGCCTCTTGTATATGTAGGAGACATTGCTTCTCGGAGTAATCTTGTCTGTCGGGATAGCTTTCAGTCATTAGTTGTACCCTGTGCAAGTTCTTTCTGATGCTAACATTTGAAATTATGTAGCAGAATATGTTTAATAATTAATTCATGAGATGCAATGCATATGTCTGTCTTGAGTTTGTTGAAAAACATTAAAATTGGATATGTAAAAGCATGATGTTTATAAAAACGTGATGTTTGTAAAAACGAAGTGTCAACTCAGCATTTGTGGTAAACCTTAAGGAGTCAGGATACCTTTTTTGTGACAGTATGCTTTCGAACTAACCATGCTTCAGTTAGGACTTTTAAGGGTTGTAACGTGGCTTGGTTCACGGTTTAAGAAACGAAGGATAAAGGCTCAAAAATTGATTGTACCCACCCCTCTTCGTGATGATCTTCGATCCTAAGCTCAGTTAATTCAACTTGTGCATTCAGGTTCCAAGAGACTTTTGGATTTGCACCTTTGATAATGATGATGGTTCACAAGCAAGGAAAGCTTTTGAGATGGCAGTCGCTTCTTCCTTTTGGTAGTCACAATATTGTGTTGTTCAGGAATTTATTGACTTCTCTTTTTTCTTTTTGATATCCCTAACTTTTGCCTGAACTGTCTATTTTGAGATCACAGTCAGCGGGACGCCTTGATTTTTACCTAAATTTTCTTTTTGATTTTTTTGACTTAGCAGGCTTTTGTATGTTTTTCATCATTTTTTTTTGTTGAAAGATATTGACTGCCTTACTTAATGATTGATGAACCATCATTGGCTTTTGATTGACATCTCCAACACTTCCTTGATGGGTGTGGATGAACGCTTGTGATTGAAACCTGTATTGAATGATTCTCTTAAAATAGAATGCACAGCTAAATTGACTGAGAACTACCCTGCCCCAGGTTATGATCAAGGGTTTTAACAAGAAAGAAACTTCTACTTCTTAGGCTCAAAGGGGTTGACGAGGGATTAACATCCTTATATCTCCACTGTTTAGGAATTGAAACAATGCCTGTACATCATCAGCATAGTCTGTTCAAAAGCATATTGTATGAGGTTGCGGTATCTTTTTCGTCATCCTCCCTCAAAAGGCTTACAACTTAACAGGAGTTGACACAAAACATATGCAAAGTAAAACGCAATTTAAAATGAGTGATAACGAAATAATGTATTCAAGACAAACATAGGCAATGCACGGGTGATAATTATTAAAACAGATAATGTCTGTCATAGGTCGAATGTTTTAAACAAACAGAATAGAAATTGCAAATGAAAGTAAATCTAATGATCTAAATAGTTCATCCTTCTAGCCATTCATAGTATTAACAAACTTGTTGTGATTGGGCATGGTTGCAGGGGGGTCGAACTCAATTTCTCCGGCGTCGATCATATCCTGGATCTTGTTCTTTAATGGCCAACAATCATTAGTGTCATGTCCAATACTATCAGAGTGATAAGCGCATCTTGCATTAGGATTATATTGATGAGATAAGGTGTTAGGCTTCAGAGGAGGATCCTTTAAAGTAATCAACCCTGCTTTAAGCAACTGTTGTAACGCTTCGGCCAAAGTTATGTTGATCTTTGTGAATTGCCTTTTAGATGCACCTTGTTTACGTTGGTTGCCCCTTTGTTGTGTCGGCCCTTGATTGGAGGCTAGGACCGTCCCCACAGTATTAGATTCATTCCTCTCATTGTGCGCTTTCTTTGAGGTATTAGCATACGTAGCCACTTGAATTTTACCGCTTCGAATACCGCTTTCAACACGTTCCCCAGTCAGTATGAGGTCAGTGAATCCAGATGACGAACTTCCCAGCAAATGGCTGTAGAAAGGACCAGACAGTGTATTCATGAACATATCAACCAATTCTCTATCATTCAAGGAGGGTTTGACTCTTCCAGCTAGATCTCTCCATTTTTGAGCATACTCCTTGAAACTTTCCTTGGGTCCCATAGACATGCTTTGTAGTTGTATGCGAGTAGGTGCGAGGTCAGCATTGTATTGGTATTGCTGGTAGAAAGCAACAACCAAATCTTCCCAAGTACGGATGTTGGTACTTTCCAGTTGATAGTACCATTCGAGTTGAGTTCCAGATAAACTCTCTTGGAAGAAATGGATCCAGAGCCTCTTATCAGCAGTGTGGGGCTGAATCTTTCTTACATAAGACCTCAAGTGCATCTTTGGACAAGAGACTCCATCATACTTAGCAAAGGCGGGAGTTTTGAATTTTGGAGGAATAACTACCCCAGGAACGAGTCCTAGTTCTTCAAAATCCAGCCCAGGTACCTTCTGAATTTCCACGCTTCTCAGGCGCTCTTCTAGTAGTCTATACTTCTCATCAGCATAATCCTCATCTTGAGGATACTCATCTTCCTCTTCTTCTTCTTCCTGGCCATCAGAACCTACATGGCTTCCCTGATTGTTCTTGACACTAAGATCATCTCCTTCCTCTTCCTCTTCCTCATCTTTAGGAACTGTTTCTGCAGCCTTCTTGGGACGACCCTTGAATCTTCTTCCTAGGTTGATCACTCCTTTGGGCTTCTTGGTCTTTTTCTCCTTCTTAGTCAGAAGGGTTTTCAGCTCGTCTTGCCCCTTGGATAAGTTCAGGATCAGATCTTGAAATTGGGCATTCTGAGCTTGAAGGTCTTTAACTGATTGCTCGAGATTCATGATGCTGAAATAAACAGCGGGGGAAGTAAGAAACCTGTGGCGGGAACCTATGATGCAATGTTATGAATGCAGATGCAATATTTTCAAGGATCTTTAGGAAATTTAGTTTGCGACATTAGAATGGTTTGGTCGCGTCTTTTTTTGAAGAAATCCGAATTTTGTCTTTGAACGTCTTTCTTTGAGAATCAAGCTCACCATATCGAGTGGGTCATCGCCTCTGATTCGGGATACTTCTGAGCTGGGAGGTATGTGGCCAGAGGAAAATAAATCCTCTTTCCCCTTGATTAGGAAATCAGTCCTTGATAGGGGTCCCTGAAATTGTGCGCCCTAAATCCCTGAGATCCTTGAAAGGGTTAGTTAAATCATGTTATGCTTATGATGTCATGATGTCATGCGAATGCATTTCATTAGGCATAGTGTGAGATAGTAAGGACAAACAAGTCCTTTCAACAAAACCTGCGAGGAAACGAAGGTTAGTAGCAAACACAAACAAGTCACGCAAGTCACACAATTTTTGACTTTAAGGCTTGCATGGAGTCTGATCAGGTGTCCTTCCCAAGGGTATTTCTATGGATAAGGGGATTACAGCAACGGGTTCTACCAAGTTACTCAGAATTGTCAGCCCTCCTAAAGCACCCTCGAACATGATACATACATACCATGCAATGATACTTTGAGAAAGAACCTATCTGAGTTGTAGTATCGGGTAGCGACTATGCTCTCAACATACATCAAGAGTAGTCCCCCCACTACGTTCCTAAAAGTCAAGATGGGTTAAAGGTAACTAAAGGTCCTTAAGCTCCGACTCACCCACGGACATCCGCACGAACCTCCCTCATACAAGAGAAGCATGCAAACACCCATAGAGGCCTAACTTAAGCGCGAACTCTCATATTGACCAATCCTCCACATACATGAAGGAGGTCGCCATGACTATGCCACTTCCTATCTTAGATGTACTTGAATCCGGGTGTAGGATTCGTCCTTCAGTTAATTCCCAAAACAGCCCTGAAAAATAAAGCAAGCAAAGCAAACAATAGAATACAATTAAGTGATCCTAAACTTTTAAGGTAACCCCTCTTTTTATCGAGAATCCCCAGCAGAGTCGCCAGTTCTGTAATACGGTGAACTGACTTTTTATCGATCGAAAATGTCGCGGTAAGCAAGAGTCGCCACCGACTTTTATTTTATCCAAACAAATTCGAAAAGGCAAAAAGAAACAGAAAAAAACCTTTTTAAAGAAATCTAAGTTCGGGGGGTAATTTATGCAAAGGGAAGGTGTAAGGCACCCTTTGCATCCATGGTTTTCCATGGGCTCTTAATTGCTTTGCTTGCTCGTTTGTTCAGAAAATGTAGATGAAAGAGATAGGGACTTTAGCTCGTAAATGAGCGTAGCCCTTTTGAAAAATTATGAGAAAGAATATAATGAAAGTTTGAGCATTGCAAAGCAATTAGGGGCAATTACCTTAAACTCAGATGATAGGTCTCTTTTTAGCCTTTCAGAATGAAAGGGTCAATCCTTGCCATAAGAGGGCAGGAAGCCTTTCGTTTGGAGGTTGAAGGGTCATCGAAGCATCCTTTGCCATAAGACTGTCCCATGCCATAGGAGGGCAGGTAGTCTAAGGTCAGGATCAGAATAAGCCATTTCGTAGGCAGCCAGAAGATACCTCAGCCTTTTTTCGTGGGCAACTTCCGAGGGTCGAGGTCATTTTTGTGTATCGAAGGCAGCATCATTTAGGGTCGTATGACCTTTTAATTATCGAGGCAACAGGCTGAGGTATCCTCGTTTTCGAGGGACATGGCTTATTCTGCAAAAAACACGAGGCAACAGGCAACAAGGCAACAGAGAGGGTTACCCAAAAGGGTGCGTGTGTGCAACAATCACGTGATTATGTTCAGATATTTATCTTTTAATTAGTTATTCTAATTCAGTTTAAGGCTTGCACTCCCTAAGATTACTAACCACACAATAATATAAAGCGGTAAAGGGGGCGGGAAATTGTAACCAGCGGATCCCTTATCAGGGTTTGACACAAATAATAATAAAAAGCATAAAATAAAATGAGGTTTAGGGTTACCAACAACGTAGCTTTAGCAATTGCTAAACCCTGAAAAGGAAAAAGACAAGACAGAAAACATATGGTGAGTGCATTATCAAATTCGAGGGCAAAGGGATTAACCCTAAAAGAAAATAGGATAATAAATTAAAAATAGAACAGGGATAAGGTACTTAGCTTGGCATTTGCCTGACAGGGTTGAGGGCAAGGGTTTGCCAGAAGCATTGATTCTGACCATTAGGAATGAGCAGAGAAACAAATAAAGTGTGAGTGTATTATCAGATTCGAGGGCGAAGGGATTAACCCTAAAAATAAAGAATAAATAAATATAAAAATGATAGTTAAAAAAGTGAGGGTACTTAGCTTTGTATTTGATCTGATATGGTTAGTAGTCGGGAGAGATCTCAGGGTTAACCCTGAAAAAGACACAGAAAGGAAATAAATCAGTGTATGGCATGCTCTTCATAAACCCTGATTAGGGCACAAAATTAAAATAAGAAAATACAAAAGATTTAATTAATTATTGGTCTCACGACCTAATTAATTAAATCGGGATAATTAAATCGAGTGTAAAAATAATTTTATGGAATTTTTGGAATTTAAATAAAATAAATATGATTTTTTTAAAGATTTTTAATAATTAAATCAATTTAGATAATAATTTTATAAATAATATGAGTATTATATTTTATATAATATAAATAAATAATCAACATGAATTTATTTATAAAAAAAATCTATAAAACTTATATGTATAAAATTAGTTTTTGTTTGAAGAAAACATATATATATATATATATATATATATATATATATATATATATATATATATATATATATATATATATATATATATATATATATATATATATATATATATATATATATATATATATATATATATATATATATATTAAATGAAAAAGAAGTAGATAAAAGAATTAAAAAAAATTGTAAAATACTCAGCTGGATCGTATGCTTCGCGCGCGTGATGTGCATGGTAGACCTGCGGCTGTAGTTCGTTGGATTGTAAGAGCGTGAGATCTGATGGTGGAACGTGGAGGGAGCATGGCATCTGCGTGAAGCGTGTTGCACAGGATCCAGCAATTCCCTTCCCCAGATGCGCGCGCTTCCCATTTGAATCGGACCACTCGCGCGATGACACGATGTCATCTTCTACCTCTGTCCGTCGCCTTAGCCTCTACCTACGGACACCCCACCGTAGCTACAAACCTGCACTTACGAATAGGGCAAAACGCAACAAGAAATATTTCGCGACCCTATAGGCCTGATCGTCTGAGTCTCACGATTTCAATAGGACATGTAATTGGTTCTAATTTTGCTTAGAACAAAAAACCCTCTTTGAAGGTCTCAAACCCTAACAATGGCGTTAAGACCAAAACAGCTTATAAATACAATTAAATCTCCAGAATTATTCAGAGTGACAAGAGTAACATGAATATGCATCAAGGATATGTTAAATATGCGTGTATGATCCATTCCGATTCAAAGTTCAAAGGTTCAGAATTTCGACTTACAGTGGGGTGTTTTGGCGTTGTTGAATGCGTACGATGATCTGGATCGGTTCAGAATGCTTTCAGGAACGTGTTGGGATGAATTGCAAGCCTTGAATTGCCTTACACCAACAATTTGAAGTTTGACTTTTTTATGGACTTTTGGACTCGAATTAGGGTTCTTTTAGCTGCAGCCTCCTCCCCCTTGCCATCTGCACTTGTTTTGTATTTATATGAGACTGACTAGGGTAACTAAAACCTGACCAAATCTTCTTGAATCTTGAATTGCAAGTTTGAGAAATTTGATTGAAAATATGCTTTAGAAATTTCCAATTATGGCCGATATTGACTCAATCTTCTCCCAATCATATTTGCACGAAATTATATTGGATATGGGACATATTTTATGATAAAAATAGATCCCAATCATATCTTATACAAATATTTGATTTTCTCTTTAATTTATTTGATTTTAATCCTTTTTAAATGAATTAAAAATTCATAATAAATCAAATAAAACTTATAATTTCGTGGGAAAAGGTTTTGGGCCTTGGATGACTTGTGTAGCAAGATTGGATCAAGAGAACTTGGGCCCTTTTGCAAAAAGTATTCAATTCTTTCACATTTTCTTTCCAAAATAGTCCAACTTTAACAAGGCCTATCTCTCTCATTTTTTGAGGTATGGAAGTGTTATAAGACTTTTTAGAAACCTTAGAGAGTCCTCTAACTAGTGTCTTTGGTCTCATATCAAAATAATTTTCCATGCTCCTTGTGTGTCCTTTTGAAAAAAGTGTCTTTTTGTTGACTTTTGAAAAGGACCTATAATGTATGAAGCCATATCTCTTAAACCATTGACCTATGAGCTCTGATTCTTGGCCCATTGGATAGAGGAGTGAATTCCCTTCAAAATGGGTTTTGGTGGGAATTTTTCTGATGAAGTATGAATATTTGGTGAATTTTCAAAGTTTGGTTGTCTTTTCAGTTCATGCCCAAAATAGTAACTTTTGACTTTTGACTTTTCTGATCTTTCATTGCATCGTCATGATCAACCCTTGATCAAATGATGATTCTAGGGTTGTAAGGATGTTGTTGACCAAATATCTTGAACTTTGACTGTATTTTGACTTGAAATGACTGTTTTGCCCTTGAGAGTCGACTGTTGACCTAATCAGGATTTGAGGGACCAACTTTGCTCTGTTTGACTTGAAACTTTACATGGGGATACTTTGGGATGTTTGTGACCCTATGGATTCCACCTTGAGCCATTGATTCAATGATTTTCTTTTGAATGACCTAAACCCTAATTCAGGGCCTTGTATAGGAGCGTGTATTTTGGAGCTTTGTGTTTTGATTTGATTTTGTGCAGGAGAAAATGTATGGGCAAATTTTGGGGTATGACAGCTTGCTACTAACCCTTTGGTCTTCTTACAGGTTTTTCTTGTGGGACTCACTCGTCTTTACTATCTTACGCTTTGCCTGATGCATTACATAACATCATGACATCATGACATCATACGCATAACATGATTTAACTAACCCTTTCAAGGATCTTAGGAATTTAGGGCGCGCAATTTCAGGTGCTCTTATAAAGGACTGAACTCTTATCAAGGGGCAAGAGGATTTACTTTCCTCTCGCCACATACCTTCCAATTCAGAGGCGATGTACCTATCAAGGGGCAAGAGGATTTATTTTCCTCTAGCCATGTACCTTCAAATTCAGAAGTCCCCGAATCAGAGGCGATGACCCACTCGTTATGGTGAGCTTGATTCCCATAGAAGAACATCCAAGAATCAGAGTTCTTTAAACGAAGACGTGACTAGATCATTTTCTAATGTTGCTAACTAAATTCCTAAAGATCCTTGAAAACATTGCATCTGCATTCATAACATCGCATAACAGGTTTCCTATAACAGGTCTCTCATCCTTCCTCGCTGTTTATTTCAGCACAAATGGATCTCGAGCAATCAGTCAGAAATCTTCAGGCTCAGAACAACGAGTTCCGAGAGATGATCCTTAACTTGGCCAAGGGGCAAGAAGAATCGAAGGCACTTCTGATCGAGAAGGAGAAGAATCAACGTAAGCATCAAGGAGGTAAAGATAATCGGAAATCCAAACCTAAGCGAGCATTTACTCCGTTGCACGTGCCACTGTCTCGAGTTTTGCAACAACTGCTCAATCAAAACTTGATAACTCTATTGCCTCCATATTCATTTCCTACCGATCCCACTCCTGGGTACAAGTACCATGCAAGATGTGCTTATCATTCGAATAGTCCTGGTCATGATACAGAAGATTGTTGGCAATTGAAGCGCAAGATTCAAGACCTCATTGATGACAAGATCATTGACTTTAACTCACTTGAGAAGCCTTACATGGCTAACGATGTGTACAATCTGAAAGAGCGTAATGAACACAACTAATCTGTGGGGGCAGTTCTGATCTCCACACCGACACCACAACAAAGTCGTCTAAACAAGCAAGGCACGCCTAAGCGTCAGTTCGCAAAGATCAATATGTCACTGGCTCAGGTATTGCAACATCTGTTGAAGAAAAACTTGATTACTACAAGGGATCCTCCCGTGAAACCCAATACTTCCGCTCCTAGCTATAAGCCTGATGCAAGGTGCGCATATCATTCCGATAGTCCTGGACATGACACCAATAGTTGTTGATCGTTAAAGAACAAGATCCAAGATATGATTGATGCTGGTGAAATAGAGTTCAACTCTCCCAAGACTCCTGTGGTGATCACCACTCCCATGACTAATCATGACAAGACTGATTGATGTCTAGACGGGCGAACTTTTGGATCATTAGTTTTACTTTCATTTGCGTAAATTCTATTCTATTTGTTTAAACATTCGACTTATGATAGACATTATCTGTTTTAATAATCATCATCAGTGCATTGCATATGTTCGTCTTGAATAAATTATTTCGTTATCACTCATTTTAAATTATGTCTTTACTTTGCATGTGTTTTGTGATACTCAACTCCTTCTAAAGCTGTATACCTTTGAGGGAGGATGACAAAAACGATACCGCAAATCCATACAGTGTGCCTTTGAACAGACTATGCTGACGATGTACAGGCATTGTTTCAATCCCTAAACAGTGGAGATATAAGGATGTTAATCCCTCGTCAACCCCTTTGAGCCTAAGGAGTAGAAGTTTCTTTCTCATACAAATTAAACCCTTAATCACAACCTGGGGCAGGGTAGTTCTCAGTTAATTTGGCTGTGCATTCTATTTTAAGAGAATCATTCAGTACACTTTTCAACAAAGGTTTCAATCACAAGCATTCATCCTCACACATCAAAGAAGTGTTGGAGATGTCAATCAAAAGCCAATGATGGTTCATCAATCATTAAGCAAGGCAGTCAATATCTTTCAAAAAAATGAAAAAACATATATACAAAGAAAAGCCTGCTAAGTCAAAAAACAAAAAGATGACTTAGGCAAAAATCAAGGCATCCCGCTGATTGTAAGCTCAAAATAGACAGTTCAGGCAAAAGTTAGGGATATCAAAAAGATGAAAGAAGAGAAGTCAATAAGCTCCTGAACAACACAATGTTGTGACTACCAAAAGGAAGAAGTGACTTCCATCTCACAAGTTCTCTTTGCTTGTGGACCATCATCATTATCAAAGGTGCAAATCCAAAAGTCTCTTGGAACCTGAATGCATAAGTTGAAATAACTGAGCTTAGGACTGAAGATCATCACGAAGAGGGGTGGGTACAATCAAATTTTGAGCCATTATCGTTTGTTTCTTAAACCGTGAACCAAGCCACGTTACAACCCATGAAAGTCCTAATTGAAGCATGGTTAGTTCAAAAGCATACTGTTACCAAAAGAGTATCCTGACTCCTTAAGGTTTACCACAAATGCCGAGTTGATATCACGTTTTTACAAACATCACATTGTTACAAATATCGTGTTTTTACAAATATCACGCCTTTACATATCATGTTTTAACGTTTTTCAAAAACTTAAGACAAACGTATGCATTGCATCTCATGAATTCATTATTAAACATAATTCTGCTACATAATTTCAAATGTTAGCATCAGAAAGAACTTGCACAGGGTACAACTAATGACTGAAAGTTATCCCGACAGACAAAATCACTTCAGAAGCAATGTAAAGGGGCATGGCACGTTTTGCCCAGTCAATCTGGAGCAATCAAGTCAAGATTCCAAGAATCTCTCAAACGCCAAACAGTCAAGTGGATCTTAAACTATTTCTCGATCAATCTGGGGCAATCAAATCAAGATTCTGAGAATCTCTCAAGGGTGCCAAGACAATTAGGGGCATGCATCCAAGTAGATCTGAAGCTATTTCCCAATCAACATGGGACATTGTCTTAGGCCCATGATTACTAAGGGAATGTCGCCCATAGTACACATCTCACAAAATCCTCGCGAGGCGAATCTTTCCAAAGTCCATGCTAGCAGGGGCAAATTTATGCAAGTCCAGTTCGACGTCTTGATCCATATTTAGTGGTGTGTCCTAATCAATATAAATCCAGGAATAGCAAGAGCTATAAACCACTAGGGGCAATGTTCAAATCATCCATGCCTTCCCACAAAGCCGGTTTCACAGGATCGTAGCCCCACAGAGTAATCATTAAGAAGATATCTTCAAATGTTCTCACAAAGACTCATTTCCTCAACTGAGTTTACATCTTCGACACTGCTAATTCCCCGACTCTTTTCTCTACTCCAAACAGGTTTATTCATCCTTTCTATCCCCAGTCATGGTATATCAATATCAATCGTTCATCCCCAAGTAGAAATCATAAATCCCCAGCTGGATATCATCGAACGAAAAACAGGAATCCTCTTTTCATTATCTCCAACGGCATACATGGATTTACTTTCTCAATCAACAGTTGCTATACAAGAGTTATCAATATGCTTCGACTATATAGTCCATCCCTGCATCATTCATAAATACATGCATAACATACAATACTATTGTTTATTTCGAGAATCTCAATACATGCATCATGATATTGCATAAAACTAATCTTTCCTTTTCAGGTCACTTCATAATCAAAAGAATATCATCATCCGAGTACGATGCAAATACAATCGTATCAACAATTCGATCTCAATACTCATCCAAGACAAATACAACTCTGACACTTAACTCCGGGTTATTCTTCACATATAATTCAGAAGCAATCAAAGAACTTCATATCCTTTCTAGGAGCCTTTCTAGGTCGGTCCTATTTAAAGCATATCACAACCTTTCTAGGTAATCTTTTCTAAGATGATTCATATCCTTTCTAGGAACCTTTCTAGGCAATCTTTTCTAAGATGTTTTATATCCTTTCCAGGAACCTTTCTAGGTAGTCTTCTCTAAGACATTTATCATCCTTTCTAGGAACCTTTCTAGGTAATCTTTTCTAAGATGATTCATATCCTTTCTAGGAACCTTTCTAGGTAATCTTTTCTAAGATGCTTTATATCCTTTCTAGGAACCTTTCTAGGTAGTCTTCTCTAAGACGTTTATCATCCTTTTTAGGAACCTTTCTAGGTAATCTTTTCTAAGATGACTCATATCCTTTCTAGGAGCCTTTCTAGGTAATCTTTTCTAAGATGATTCATACCCTATGTAGGAGCCTTTCTAGGTAGTCTTGTTTAAGACATATCATGTCCTTTCTAGGAGCCTTTATAGGTTAGTCTTATTTAAGACATATCTCAACCTCTTTAGGTAATATTCCTTTAAATATTTATCCAACATTTTCTAAAGACATCTACTGCCCTTTCAATGAGTTTTCTCAATTAATCTTCTACAAAACACTTTTTCCCGAGCTTTGTTTAAAGCCTAATCTCTTTTACCTCAGTCAATGATCTATCTATTCAGGAACTTTTCCAGGTAGTCTTCTGTAGACATTACTTCATCTATCCTTCAGGTACAATCAACAAAGCATCTGCTTTATACAAACATTTGATGGCATCCTCAAGCCCATCTCCGACAAGCGCCTTTCAAAACTTCAAGCCCGAATATAGTCTAACGTAATACTTATCCTGACTTTCGTATTTATCTAGATCAGATGGCATCTTTAAGCCCGTCTCATACATCTTTTCCAACACTTGGATGGCATATTTAAGCCCGTCTCTAGCAAAAGTCCCTGTTTCAGCTAGGGCAAATTCCTGGGTATTCTAGTGTTCAATCCTCTTCTACCCTCATATTCCGACAGGCACACAAGCCAATCTACATCCTCAAGTATAAGAAGATTGAACAGGGGCAGCTGTCATACCCCAAAATTTGCCCAACATATTTATTCATATTTTAGTCCATCTAACTTTCAAACGCTCAAAGATACACAAGAAGGAAGCATGCAGTCTCTCTCCTCAACAATCAACCCGTAACTAGGGTTTTGATTCTCTCAAAGTAAAATCAAGTTCTAAGACCTCAAATGGATCCCATGGCCTCTCATATGCTTCAAAGGACCCTCATGCCAAGTTTCGAGCTCTGATTCAAAAGATTACTCACTTAATGGCCCAAACGATTAATAATCGACTGGTTGACCTAAAAGTCAAACTACGGTCAAACCACAGTCAAAACTTCTGATTTTTGGTCAACATACTCATTATGAAGTATCATTCACCATTTGATCAAGGATTGATCATGGTTCATCAAGAAAAGATCAGAAATCAACGAATTCAAAAGTTTCTAAATTAGGGTTTTCTAGATAAAAGTCAAACGAACTTTGACCAGTCATAACTCCCACATGGAACATCAGAAATTTTCCATCCAAAGCTCATTTTAAAGGAAATTAGATTCTCTAAAACTTTGTCTCTCACATGCCAAGACTAAAAATGCTTCATTTGAGAGATATGGACCAAAACATTATAGGTCCTTTTCAAAAGTCAACCAAAAGTCATTTTTTTCAAAAGAACATACAAGGAGCATGGAAAATTATTTTGACATGAGACCAAATACATTGGTTAGAAGACTCTTCAAGGTTTCTAAAAAGGCCAAAAACTTGAAAAAATGTGGAAGCATGAGAAAATGGCAAGGTGCACAAGTTCACCTATTTTTAAGGGCATGTATGAAAAGAAAAGGGCCAAAACTCCAAAAATTTCCAAATGGGCCTATAATCTTTTTATCCTATCATTATTCTAAGCCCATGCACGCCCCAAAACAAGAGTCTCTTTATTTTTATTGTTTTAATAATTATTTCATGGTTTTTAATCACTTTAAATCATAAAATAATTATATAAAATAATAAAATCAATAAGAGATTTTATTTGCTTTGATTCCAATCAAATATAACTATCCAAATATCCAATATCAGATACAAATTTCGTGCAAGGAGATACTTGAAGCAAAAGATACATATTGAGCCAAGTTTAGAAATATTGGATAAAAACCAAATCAAAATTTTCTCATAATCAATGGTTGATTTTTTTTCAATTTTATTGACCTAATTCTAAGCCCTATATATACAAAATACACTCAGCAAATAAGGACGATTTTGGCAGCTATAGAACTAGGGTTTACCCTTCAAAATTTCAAGACAAAAGTTGCTCCATCGGGTTTGGAGTTGCAGCCTCTTTCAAGAGTTTTCAAGCATTCCATCGTCTCCCTTGGGTATCATAAGGTAACTCCAGGTAACTCTAAAACATTGATCACGCATGGAATGCATACATCATGAACAACAACTTTGCTCATATTTTCCAATTACGTATTTTACATGTTATCGCGTTTTGGTTAAACTTAGTGTTTCTAACGTGTTTCTAAGACCATTTAGAGCAGGTTTGTATCATTAGTTCGAAGCTTTGAAGCCCTGAACGCACATCACTATTGTTAGGGCACAATGGAGAGAACCTTGCGTTCTCTATGATAGGGAACGAATCAATCAAAAATATTGACATATTTGAATTCAGAGGACCTTAATTAGTAGATCTGGGCTTTTCTTTGTTTTGGTTAAGGTTGTTTTGCAGGTTTTTTAAATTCAAAGGTTTTTCCGCTGCTGAATCCGCAGCAAAAATCGCGGATGAATCCGCAGGAAAAGGGATAGAGAAGATGAACAGTCCTGGTAACCAAGAACCGCGCGCGTTGAAAGCTGTAATTGGACAGTCAACAATACTCAAACCTTTCTCCGGACGTGGCTAGTCCCGATAAGCTGGTCAAAAAGTCTCCAGCCACTCTTTCGTTCCAATTGGTCACTCAAAGTACATTGGGCCCACGCGTTGACTGGTCCCATTTACTTTCCTATTTTATATTTAATTTGTGTTTGCTATTCAAATGTCAACATAATTGTGTAGTACACTTGGCAAAGCAGCACCAAGATCGAGTATACAGACATGGGTTCGAGACCCAGGAGCAACACCAAATTTTTTTTACAAATAAAACATGTTGTACGCGTGCTGATCCTGTATTCACACCTCACGCACGCATATGGTGCATATTCTCATCCTGGCCTTTTGATTCATCAAGCTTCAGATCTGACGTCCCTGGGAGCGCAGGACCACCATGGACATTCAGAAAATCACCACACCAGATTCCAGCTAAGTTTATTTTGTTTTTTATTTATTTATTTCAAAATTACACATTCTTTTCTTTTCTTTATTTGTTTTTACTATAATTTATTTATTTATTTATTTATATTTACTTAATAAATTAGTATCTAGATAATTCTTTTTTTATAATAATTATTCATTTAATCGAAACTCGATTTTTGTTATAAACCTTTAATTTTAATTTTTATTTATACGCTTAATTAATTAAAATATTAGGTTTAACCCTATAATTATTAAATTCTATTCTGGCTCATCTAGCTATCTTATCGAACTTTCAATTCCGTTAGCCTTTTAGGGTTTGTTCAATCCCATTCATTTATTTCATTTGCCCTTTGGGATAAAATAGGGTTTATGCCCATAGTTAACGAATCTTAAATGCACTAACGCTTCTCTTCTTCATGTCCATTCTTTTTAGGGTTAATCAGAAATCCTCCGACTACGCGCCATGCCAGATCAAAAAAGCTAAGCTTCTTATTCATTTCTTTATTTATTTTAACGTCATTTTATTTTTATTTTAAAATAGGGTTTGCCTCGAGTAATCAATGAATCATGCCTACACTCACCCTTATTTATTTTCCTCTTAATTTGTAGAGTTGATCAAGGGTTCGAGGAAGATCGAGGCTCAAGATAATTATTCATCCCTCTTATTTTCTTTGTCTTTTAATTTCCCCCATCCCCGCAGGTGTTTATTGTAATAACGTAGGACATTTATTTTCTGCCTTTAATTCCTGTAATATTAATTGTTGTGGTTAGTAATCTTAGGGAGTGCAAGCCTTGAATTAACGTAGATCACTAAATTATAAGATAATATATCTGAATTAACCACCTGATTGTGCCACACACACACCTTTAGGGTAATCCCTCTGTTGCCTTGTTGCCTTATTACTGTTGCCTTGTTGCTTTAATTTTCGTTGCCTAAAAATAGTCAAAGTCCCTCGATTCCGAGGATACCTAAAGCAATGCTGCCTCAAAGTTATTGAAACTCCCTCGATGTTGCCTCGGTAAAATGATGATTTGTCCCCATTGCTAAGGTATCCTCGCATGATGCCTAAAAAATAAAATGACTATTATATCTTTCCCTTAGACTACCTGCCCTCTTTATGGCAAGGGACAGTCTTGTGGCGAACGATTATTCTCGATGACCCAAACATCCAATTGAAAGACTGCCTACCCTCGCATGGTATGGATAGACCCTTTCGCCTGAAAAAGCTAAAAGAACGATCTTTCAAAACTTAGGGTAGTTGCTACTAATTGCTTGCTCTAAAATTCAAATTACTTTTCCCACTCTCTTCAAAATCAAAATTCAAAAAGACTACGCTTATTTACAAGCTAAAGTTCTTCTTCAAAAATCTTTTCAAACATTTCAAACAATTCAAAAGTGAGCTAAGCAATTAAGAGCCCATGGATAACCATGGATGCAAAAGGTGCTTTACACCTTCCCTTTGTATAACTTACCCCCCGAACTCAAAATCTTTTAAAAGGTCTTTTTCTGTTCTTTTAGCCTTTCTTATTGGATAAAATAAAAGTCGGTGGCGACTCTTGCTATCCGCACATTTCGATAAAGTCAGTTCACCGTATTACACACGTCATTTGAAGATCCTCCATCGTGGCCTCGTGGGAAGGCCCAACATCATCTGCATGCTAAAAAATTGGGATTATCCGAGGGTGGGATACTCTAAAGTACCACTCTAAATAAACGTTGAGACTCGGCCCAAGAAAAGACACTCTAGCTACATTTTCTATAATAGCAACGACACTACTGATAATGTTAGACCTAAATCGTCTATCAATGCCCTCAGATGGCACATATGGGTCTGGTCTAGGGATGCCCTGAACATACCCAAAGTGGTGTAGACACCTCTCAGGTGAATATCTAGCCACAAAACTCTCCCATCACGGATAACTCAAAAAAAGGCAATGTCATCAAACTTCCTATGCATTTTGTGGTCTACGTAAGGTGTCCATATGATATCGTCAAAGGTCAGCGCATCGATCCTCCACCTGTACTCCTAAAGACCTCTTGAATGAGAATGTCCAGCCCTCCAATCTGGTGGCCCGTTGCAATCCATCACAAATTGACGAGAAATGTTCGTATATGTAACGTTGCACAAGAAGAAGAAATGACATATACAAAATGTCTTTGATAAATAAGAATTAAAGAAATAAAACATAATAATTATTCATACCTGAAATAAGCTCATTTAATCGGCAAGTTATCTCGTCTTAAATACAATTTTCTCTCAAAGGCAGTATATGATATTGTCAAAGCAGCACACCCCATGCCTGCCTAGTCGAGATGCTCAAATTCAGCAAACATGGATATGTATCTTGCATCAATGTATATATGAGACCTATCTGCTAAGATAGTACATCATACAAGATACAACAAGTATACCTCATGAGGTGAGAACCAGTGGAGACTACTCTACCCACCTTAAGATGCAACTGCTCTTTGTCATCTGCGATGTTCCCACTAGAAAACTCTACAACTGCTCTCTAACCATCGGTCAATGTATGAGCAATCTTGTGGTCTCTTCCTCTGATTCTTACTAGAGCAAAAAATATTAAAAAATACAAAAATTGAACTATCAAATATTTTTAAAATCCAAAAATGAACATATACATACCGACATTTTTGAAATGTCTGGTATTCTACATGCATTTTTACCGATATTATTTTGTCAATAATTTTAAAAATACCATTAAAATATATATAGAATATCGAATTTTTAAAAATACCGATAAAAAATATATAAAATAATGAACATTTCAAAAATACCGATAAAAATATTTGTTTTTCTTCTAAAAATTCGGTATAGATACTAAATTTACGATATGAATGCAAGAAATTTAATAAAAAAACCGCTTACTTTTAAGTATCTTGTAGAAGCTTAAAAAAAGAAAATTTCTTTATCCACCTCCCTATGGGGGTCACCCCTAGCGAAATCCCCAAATTACCCCTGCTTCGGAGATGCATCTCCGAAGTAATTTTTTTTTAGATTTTTTTAGACTTCGGAAATGCATTTCCGAAAACACCAAAAAATTGGTGTTTTCGGAGATGCATTTCTGAAATGCATGAAAATTTAAAAAATACGTTATTTTTTACAATCAGGTAATATTTCGGAAGTTCATTTCCGAAAATAATTCTTCATATACCATTTTCCCTCCTTCACTATTTCATCATTTTTCTCCAAAACAAACCCAAACCCTCTCCAAAACATCCATCAAAATCAAACCATTTTTCGTCTCAAAATCAAGTTTCAAACCGTTGATCACGTTAAAGAGAGCATAGAAAGCTAGAATTTGAGGTAAACATCTCTCATTTCATCCTCTATTTCACTACATTGATTGAAGAAATCTGTGCTGAAAACTGCGATGGTTCGGAAGTACATTTCCGAAATAAGTTACCTAACAAATTTCGGAAATGTACTTCCGAAATCATCCCTGGCAGTAAAAAAAACAGTTTTGCCAATTTTGCTAATTTTTGCATATGTTAGGTATGGTGCATCCGGACAACATTGTCGACGATGACGTAGTAGTTCCGAAAGTTGTCAATGTTAATAACGATCCGGTTATCGACGTTAAATCTATGATCGATGCGGTAGATGTACGACAACAATTTACAAATGATCGGAGCTTCGCTAGTCGTGAACAATTGCTTGATTGGGTTCGTAGCGAAGCTAGTAAACTTGGATTTGGCATTGTTATTTTAAGGTCCGACAATGGAAATAGTAGACGGAAAGCTTTTGTCGTTTTGAATTGTGAGAGGGGTGGGAGTTATGTATCAACAAACCGGGTGTTAAAACACGAAGACACGGGATCGAGAAAGTGTGGGTGTCCGTTTAAGTTGCACGTGACTCGGAGGGTTGATGATTTATGGCGTTTAAGCGTCATTTGTGGAATTCATAATCATGCCTTGGATGCCAAGTTACACGGGCATCCAATGGCGTGTCGTTTGTCCCGCGAAGAGAAGAATGTTATTTCAGATTTATCGATAGTCAAAGTGGCGCCTCGCAACATACTTGCTGATTTGAAGCGGAAAAAACCGGATAACGTTTCAAATATCAAGCAAGTTTACAATGAACGAAACAATCTTAAAGTCTTGAAAATGGGCCCTCGGTCGGAAATGCAACAACTTTTGAAACTATTAGGCGATAACCAATACGTGTCAAGCTTCCGAACGTCCGAGGACAAAGTTACGGTGCGTGACTTTTTTTGGACTCATCCCGAAAGTATCAAATTGTTCAACACATTTCCAACCGTTCTTGTGATGGATTCGACGTACAAGACCAATAAGTATAGACTTCCTCTTCTAGAGATAGTCGGTGTGACCTCGACGGACAAGACATATTCGGTCGGATTTGCTTTTTTGGAATGTAAAAAAGAAGATAACTTTAAATGGGCTTTAGGAATATGCAAGTCTTTGTTGGTTGATCAAAAGGTTATGCCAAGTGTCATTGTTACCGACCGAGACAATGCTTTGATGAATGCAGTCGACCGTCTTCCCGACATCGACCGCATTACTTTGCCGATATCACATAACGTGCAACGTGAGAAGTAAGCTCAAACCCGCGGTTGGCAAGAAAGATAGGTCGGATGAAAACGGTAAAGTCATCAAAGCCGGTGTTGTGGTGGATAGGATTATGGCCGCATGGAGGGAGATTTTAGATGCACACACCGAAGAGTTGTATACCGAGAAATTGGTACACTTTAAGTCTTTGTGCGTTTCCATTAAGACTTTTTGTCATTATGTCGAATCCATTATCCTTGACAAAGTAACGAAAAAAGTTATTTGTGCTTGGACGGATCGAGTAAGACATCTTGGTTGCACCACGACTAACCGAGTTGAATCCGCACATGCGGTGTTGAAGAGATGGTTAGGTGATAGCAAGGGAGATTTATGTCGGGGATGGGACACCGTGAACCAAATGCTCCAAAATCAACACAATGAAATTCAAACATCGTTCGGTCGGAGCAAGACGGTTATGGAACACCGGTTTAAGGGCAAAAATCTATTCTTGCAATTGATTTACAACATATCCCGTTCGGGTTTGAATTTTATGTTTCATGAAGCGAAGCGGGCGGAGACAACGGGTCTGGATAGTTCTAAATGTGGGTGCACCATTAGAAAGACATACGACCTTCCATGTGCTTGTATACTTTCTAAAAAAATGAATTTGAATTCACCGATACGCATGGACGAGGTAATCGACCATTGGAAGAAGCTCCATTTTGATGATTTTTACCCACCATTATAAGTCTATAAATACAACACACTCTTCTTCATCCTCTTCACACCACAAAACACAAATGACACAAACCTACCCCCACCTAGCATTCGTCTACTTCACCAGTGGCTACCCGATGTCGTTCCAATTCCGCTTCTCGCGCGACACGCCGTTTGCGGACTTGATAACGTCGCTCAACACGCTATTGCTATAGCCGGAAAATCGGAAGGTTGTCAAGCTTGAGTACCGCTCGCCATCGCTTAACGACGACAGAGACGTTGAGTACACACCATTCGAGGTCAAGAACGACGAAGATTTAGCGGTTTGTGGGCAACTTTCGACCGATTTTCTTCGAAGGGTCCGATCGAGTTGGATGCGAAACTTCAAAGATCGGGGGACGACGTTATCAAAATGTTGACTCATCCTCACCTACCCGTGTTTAACAATATGTAACTTTAATCTTATGTAATGTGATCGATGTAATCTTCATCCGTTAAATAAATCGAATCGTTGTTGTTTGTTATTTTTCTTCTGTCCCGACTTTATTTCGGAAGTACATTTCCGAATTCTTCCAAGGGGGTGAATTCGGAGATGCACTTCCGAATTCACCTTTTTTCTGGAAAAAAATATTATTTCGGATGTACATTTCCGAAATCAGTTTTTTTCATAAAAAAAAACACGTTTTCGGAAGTACATTTCCGAAACCACCTTTTTTCTCATAAAATAAATGACTTCGAAAATACATTTCCGAAACAGGGGATATTTTGGAGATTTCACCGGAGGTGACAAAGAAAGTAAGGAGGTAGGTAAAGAAGAGTAAGGAGGTGGGTAAAGAAGATTCCTAAAAAAATGCGTAGAAATTAAAACTTTAGCAACATACTGCACTCTGCTTCTTAATTAGGGATTCGCAATTTCTTTTTTTCTGTTTCATTCACGGTTTTCACAAATAAAAAATGCAATTTTTATTTATTAGGGATAGAAGTCATAACCATTCATAGATGCCTCGTTACAAAGACGAATCCCTTGCTGTTCGTGTCTACACTGTCTCCGACGAATCAAGGTCCGTTTCTTTCATCCTTTCAACTCACACCCTTGTATATGGTTGTCACAAGTTTATTTAATTTTCTCTTTATTTTCGAGTATTCAGATATTTGATTGTAAGGAACGTTCCAGCACTAGGTTGTGGCAATGATTTGCTGCAACTTTTTTCATCCTATGGACAAGTTGAGGAGTAAGTCCCTTAACAACTTTGCTGATTCCTTCTTGTTGTTGTGCTTGTTGATTTTTATGTGAGTGTTTATTTTGTTCTCTATTTAGGTGTAAGCCAATGGATGCTGAAGACTGTGAGCAATTCACTGATGTTTATTGGATCAAATTTTGTCTTTTCAGCAATGCCAGGTTTTCCCTTTGTTAGATAAAGTAGTTCTATTATGAGTTTGAGTCTAGGATTTGATGTAGGGAGTACATGCCATTCTTACAATTTTCAGGTTTGCGAAAAGAAAATTGGATGAGTTTGTTTTCCTTGGGAACCGACTACAGGTTTCGTATGCTCCCCATTTTGAGACTTTGTCTGATACAAAGGATAAATTGGAAGGAAGAAGAAGAGAGGTTTTAGCTCGATTGAACCGTAAGTGTAAAGCTTACTTACCATGGTTATTACATTTTAAATATTGGCATGCTATCTTGGACTTACAACTGCTTGTTTCATGAATTGTTCAGCTAGAAGATCTAAAGAGACTATAGCGTCAAGCTCTAGGCCCCTAATTACTTCAAACACCAGTTTCCTGTCAGAACCTTTACATACTAATTCAAGGTTATATATTTTTCTGAATGAATTTTTCAGTTCTTTCTTCCGTTGGAAGCTAAAGCAATGTGTGTAACCATAAGGTGTATAATTGATTTTTTTTTTCGTAAATGTAGGAAAACAGAATTTGAAGGAAGGCCGGACAACAGTATTCTTCCCAAAAGAACGGTCTCATCTAACGAGGTTTGTTGTTTCTTTTTAAAAGTATATGCATGTGAAGAATTTTACTCTTTTCTACTTACTATGTATCCTGTGACGTGGACGAATTGTTTCGTAGGATGAACAAAATCCTCTCTTGAAATTAATATTGCTAGAAAGTCTGTTAAAGCATTTTGATGCAACTGGAGATTTTTTTATCAACACGTATTTTAAAAATGTTCTGCTCTCTTCATATCTCTGATGGAAATTCATTTTTCATGGTTGTAATTTTTGTTTCTATCTGTTAGGTGCTGGATTGCTAGGTCTAATATTATAATTTACCATGATATTGTAGTTACTAATCTTGCTTTAACTAGTAATATAGGATGTTATGTGCGAAGAAAAAAGGTTTCTTGGTTTTTCGTATATTACTCTATGCTAACATGTTCGATAAACAGGATTATTTTTCCTCCCACTCCATGAATCAAACAGTGAGGATTGTCAGGGATAAGCTTGATAAGGTAATGCACCCTCTTCTGAATATGATTTGGGGTCTTCTATAGTGTTGAGCTTTGAAAAAATTTGCTCTTCTCATCCAGATTGAATCCAGTGGCGAACATCTACAAGATGGATCCACATCCAAAAAAGCACGAGTTGATAATAGGAGGAGGATTTAATGTGTAAGAGAAGTATAAAGTTTAATATAATTGTGATGTTCTCCTAGAGTGTGTTTGAGAGGTTTTAGGAAGGAAAGATCCCCCTCTCTCCTGTTTTCTTCCAGATCAAGATCAATCTCCTATTCGGGTTTGATGGAATTAGTGTTGTAAGGTAAAGCAATTCGCTCTCACTCTCTTTTCACACTCTTTTATCTCTACCAATGAAGCCTTATTTCTGCTTGTGATTTGTGTGTATGGATTTTAGTTGATGTTAGTTTCTTGTCTTTTGCACAGGGATGAAAGCGATTTATCAATTCCATTGGAGTGTATTGCTCCTGCATTTACTAACCTAGGGGTAGATATTTAACTTGTTCTTGTTAGTTTTTTGTGTTGTATGAAATTTGTGATTGAAAGTGGCAACTGTCAAGATTAAAGTACCCTGCGATTCTTATTTTTATCTACGTAATTACTGTGTTCTTGTTAGCTGGCTTCTGGCTGAGTTATGTTTTCTATTTTACGGAAATAGTTGTCTTTGCAAAATGAGACAAAAACTCTGTTTTACATAAATGTACAGATCAAAAGGTTAAGCATAGTTGCATTTGTTCATTTTACTCGTGTGCTGATTTGGTTTTCATGTAATTATGTTATTCAATAGATGCTTGTCCAAGTAGAGAGGTACTTGTAACTTTGGTAACTTTCGTCTATCTCTCATTAAATCAATCGATTTTAATAATCCATTCATCTTTGTAATTGCCTAAAGTTACAAAGTTGCGGTAATAGTAAAGTTATTGAATCCTTACCCGAGCAAAAGTGAGTGAGATTATATATTTTTGCTTGATACATCTCAGTAGTAACAACTTGAGCTCGTTTGTGCTTATATCCTCTTTATTTTGGTTTCAATTAGGGTGGGGTTGATATAGTTGGTACTTGGTAGTCATAAATAACTTTGTGTTCTTATGAATATCTGAGAGCTTTAAACATGCGCTTAAGGCTAAGAAATTAAATTGTTCTGTGATGTTTGGAACACTGCAATAGGCTCCAAATTGTTGTGTTCATACACTCAGATTAGGCTTAGTGTATTAAAATTATTCTGCATAGAATAACTCTCATGCTTAAATTATTAGAGTTTGATTTAACTCATCATTACAAAACCGGCTTATAAAGTGAGGGGTGCCGTTTTATATAGACTATTTTAATGTTCTATCTCTAACCAATGTGGGATTTAAGATCTTCCTAATACACCCCTCACTCCCAACACTCTTTTTGAGTTTGGTGCGAAATATTAAAGATGGGTGACCCATGGTCTGATCAATACAAAATCGGCTTGTAAGGCGAGACGTGTCGCTCTATATAAATTCTTTCAATGTCTTATCTCTAATAAATGTGGGACTTCTAACCAACATGGACTTAGGATGTTCCTACTAGGAATGGATAAGCCCGTATATTATAATTAGTAGCACTTACATCAGATGTGGACTTAGGATGTTCCTACTAGGAATGTATAAGCCCGTATATTATAATTAGTAGCACTTACATTAGATGATTGCTCGCTTTCTATATGTTTGAAGGTAATTTCTTTTCGCACCTTGTTACCTTCTCCCAAACTCTTGACGAAATGTAAAAAATGCTCCATGTTTTTGAAGATACATCTTTGAATGCACCATTTCTTCATTTTACCTAAATTAAATTCGAAGATGCATCTCCGGTTAAACCCTAACTTTTTTTAAATACAAAAAGGGTGATTTTGGAGATGAATAATATCCAAAAAAGGCCACTGATTAGTTTTTTTAAATACGTAAGGTTTATTCGGATATGAATATCTAAAAACATACCTAAACTAGAAGTAAATCAGAATTTTTTTTATCAAGAATTAAACCATCATTGTTGAGGTTATGTATTAGTTATGTATTAACTTAACTCAAGGGGTGAGAAAAGAAATTGCCATGTTTGAATATGCTAAAATTGGGGCAAATAAAAGTACTGTATTTGTGTAGATTGAACCATTATTCTTATATTGTAAGAAAGACATTTGTTGTAGTTTCTTATATAGAAAACATTATGTTTCCTATAAATTTGTTATAGAAAAACATTGTTGTGGTGTCGACCAATTAAAAGACATTTTAGTATCTACTGAAAAATTGAGTTTAGAGTTCCTTAATGATTATAAAAAAATATATATTCCTTTGATGATTTATTTTTTTCCCTATGTACAAACACTTTGAAATATATTTATAGGAAAGATAACATTCATGAAAGAAATAGAGAGAAAGTTTCCAACTCGTGTATATGGATAACAATCAAAATATCAATTTGACTACCTTAAGTCTATTTATAGGCACTAAATAATTAATAATTTACATCAATTAGTAATTAACTTAACTCTTATATCTTTTATATTGATCAATTTTAGATGATCAATATAAAAGTACATTAAATTGAAGAAAAATAATACAATGTGAGATGTCGTAAATACATATGTCGAAATCAAAGCCATAATACTATACACTTAACCATTAAACAAAATTCATAAGCCATGGCTTAACCATTCAACCGAAGTTAACAACGTTCAACTTATGGGGTAGAAATTAACACCAAAGTCAATTAAGGACACTTTACCATTAAGAGTACAAAACATTCAAGACAGAAATAAAATAGTAAATGTTAGAAGGTCTAATAGCTTCAAAGTTAAGCAACAATACTCAAGTTGTGTGTTAAAAGTGCCTTACACACTAGAGGACCAACAATTTTACTAGAAGACGATTAAGTAGCATGGTTGATGGGTAAAGACTGAAGCAAGAATATCAATATTGTGCTCAAAATGAAATAGTACATCAAAGATCAATCGAAAAACAACCAAATGCAACCTGCACAACTGTGAAACCACTACTTAAAATATTGACGACTTTCATTTTTGTTTCAAATACAAGAGATTTTTCATCAAGTTTCAAAATTCAAATCGAATATATGCCTTTCACTACTTCCCTTCATCACCGGCATCGAGAAATTTGTCTTTGGTTCCAACACAAGCTTTATAATTTTGCAAAAACCTTCACGAGGATCTGAAGTAGATCATGACACTTTCGAACAGATAGAAAAATAATTCGAAAATAGTTTTTTTTTTTTTTTTGCTTTCACACCGGTTTCGACCTACATAGTAGATCGATTAATCCGACTCGTACTACGGAGGCACGTGCACTGGCCAAACATTGTTTCTGTCAGGAATCTAGAAATTAGAATTTTGATCAAACATTTATTCCGTTAGTTACTTGCTATAAATTAAATTCTTTATTTTATTGCTCAATAAATATTTGTTTTAATTTTACTTTTGAATAAATATAGTAATAATAACTAAAAAAATTTAACGAATACAATTACTATATTTTGAATCTTTTTAAAAATTACTAATTTATAAATATTAATTATTTTAAACTTAATTAATAAATATAAGTTGAACCACCTCATTCATCCACGAATTCTATTTTCGAACATGCAAACTTTGAACATCGAACATGCAAAGTTAGTATCATAAAATTTGGAAATATGTTTAGTACAACTGCCGGAAAACAATATTGTTATGTTACACACTTTATTGGTTTTTTTTTTTTTATATATTACTCTTTCTCTTTCTTCTCTTCTTCTCAAATCACTCACATAAACTCTTTTTAGCTCTTAGGTTCTTCTGATCAACTCACTGTTTCTCATTCCACTCTCAAAAACATTGTGGTTTTAGAACAAAACCACAATGACTGATAAATACAATGTTGAATCCGCTGAAAAATATGCAAATGAGGCTCAGGTTTTTGACACAGTTCCTAAGTTTTAATCTTTTTTTGGTGTTTTTCTTTTGCAATTCTTTTACCTTTTGTTTTTGACCCTTCGTTCATATTGCTCGTTGCTAATGTTGTTTTGCTGTTGTTGTTTAGGCTTTGCCTATTGCCAAAGCAACGCCTATCTACGAGCAGCTTCTGCAGTTATTTCCAACAGCTGTGAGTGTTCTTGTTGAGTGTTTTGAACTTTTGATTATGTTATATAGTGAAATGCTTCTGTTAGTGCTAATAGTGAACTACAATAGATTTTAACGATTATTTTGATTTGTATCTAGGCCAAGTTTTGGAAGCAGTATGTGGAGGCTTGCATGGCTGTAAATAATGATGATGCTATCAGGCAGATTTTTAGCCGCTGTTTGTTGAACTGTCTTCAAGTTCCTCTATGGTATGTCGTTTGTTTATTCAGATTATGACAATGGTTGATATATATTAGTTTCTTTTACTCCCTTTTGGATATGCTGTTTGAAAGTTTTTGATCAAACGTGTAAACAATGTTGTTATTTTAATCTTTCACCTTGTTTCTTATCCTTGTTTATAGGCGGTGTTACATTCGTTTCATTAGAAAGGTCAATGACAAGAAGGGCACGGAGGGTCAAGAAGAGACCATAAAAGCCTTTGAATTTATGCTCAACTATATCGGTAAGTTGTTTCTCATTGTCCCATTAGTTTTGTATTTCAGTTTTCCTTGGATTATTGTAATACCTATTTAGGAGATGATGATAGAAACTCGCCTAAGGTGGTTCGGTCATGTGAGACGAATTCTAATATAAGTTACAGCGAGTGGAAGATTTATGAGGCCTCGTCTAGAAAAGTGAATAAAAAGATCGAAGATTGTGTGTTTGTATGCGTGTATATGCATGTATCTATTTATGTATGTACATTGATACATCTTTCTAATGATGTGCTAACAGGAGCAGACATAGCATCTGGCCCTGTGTGGATGGAGTACATATCCTTTCTAAAATCATTGCCGGTTAGTTAATATTGTGTTTTCCGCAATTCTTGTTGCATAATTTGGTGCCACTTTTCAACTTTTTTTGGGGTCAATTTCAGTTGCAGCCTGTACATGAACAAGAAGAATCATATCAGATGACTGTTATTAGGAAAGTCTATCAGAGGGCTATTATTACTCCTACCAATCAAATCGAACAACTTTGGAAAGACTACGAAAATTTTGAAAATTCTGTCTGTCGTCAGTTGGTAATATACGGGTCTTTATTTAATGCTCGATTTGTTTATACGTATTCATGATTACGTTTTTATTCAAAAGGCATACTTTCTAATGATAAGGTATTTTGCAGGCTAAAGGACTGATATACGAATATCAACCAAAATATAATAGTGCGAGGGCAGTTTATAGGGAACGGAAAAAGTATTTTGATGAAATTGATTGGAATATGCTTGCTGTACCACCAACTGGATCCGACAAGGCAAATTTCTGTTTTTTTAGCAAATATTGTTGACCATTGTTAGCAATCTATAAATGATTAAGATGTTATTTGAATAAAAAAGAATGAGTTAATGGTTTTTATAACTCTTATATTATCATAATTTTTTGAGTTTGTTACTTTTGACAGGAAGAAATGCAGTGGATGGCATGGAAAAGACTTCTATCTTTTGAAAAGTAAAAATCATGCATCCTTTTTACTTTCTCTTAAATTTAATTTTGAGTTTATCTGTTGATGCGGACCAAGATTCACCCTCAATTTGAGCCAGACCGACCTATGGCCACCCCTAAGGACAGCGAAGATTTTCACTTTGGCCGGACTTATACTTAGCTTATTCATGAAGAATGGAGAGATAATGATTGAGTTGAAACACTTGAAAGCGGATATTATTTGAATTTTGTACAATTCCATAATATACATGAAGTACAGAATTAAGAATCCGAAAAACTCATAGTTTGAAACCGATACTATTTCTGTTCTATCAGTGAAAGCTATAAAAACATATCAACGAAAACAGAGAAAATAGTGAATGAATATGAATGTTCTAGTTCTATTCTATGTATTTCATTTCTATATTCTTAATCCAAGATTCTAAAAAGAACTTTCGAGAGAATTGAGATACAAAACCATTTTTGAGACTCCATCGCAGCTTTTAGAGTTGATCTTTTACCAAACTTATCGTCTTGAAATGATTGCTTGGTTAGTCTAAAGTTTTGTACTCAACCATTATTCGTTTCAGAGGAAATCCACAGAGAATAGACATCCCTTCCTCCAACAAACAAGTTATATTTACTTATGAGCAGGTACTAGGAAATAAAATTACTCGTAAAGAAGTAGGATTCGGAGTATCGTCATCTGCGTGTTTTATTTACATTGGTGTTATTTATTTCTTATATCATTTATGGAATTTCTCACTGCATTTTACTGGTTGCAGTGTCTCATGTATATGTACCATTATCCTGATATATGGTATGACTATGCTACATGGAATGTTAAAGGTGGCTCGGTAGATGCTGCAGTTAAAGTATTTCAAAGGTCTTTGAAGGCTCTTCCTGGTTAGTGGCATTTTTCTTTTATTAATTCCACTTAATCTCGCCTATCTTAATATTTGTTGTTTAGCCTGTCTTAATCTTTGGTTAATACTTTATATTAGTTAAGGCGGCTCCAGTGTTATCCTTTGGTAAAGTGTGCTGTAGCTCTTAATTATACACTTTCATGTGTCTTACTCGACCTTACATGATAGGAAGATTCCTATCAAGACTATAAAACTAGGGTTTTCTAACTAAAGGGGAAGAACACTACAAGCTAAGAGAATAAAAGATAAAATAAACTTTGATTTTTCATTGATTTTTTTTGTAATGTGTCAATGACACTACATATATAATGTTACTAATGGGCCAATAATTAAAATGCCCAAATACTAGTGGAAACCCAATTCAATAACAATTGAACTAAAATACCAACTAATATAAAACCTTAACTTAATAATTCTAATTAAACTAAAATTATTAAAATATAACTAAATACTCTCGATCATTGCCGCGGGGTTCACTTGAACCTTGTCCTCAAGGTTCTAAAATAACTCCCGAATCTCATTGCTTAAACGGATGATGTCTCCCAAATCTAATATATTCAGCTTCAGAAAGCAGGAGTATACTGATCAAGTATCACATGAAGTCTAGAGATATTTCCATGATCATCAATATTAATACCAAAATATTCCTCTAGCATTGCAACCTTTTGTTTCAGCAGATCTGTGTTCATTTCTGCGATCTTCTCTTTAAATGTGTCATCATCATTACTTTCTGAATTTTCCTTCAGTGCCAATATAATCACGTCTTTCACGGGGGCTGGATCACTAAGCTGGATGGCATTGAAATGGCCAAAACGGCTCAGAACTTGCTGATACATACTCTCTTTGCTCAAGTTTACAACATTTGCAAGATAAAGATGAGTTTTATGCTGAAGCAAAGCAAAAATATCATCTTCCATTCCAACATATGTACAGTGCTTTACAATCTCCAATATTCCAGGGTCATAGGTCTTATTGATCTCTTCAAGAAGCTCTTCTACACTAGTGAGTTCTATAGAATTTTTTTGGATCCTTCTTTGTCTAATTGAGGACCTTACTGCACTCAATGTGACATTCTTTTCTAGTTGTCCACTAGGCATAACTTGCATGTAGGCATGTAATCTTCCTGCAGGATCTAATGAATCTGTTCTAATGAACTTATTCACTGGCGCTTTTGGTGCTCTTGAGCCTGGTGGGGTAGGGCTGGGATTATCCTCCTTGCTCTTATTGATACGAGAAATAGAAGATTGTCCAGCTGTTTGATCTTGAAATGTCCGTGCTTCATTGGAACTTCTCAATGTTGCTTCAATCACCAATTGTATCTTCTCAATGATAACTTCTTGATTTAATAGGCTCACCTCTCTCTTTGTTGGATGCACATTGACATCAATATTCTCAGGTGGTAAAACAATTGAAATATATATAAAAGGCTTAGATGCTTTAGGTAGTGTCGCTGCATAAACAATTTCTATAGCTCGCTTCATCGCAAACCACTCAACCAGGCTATCATTTATGAAAAGCACCATAGTGGTTTTCTTGGCAGCATAGTTAGCATTAGACACATAACCATTCAGCTCAAAAACTGAAGAAGACGGAGCATCGTCTGAAGCTTTAACTTCAACCAGATTGCGAGCAGCTGAGACCCCATAAACTGTTCTGATGGAATCGAGTGTTGAAGATGTGGCCATGGTGTGAACATCTGCTTTAACAGCTCCGTGCTTTCTGCAAGAGAAACTGACATTCGTATGATGAATCGCAAACCGACTGACAACGTTTACTATCTTTGAGTAATCATCCAAAGAATTTTGTAGTGTCTTCTTCCTTGCAGCCATGTTATAAAATAGATTCTCAACCGTGGTAGGAGCTGGTGGAGGCATGACGCTATTGGCATAGTCAAGATTGAAATCCGGTGATTTCGGAGGGACCAAAAAATCGACATCAATATGAAACTTGTCGTCGTTGAAGGGACCTGGATAGTAGGTCATGGCAATGATGCACAACAACTCTGCGGCGAAGAATCTGGCAGCAGCTCGTTCTGGCATTTCATCAAACAGATGGTCTCCAGAAGTATCAATGCCCAGAGAGAAATCAACAAAATTAGCAGCAACTGCTACTGCAGTACCATTAGACGAGTCACCCTGTACACGATTAAGAACAACAGGATTTGTAGATGTTCCAAAATGCGTAATTTCGCCACTGACTTCATAAGCTAATTTGTCAACAATGGTAGGTCCAATACAATTAGCACTGGATTCAACATGAGCAGAAACAACAAGAGACATAGAAGAAGCAGGTTCATGCGTCCTTTGTAAACCATTGAAGTACGCAGGCACAGTAACCACAACCTTAGTTATTTTATCATTCAAAAACTCTGAAGCACCATCGACAAGCTTTCTCAAGACTTGCGCAGAAATTTCTTCAGCTGCAAAATATTTACCGATAGCGGGACAATCGAGTTTAACGTTACCGTTATCATATCTGGTGGCTCTATAAGAGACCTTCTTTGACTCGTCGTCAACCTCAGACATCTTCCTTACGATAGACCTCTTGGCAGAGGAAAACTTGTTCTCGGGATTCACAACCGCTTGCCTCGTTGCAATTTGACCGACCAACCTATCACCGTTCTTGGTAGACGCCACCACAGACGGCGTGGTTCTCTGACCCTCAGCGTTGGTGATAATAGTCGGTTTTCCACCTTCCATGGCGGCAACAGCAGAATTGGTGGTTCCCAAATCGGTAACAATGACTTTCTCAGTGACGACTCTGAGAGTGAAATCCTTCTTAAAGGTTTTGCTGCTCAATTTAGGGAATGTGGCGCGGGTGAAGGAAGAGAAATTGCAATTGACTTGATTATCGAAGAATAGGGTTTTGGAAATATCAGAAAGGGACAAATTGAGGGAGGAGAGACGGTTTATGGATCTCACGGTGTTTTTGAATCTTTTCTTAAAACAAGACACTTGCAAATGTTTCTTAAAAGAGGGATGAGTTACTTGGAGATACTTATCAAAATCTCTTTTATTTTTTGAATAGGTTTGATATTGATGACAAAGTGTGAAAGAGGTGTTTGTTGGTTGGAGTTGTTGATGATAACTATTATAGTCATATGAATAAGAAGATGATGAATAAGATGAATATGGGTTAGGGTTAGATGGATGTGGTGAATATCCATGATTTGGATATAAACTTGGTGATGATGATCCATGAATGTAACAAGGTGTAAATAGTTCCCATGGAAATGATGGAAAGGATGGTGTGGTAGGAGTTGTGAAAGAGGGGTTTGTGGCATAGGTAGGAGGAATACTCCATGGATGATATGAAGGTGTATGATAAGGATAATCCATAGGAGGATTTGAGTACATGATGAAAGCACCAATTGATAGGAAGCTAATCCTACCAATTGATAGGAAGATTCCTATCAAGACTATAAAACTAGGGTTTTCTAACTAAAGGGGAAGAACACTACAAGCTAAGAGAATAAAAGATAAAATAAACTTTGATTTTTCATTGATTTTTTTTGTAATGTGTCAATGACACTACATATATAATAATTAGGGGTGGCAAAACGGGCCGCCCGCCCCGCCCGCCGCCCACCCCGCCTTATGCCCGCTAAAAAACGAGCGGGGCGGGCATGTCCGCATAGTAAAATGGGCATCAAAACCATGCCCGCCCCGCCAAGATGGCGGGTTGGCGGTCGGCGGGCTTACCCGCCTATTTTTATTTTAATAGATTAATATGCTTTTTTTACCTTTTAATTAAACTTTTCACTTATTTTTTAAAACAATTTTTTATAAAAGTAATTTTTTAACAAATTTACTCTAAAAAATATTACATATATTTATAAATATATGTATAAAATAAACCATCAAGAATTACAATTACTAGAATTAACTAAAAAAAGAGTGAGTTTTGAAGGAGGAGCGGGTTTTGGCGGGCGGCGAGCTTTGGCGGGGCGGGTATGGCGGGCGACGGGTTTTGGCGGGGCGGGCTTTGGCGAGCGGCGAGCCTAAAATCCCAACCCAACCCGCCATTTTTTGGCGGGTGCGCGGGCGGCCCGGCGGGCCCTGGCCCGTTTTGCCACCCCTAATAATAATGTTACTAATGGGCCAATAATTAAAATGCCCAAATACTAGTGGAAACCCAATTCAATAACAATTGACCTAAAATACCAACTAATATAAAACCTTAACTTAATAATTCTAATTAAACTAAAATTATTAAAATATAACTAAATACTCTCTATCATTACATTTCTTACCTCTCAATTCCTCGATTTGTCTTTTCATTTGTGAACAGATTCGGAAATGCTACGATATGCCTATGCAGAGCTAGAGGAATCCCGTGGAGCAATCCAGGTATTTTTTAGGCTTGATCATACTTTAGTAAAGGCCTCCGAATGGGTCATTTGATATCTTATTCCTTGTTTTTTCGACGGGTCTTCATTGGTTATATTAATCCTTAGGATTTCTATTTCGTTTTATTTCAGGCTGCAAAGAAAATACATGAAAACGTATTGGGAAATGGTGACAATGCAACTGCACTTGCACATATTCAGGTATGTGATTTTTGTTTGTTTAGTATGTTCAATAGTAGTCCATGAAAATGATATGACATATGTTTCATGCTACAGTTTATTCGTTTTCTAAGAAGAACTGAAGGTGTTGAAGCTGCTAAAAAGTACTTTCTGGATGCTCGCAAATCCTCAACTTGTTCATATCATGTTTACGTGGCTTACGCGTCAGTGGCCTTTTGTCTTGACAATGATCCTAAGGTCTTTACCATTTCCTTTCTTACATGTTCTATCCTTCATAAGATTTAACAAAGTACTTTCTATTTATGGAGCCTTACACTTAGTTTTTAACTTCTAGAAAATTAATTCAGATTATCTTTGCAGATGGCTCATAACGTTTTTGAAGAGGGATTTAAATGCTTTATGCATGAGCCGGTCTATATTCTCGAGTGAGTTCTACTTTTTCCCATCTATGATTAGTCTCGTCAGTTAACTCCTCCAAAATATAGTACTAGTTTTTTTAATCTTATACGCGTGTTGTTTTTAACTTGTATTTTGGAGGATACATTATCTTATCTCAATAGTTGTACTTTTCTTCATTTCTCGTAACAATAACTCTTTTCCTACCAAAAAATAGTATTGAATATTAAGAATATTTCCCCGATGTTTCAGATATGCTGATTTCTTGACACGTTTGAATGATGACCGAAATATACGTGCTTTATTTGAGAGGGCATTGAGTTCACTTCCTCCAGAGAAATCGGTTGAGGTATTTTATACTTATGAATGTTCCCTCATTGGTATGAAGCATTAAGCATCTCTGATAATATAATCATTTTATGTGCTTAATCAATTGAAGAATATTCAATAGTTGTTTTCTAGTGTTCAATTTGCATATAACTAATCTACTTGCAGATTTGGAAAAGGTTCATTCAATTTGAGCAAACTTATGGGAATCCTGCTAGCATGCTCAAGGTAGGAGTACTCTATGGATTGGATTAAAGCGATGCTTATACCTGTTTTGATAATTTATCCTTGTATCATACGTAGGTTGAGCAAAGAAGGAAAAAAGCGTTTGGTGAAGATGCAACAACAGCATTAGAGAGTTCTCTGCAAGATGTTGTATCACGTTATAGTTTCATGGATCTATGTCCATGCTCTTCTAATGATCTTGATCATTTATCCCGACGAGAGGTATCAGTTGCTTGAACCTGTAAATTGCTCAGAATTTTCCCATCTTTCACGAATTCTTCTTCCGTGTTTTATATCGTATTTCCTTTTGATTTCTACCTTTTTAGTGGCTTGCCAAAAATCTCAATAAGAAAGTGGACATGTCTATTATTCCTATCGGCACGACTCTTGCAGGTATTATACTCATTCTCGCACTTGGTTTCTCAATGTTTTTTATTATGCGGTTAATGATACACTATTAATGCAGATAAGGGATTTGCTGCAAACGTTTCAAATACGTCTTCAAAGGTTGTCTATCCTGATACTTCAAAGATGTTGGTATATGATCCAAAGCAGAATCCGAGTACAGGTTCTGGCACAAATGCATTTGATGAAATTCTTAAAGCTAGCCCTCCTGCTTTGGTTGCATTTTTAGCAAACCTACCCACAGTTTATGGTAATTTTCAATATTTCTGTTAACTACAATTTCACATCAATCACACCGTACATTCTTTTCACTATTTTATATGCAATCTAGAAACAGCAAAAGTATACTTTTTGGATATGTATCGAAAAGTATCAGTATCAGATAAGTATCAGACACCTATAGATACTTTTCTATTTTTAAAGTATATCTTAAAGCTTTCGAAAATTGTGTTTTGAAATATGCAGGTCCAACTCCAAATGTGGATATCGTGCTATCGATTTGTTTGCAGAACGACCTTCCAGTGGGACAAAGTGGTAAAACTGGGATTCAATCGCAATTGCCAGGAGGTCCTGCTCCTGCTACAAGTGAACTTTCTGGTAGCAACCATTATGGGAAAAGAAAAGAATTAGACGGTATGTGCATAATCCATTTTTGGACTTATTTCTATAAGCTCTCTAGAATAGACACAATCACACAATTCATCAAATAAACAAGAATGTGCTTTTAGCTTTTTTTATTCTAATGTTTTGACATCAAACTCCAATTTTAGCATGATTGATATTTGTTATTATAATGTTTAGGACAAGAAGATGATGACACTACATCTCTCCAAAGCCAACCACCTCCTCGCGACGCTTTCCGGATACGACAGTTCCTGAAAGCTCGAGCCAACAGCACATCACAAACGGGATCAGTTTCATATGGAAGTGCACTTTCTGGCGATTTATCTGGCAGCACCGGTAGATAACTTAAGTATTGCATTTACCAGTGGCAGGGCAATAAATTATTGGCTGTAGCAACTAGCAACAATGAATGATGTAATTCTTTTGGTCTGGAGTATGTAAATATGGATCCAAATCACATTTTCTAATAGACAATACAACTGTAAATATGCTTGAAAATTAAAAATATAATATAATTATTGACTACTACACGATGGTGCATGAACATTGTCATCACTGGAAAAAAAAATCCGTTTCATCAGGAACAGTTGAGTAAACTAATCAGGAAAATAGCCATGAACCCTCTCATTGAAACCATGTTTATATGAAGATGTAAATGTAGATTCATCCAAATATTGTGAAGCATATGGATAATGGTTAATATTCAGCGTTTCTTCCTGTTCTTCTCACAATTTTCAGTACCTTACTTTGGTCTACGTATTTTGTAACTGTTACCTTCTGATTTTTCCATTTCTATCTTCAAACTATCAACACCTGCGTGCATACTAGCTGTCAATATTATTATTTTTTTTTATTTTTTTTGTAATCAATACTATTATTTAAATTATATAAATAAATCAATAAACATATCATTTTTTATAAAGTATGTTACCATTTAGTGTAATATTTTTATTCAAATACACAATAAATTAGCTGATGTAATAACTATAGATGTCTAACATCTTATCAACACCTGCAATCTATTCCTTTTATTCTCCGATGAGTGATTTATTTGGAATAAAATGATATCTCAAAATGAATGATCCATTTCAATTTTCAATTATACCCTCTAATTTATAAAACTTCACCATTCCCAATATATGATAAGGGTATTAGAGTAAAAACAATATTCTCCCTTTTACTTTTATATACTTTTTTTAATCGGTGTGAAATGATGTGTTGGGTTACTCATTGTGGGACGGAAGGAGTATAATATAAAAAAATCATATGTTCTCGAAAAGACTTATTTGCCTCTCTGCCTTTATAGCATGCCACGTCATCTATTTTTCTACATTTCAACTACAACTTTTCAGTTTTTCAATTCTTCTTCCTATTTCAAATTTGAAATTGACGTCTCAAGTTTCAACTCTTATTCTGACTCTGTTTTTGTCCTTTCTCTCTCTCGCACGACTTATTTCTTCCTTCTTCATCTTCTTTTTCTTCCTTCTTCCACTTTTTCTTATTGAAATCGAATAGAAACAAGCGATAATTTGCGATATTGATTTACGATTCCAAAAAGAAAAAACAATTTCGCTAAAGAAGCCCTAGTCGAAGCCGAAAACCCGATTGATGTCATCCTACATATATCGCTTTGTATATTCTCAAAGCTATGGTTCTAGATCTTGAAGGTTTTAGAACTCCCGCTCTTGAATCGCTTGATGCGGCGTTGGGGATTTCTCTTGCTGAGGAAGAATGTGGTGATGTCTTGTTTAAGAGAGTTGAAAAAGCTCTGTTATAATATGGACTCAAATATTATTATTTGAGTTCCTCCCTAAAAGGATTTTTTTTAATTATTTTTATACAAAATACGATAAAATTTTATATTATTTTAAGTATAGTACATTTTTAAGTATTATATTAATTTTTATAAATATTATAAAATATTTTTAAACATAATATACGTGAAAACTGTATAGAATAATTCTCAAATATCTAACTTAAGATAAAATAATAGAATATGAGGAAATTATGAAATAAAAAATAAAATAATTGAATATTAATTTGTTATATTAATTTATAGTATTTAAAATATATAAAATTTAGTGAGGTGAAAAAAATTATTGTGTTTTAGAGAAAGAAAAAAAAAACCTTAAAAGACCATAAACCCTAACGGAATAATTTTAATGGATAGCGGACATTTTAAGATTGGGATCAAAAACCCTAAAAAATATGAACTATAATTTTGGCAATTTATCATCCTACCCTTATACACTCTCACAGGCCCTTCCCAAAATTCAAAAAATGCCCCTGTTTTAAAAAATGCATTTCCGGACATACCAAATTCTATTTTCTTGAAAATGAAATTCGGAGATGCACAACCGAAGTTATTTTAAGGGTATGTTTGGAGATAACATACTTTTTTAAAAAAAGAGAAAACTAGTTCGGAGATGCATCTCCGAACTAGATGGACATATTTAAAGGTCGCGTCAGACCTTCCCTCTTATCCTTTTCATTTTTCAGAAAAACAAAAGTTTCTCTCTACCTCTCAACCCATTACCAGTATACATTCAAAATCAAATTTAAAAGCTACATTTTCGTTGCGAGAGGACTAGTCAGCACTAGAAGGCTACGACCGTCCCCACTCTGCCTCACGACAGGGAAACATCGGCCTCTAGGAGTTGACATTCTCGGGGTCGGGATCACAGATCGTGCGACCCATGATGAGGATGAGAGAGTTGCACCAACATCATTTCCTTATACTCGGGATGGTTCGCATGTGGGACCAACATCATGTGCAGGTATCTACCCTAGCAGTGCATGCGGCAGTTGGGGTATGTGCAGATCATTCCCAAGTCACTCTTCCAGGCTGCTTCTATCTATACTGTCATTCTCGCAGATTTTGAGAATCATCTGATGCCGGTGGAGTATCAGACACATGAGGCCACATCTCAGTGGAGTTATGTTGAGGGTTACATGACATGGTTCTATAAAGTCACACCCTTACATAATATAGGATGCTCTTGGACGTCCACCTAGGCCTGCTCATGAGGAGCTTTTGAAAGATCAGCAGGCATTGGACGACAATGTCGTTGATTTGTTGTTGAGCAGTCAGAACATTATGCGGCTTACATGTCATGGCATCGACTCTGGAGTGTTTGGGAGAGGTGGAGATGAAGCGGTCGCCCTAACAGAGTTCATTCTTTCTGAGGCACAGTGCTGTGGCGTACCATAGGCAGATGAGGAACCAGAGTGTTAGGATTAGGAATACACAGTAGAGTATTTTGTTTAATTTTAATCAACTTTGAGAATAATGGTTGTACTAATATATTCGAGTTATATAATATTTGATTTTATTAAAGCTTTACGTGGTTGTATAGTATTCATTTTTATTAATCGTTGAAACAAATAGCGGCATTCTTAATGGAATTGAAATTAGATGGATTGAAAATACCACAATACTTGAAAAATTGATTCTGAAAATATTAAATAGGCAAGAATTCAGGTATGCATCTCCGAACTAATTTTCTTAAGGACAAAAGGTGACTTCAGAATAGCATCTCTGAACTGAAATTTGCCAAGAAATGATATTTTGTGCGTTTGGAGATGTATCTTTGAAGTAACCCAGGGACATTTTCGAATTTTCAGAGGTGCACCCCATAAAACAAGGGTGGATGAGAAATTGCCCTAATCTTAAGGTCTAAGCACTATCATTTTTCGGGCTTGACGGATCGGTCCATATGGACTAGTCTATTTTGATGGATGATTTCTTTATTTATTAGTTTTATTGTATATATTGTCTATATAATAAAATTCAAGTAATATAAGTGTCCACTTTTGCTTTTGGGGTGAAACTCTTTCAAACCTTTATTACAACAGAAATACAAGAGGAAAAGGACTATTACAGAATAGAAACACTACAATATAGTTAAAAAAGCAATAGAAATCCCAGAGATGATATTCTTATTTCATCTTTTCCCTTATTATAACCTATATCCCTCTGGTGATTGAGAATTGAAAATCCAAACCAACAACTTCTACTACATTTATGGAAGAAAAAAAAGTTGAAACAAGCCTCTTTCACTTTCATCTTTTGGCTTATATGAGATTGGAGAAAGTGTCAACATATCATGCATTCTTAATCTCATTCAAGTCCTGACATCTTCCTGAAATGAAGGACAAACTGATAAACCTTTTCAGGGTCAGGAAGAACTTTCTTCACAGATTCTCTTTCCAAGCTTCTCTTAATCCAAGCTGAGAATTTTGGTGAGTGATCTTCAATTTTGAAACCACCAAGTGTCTCATATGCCAAAAACCATGCAGAATGAGGAATGGCTATGATGTCAACAAAACCGAAAGCTTCACCACCAAAATAGTCTTTCTCTCCAAGAGCTTCTTCTAGATGCTTTATAACTTCAAGAAAGTCTCTTGTTCCCACTTCTCTCTCTTCTCCATTGCTAGCCCAAATGCTCCTCCCAGTTTCAAATACCTTGCATCACAAGTTATCATATCAAAATCATATATCTTACACAAATTTAAATAATTTTTCGAGTATTTCATCGCAACTAACCTTTTTGTCGATGAAATCAGCCAAGAATCTAGCTTGTGCAACATCATAAGCATTAGCCGGAAGCAATGAGTTGGAAGACCAAACCTCATCAATGTAGCTAACAATGATAGCAGATTCAATGACAGGTTTGTCATTGTGCAAAAACACAGGAACCTTTTGGTGAATAGGATTTGACTTCAAAAGAAGCTCACTCTTTTTTCCAAATATATCCTCTTCATTGGCCACATAGCTCACACCTTTCTCTTCCAAAGAAATTTTCACTCTAGCACAAAATGGACTAGCCCAAAAGTCCAAAACAACAACATTGTCTCCCTTTGACATGTTAACAATGAAAATTCTTTGGACTCTTACTCTTTCTTCTTTACTACTTGTGATGTCTTGAAATTGTGAGAGAATTATTGAAATTTATAGGAAGGTATAGTTAAAAAATTTAGACTACGATGTTTACTATGTGTTCTTTGTATTGTATCTTCCTTCAAAATTGATGTTACTACAATGTTGTAAGTGTCCATATCTATGTTATTGTTTGGACGTAGGATAAGAGGAGCATATACTAGAGATTATCAAATGGCCGGCAAAATGCTACTATGTTTTTTGTTTCATTTCTTGGCGATCTATCCAAACTAGTAGTACATAGTTTAATTTTCTAATTACAATTTATGTTCATTCTATTGAAAGTTCTCTCTTCCCATGATTGAATATAATAGAGACCCTTAGTCATAAATTATTACTAGTGGTTCAAATTTGAGTTTTAGGATTAGTTGTGATTTACTCAAAAGATAACTAACTTGGGTTAATAAGATTCAGAGTGTGTTTGGTTTTACGGTGAAAAGAATTGATTTTTAATAAATTGGTTATATAAATTTGATTCTAATTAAAATGAGCTGGAGGTAAAATAATTTATGTTTGGATAAATTTATGTAGAAGTGAGTTGAATAATAAATTTCAATATAAAAATCACGTTTAAACTTAAAAGTTATAAATTTTAAGTTTCAAGTAAAAGCAATTTTGGAGGCAGAATCAATTATATTTTAGAAAAATCAAACATATCAAAATCTTTTAAAAAAATCAATTATACACCTCTAAAATTATTTTTTACTTGTTTAAAATTTAAATCAAACATATATTTATGGTCAGTTTGGTTCAACAGATGGGAGAGAAAAGAAATTAATAGAGGGGAAGAAAGGGGAAAGGAGTGAAGAAAATTTAATTAAATATATGTTTGGTTCAAAGAAGGGGAGGGGAGATATTTTTAACAAGACGTATGTTTGGTTCACAAGAGGAGGGGAGGAATTTTAAAATCAAATTATATTTTTATCCTTATAAATATTATTATTTTTACTTAGTAAAAATAATTTTAAATAACAATATTATAGAGTAAATTTCATCAAATAAAAACTTATCATACTATAACAGTAAACAACACATATTAGTTGAAATTTAAGAGGGTTGGCCCAGCGGAAGGGAGCTTGGGTCCCAAGAATTTGTTCCCTTTGGAGTCTCGAGTTCGGTGGTGTCCGGGACCAAACACAAATCCCAAACCCTCAATCTAATCCAATAAAATAATTTTGATTAATTTATAAATATCCTCTCTTCTTTCCTCCCTTCCCTTCCTTCCAATCAGTAAAATTCTTTTTTTTTTATTCTTTTGGATTTTACATGTTCCCATTCGCAATGAGATTTTGTCTCATTCAATTTTGTTTGAATAAAGTAACATTCATTTGTTGGTAAGTTATTGTTAGTGGTTTCGTTTTTGCTAAGTTGATGGATAGGTTTTTTTTTTTTGTATGTATATAACTAAAAGACTTGGTATGGTTATGCAATTTCCATCTTTATAAATTTCTCATAAAGGAGTCACTGGCTCACTGCTTATTTAAATACTTATTGGATTGTGAAGAAGATAAAGGTGAAAAAATGATTTATTTTTTAATTAATTTTTTTCTAGGTTAAGATTAGTTGACTCATTATGTTCAATTTTGTCAACTAGATTGTTACATTAGCACAAGTTAATATTTTTTGGCACAACTTAATATAAATGATCAAGTTGACTAACACGATAGTTTTTTAAGACTGAAAAGTAATATTTATTAGATAAGCAAATAAAGTAAAATCTTAAATTAAAATAAAGTAAAATCTTAAATTAAATTTAAAAAATATGGGGCTAATTAAGCCTTATTCTTAATGATAGAATTAGAAGTTGCATTTTTCATTTTCTGATGTAACTAACTTTTGATTAAATGAAGAAAAAAGGGATTATGCACTGACAGTATAAAATATTTTTACACTGTCAACCAATCACCACTCATGTATCCAATTAAACCAATTTTTTATTTAAAAAAAACTTAATGACATGGCACATTTATGATTTTCTATTAGATGACAGTGTAAAATTATTTTACACTGTCAGTGCACTACCTTTTAACAGATAATTACAAATTGATGTAATTATTTGTTTTTATAGTAGTAAATTGTTTGACTTGCTATAGCAGGTTTTTATACACTTAAATAGATGTCAGTCTTAATGCTAGGCATAGATCTAAACTATTCTTACTCTAATGCCTCCCCGGTAGTAAGTTGTTGTGCCATAAATACTTCTTCTGTCATCATGATCTGAAGCTCAATTTGCATCATAGAAGACTTGGATAGATGGAGAGAAACTGGATGGAAGCGCATAAAGGTGGAGTCCATGTTCAATGGGGCCTTTGAGATACTTAAGATTCTCTTAACTGCAACTCGTTGTGACTCAAGAGGGTGTGACATAAGTTGGAATACTTTATTCACAGAATGGGCAATATCAGGTCTTGCTATGGTAGCATACTACATAGCTCCCACAACAGACATGTACATATAGGGATCAGGTAAGGCATGGGAGTTATTCTTAGTTAATTTACAAGTAGATTGCATGGGAGTGTGCACATGATTGAATTCAAGCATGTTTATTTTCTTAAGGAGTACCAAATTTATTTGAACTAAGTCAAGAGAAAGTAATTATGTGTTGCTTACTTCACTTCAGTACCTAGAAAATAGTCTAGGTCACCAAGATGTTTGAGAGAAAAAACCTTATTCAGCTTTGTGATGATGTCTTGCAAGAGAGATGTGGAACTGCCTATCAGAATGGCGCCATCCACATACACAAATAGATATATGGTGTGGCCATTGGAGAAATAAGTGAATACATAATGATCACACTTACTGGCTCGGAATTAAAACCGAATTTTAAAGCAGTTTTGAGCCTCTCAAACCACTGTCTAGGGGCCTGTTTGAGGCCATATAGAGCTTTGGTTGAGCTTTCGCAACAAGGATGAATTGGAATTTTTAAAGCCCTTAGGTTGTTTCATATACACTTCTTCATCAAGAACCCCATTAAGAAAGGCATTATTAACATTCCTTAATGTGAGTAGACTGACTCGTGAGAGTGCTCAGTTGGAGATGGTGACAATTGCGAGGATAGACCTTGTGATAATCTTGCTCAAGGTTATGAGAAGGTGAATGAGATGATGAAGAATAAGTGATGATATGACTCACTTCATCAGATGTAATAGAACTTGGTGGAACATGAGTGAGATTAAGGGAGATTAAGTCTGGAATTGGTTGGTTGCAAGTCAAAGTTCATGTGCCAAAAGCAGTATTTCCACCTCATCTAGATCCATAAGACCAAATTTTCCCTCAATAACTGATACAAATGGTGCAAACTCAGAAGTTAAACCTCAAGGATCACTTCTATGTGATGAGAGCGTGGAATCGCATCACCAATTAAAGCTAGGGAGTCAACAATAGTGCGAACCTTGAGAAGATATTCTTGAACAATGAAACTATCAAGAATTAGCACATGAAGCTCCGCCTTAAGATGACGTGCTCTCGTACGAGTTTGTTTTTGAAAGTAGTTGAATAAACGATCCCAGGGTTGATGCGCATAAGAACAACCAAGCACATTCGAGAGAATTTCATTTGAAAGTGGTGGCTGAAGTTAAGAGAGTAGCGTCTGATCTTTTTGTATCCAATGTGAGCACTCAAGATTCACAGTTCCAGTGTACGAGCTTCATCATCCAAAAATTGAAGACGGATATGAGTACATACCATGAAATCAATGAGATTATGAAGATTGATATATGATTCAATATGTTGGTGCCATAGATGAAAGTTCTTTTCATCAAGCTTATGTGGGATTCTGAGAGAGAAATGAAGACAACCAGAATCTTTAGTAGAATTCGTGATCACCGGTGTTAGAGTAGTCAAGATATGAGCAGAAGAGGAGCGATTGCAATTAAGGTGGTATCACAACCATAGAACGGACCTAGATCATGACCTAACAATCTGATACCAAGATAGAATTAGAGTTTGACCTAACTCATTCATACAAAAGCGGTTTGTAAGGTGATGAGTGTCACTCTATATAAATCTTTTGTAAGCTATATCTTTAACTAATATTGAACTTAAGTTTTTTCCATTACACCCTCTCACATCCAACATTATTGGATTTGGTGCGTGGATATAAATAGTGGGTAGCTTGAATTATCAATATGTGAAACTTGATTCTTTTAATACACCTCCTTACACTCGACACTATTGGACTTGATACGTATGTAAATGGACGGTCCAAACCAAATCGATAGGTTCGTGTTTTAATACACCTCCTTACACTCGACACTATTGGACTTGATGCGTATATAAATGGACGGTCCAAACCAAATCGATAGGTTCGTGATACCATAATAGATTAAAATAATTAAAGTTGCACTTTCCATTTTCTATTTTAACTATTGATTAAATAAATAGATAGTTACAAATTGATGCAACAGTTTGCTTTTATATTTGCAATCAGAGCTGCTATAGACTCAAGCTGACATTTGCTGTCAGTTTTGATGCTAGGCATAGATCTAAACTATTCTTACTCAAATACCTATCTAAAACAACTGATTCAACATTCTAAACTGATTCAATATTCTAAAGCTGTTGAGTGTATGTTTATTTTGAATGAAAAAAAATCAGTTAATGAAAGCAAGCTGAATGAGCGCATCATACTTACACTCAAATATATTTGGTCTAAACTAATTAGCTAACACATCACAAATGGATCAATATTTAGTACAGACCACCCACCCTTTACATTTACAAATAGTGCCCTTGATTGGATTTTTGGAAAAATATATCATCTGGTAACATAAACATATACTATCATTACACTTTGGAGTGTAAAATTGAAAACGAATTGGGAAATCAATATAATATGAAACCATTCTGTACATGTATATACAAAAGAATTGCATTTTGTTTTTTTTCAGTATAATAGAATACTAAAATAATTAAATTTATCCCTACTGCACAGCATTGGCCTCTGAAACTTTCAAACAAACACACATGTGAAGAAAATACTCAGGATTCATTAAGTTGTTAACCACCCAAGAAAAAGGTGTTTCCGAGCTCGGTTCTATTCCTTGAATGCGTACACACTTGATTTCTGCAATCTCAGGTGTTTGGCCAGATGATGCTGGATCATGTGTACATTCTCCCTCTTCTCCTTCACTTTGGTTTATGTTTGCATCTCCTTCGTTGACAAATGAACTTTCCGGAAAGTACTCAGGCAGAAGTCTTTTAACCGCATCAGTTAAGCTAAAGTATTTACCTGCATCCATTGACCATCATGCAACATTAAGAATGTGGATTACCACCATATCCATCTACAGATAAAATAAAGAATATAGAAAGACATGGAAGATATTCAACATAAAAACTTTATGGAGGATTTTTTTTTTCCTATGAGACGTGACTTACTATCTTCCTTATGAATCTCAACAGGTCGGTTGATATATGAGACTTTGTCCCAATTATCAATTTTTGGAGCATCTTCAAAATCATCAAAATCTTCGTTGACAGTCCACAAATATAAGCGAACAGGAATCCTACCTGACAATATAGTAAACGTTAACCAAAAGTAAGTTTAATATGGATGGGAAAATGTGTGAAACCAACTGAAGCCGCCAATGTCAAAAGTACGCCCAAAAAGCTGAGGTAAACATGAATCAGACCATAAATGAACAGGAAATGGGAGAAAACAGAACGCCAAATTGGCTTAAAAACAGGTTGATATTTCTCACTTGTCTTCACTTGTCCAACAGCTTCAGCATCCCCGGTAGTTTGTTCAGATTTAGTGGAAACTGAATCAATATTTTCTGTATATTGCTCGTCAAAAGTTTCAAGCTTAAGCTTAGAGGACACCCGTCTATAAGATTCCAAGTTACCTGTCATGCAAATGAGTGTTGACAAAAGCCCATGAGAGGAGAGCAATAAACTTATTTTCCAAAAATTACCTATGCAGATATAGACTGTGTTTTCCGGATTTCTTCTATTGAATTACATTTTGTTACTTATCCTTTCTGAATTGTATGATAAAATAGTGTTCATTCATATATGTGATTGATTATATATATTATGCAACTTGTTCTTGGAAGTGTATGTTATCATTAACCGTGTGACTTTTAATGAATTTTGTTGTCTCTCCTTAAATCCCTAAAATGAAATATTACCAAATTGCAACGGTTTTTACTTGTAGAATATGAACAGAAGAACAAAAATAAAAATGTATGAAGTATACAGGCATTAACATCAAACAATTAATAACCATACCATTTAAAACAGAGCCCCAAAGCTCCACCTGATCAGGTTGAGACATGTTCATGACATTCTTGCAATTTCCATTTATAACATATGCAGCCTACAGTAAAAATTAAAACCCAGTCAAGCTCGGAGATGATAAAAGCACTAAGCAACTCACATGTATTGCCATCGAAATGACATTACACATTTTCTTAAAAACTAATGGGCAATGGCTTAAATATGTTACGGGCTGCAAATATTGAAGTTTCTTCCAATATTTGTAAAAACAAATTTAAGCCAAAATTAATTCTTAAAAATGAAAGAGGAGAACAGTTGTACATAGATTTTAACTAAACCACCAATGGAGTAGTAAATGTGTGCATTATTGCAGCAATGTATTCAGAAAAACGCTAACTAAACTCACCAAAGCATTTCACAGCAAGGTTGCTCAACAACTATAACACTAACTTGGTCTCGAAACATTTCTCATTTACCTGAACGTAACCCGTCCCCAATAAATACGCCTGAAATTAACCAAGTTCTAATTATGCTATCTTATACTTCTAAAACCATAACGCTAGCAATTCACATCGTAATTCCCTTACTATCCTCATACTATACAATGACCCTTTTAAAAGACTAAAGTGAGACTGTTTAGCAGTGTTATCACCTAGCTTCTACAGCATAGCAGAATTTGAACATATCAACAATCGCTATTGTTCGGTGCTACGCTATTTAGTACAAAAAGCTGCCAAATAGAGGCTTTGTAACATAGGAGAATTTGAACAAACTGTTATCTTCCGCGATCAACAATATCGGTTTAGTGATTCATATGTGCAGATACTAACTATCAAATGCTATTTTGTCGTGTATGGGCATGAGGCATCATGCTATTAATCAAACAAGTAAATCGTAAATGTACATGCATTGAAATAAAAGATCACACAACTGACCTCTTTCAGTGAGTTAATAAAGCTCCATTTTACACTGTCTTCACCTTCACATGGAAGCAATAAATTACTTGGATATCCTCTAAAGTGTACCTACATATCAGAGAGTAAAGCTATTGAATATAGCTATGCATTGGAAAAATAATTTCTTAATGCCATTAAATGTTTGTACTTTGTAGTGAATCAATCTTAATAATTGCACTAGTACCTTTTGGAATTTCAGCGGAATATTTTTAACATATTAACCTTTTTATTTGATGATCCCCCTCCCAAAACAAATTCCATGCATTTTCTTCTTGATTGTTCAAGGAACAGCACAAACAAGATAAAATTTAAATTTGAAGTTTTCTTCCAATCCAAATTTCACTGAAGACATCATTTTACCCTTATGCTAATAAAAGACTTCATTTTGAAACATTTACATCAATGAGATGCTCAATTAAATTAACTAGAGGAAAATCAAAATAACTTACTGTTAAATTCCACGGCCTTTCTGGCTCCATACATAAAAGATCAAAAAGAACTCCGGTAGGTATATACCTGTACAAACCAGGGCAAAAAAAACTTTCCAAGATTAAAACTTTACTTTCCATGAGTTATATACTATGTTTGCTGCTGCAGACATGTTTCTTGTTGAGAAAATAAATAGTTAGTGCAATGTAACTCTTAGATTATATATTGGACTTAACTCATCCTTACAAATAAGACTTGTAAGGGGAGGGCCACCCGCCACCCAAACTTTATAAACACTATAGAGGTCATATCTCTAGGCAATATGGGGCTTAATCCACCCTTCCTCAACCAAGTTCCAACGCAATGAAGGTGTTGGAGTCTGGAGGCAACAATAAAAGTAACCCAAATGCCTCAATAAGTCAGCTAGGGGCGGACTGCAATGAAGGTGGAATTTCCGACACACACTCTCAAGCTCGAGCCCAATGAGTTGTAAGTATGGACAATGCTAGAAGCCCAACAGAAGATCTAGAATAGACTCTGACACTATCCTATATTTTAATTATATTAGGGTCAACTCATCTTTACAAAAATGGCTTGTAGATTGAGGGTTGCCCGGGCTTTATAAATAAAAAGGCCATATCTCTAGGCAACGTGAGACTAAACCCAACCCTTCATACCCAACACAGTGAAGGAGCTGGAGATTGCAAAGAAGGCAGCCCAAATGTTGTAATTAGGCGGCTAGTGGAGGACCACAATGAAGACAGAATTTCCAACCATAACTAATAACTGAATAACAATGATAAGGTAGCATTAACAACCATAAAATTTTTTTTTTTTTTTGAGCAAAGCAAAACTAACTTCTTTCATTATGAATTAAAAGATCAATACAAGGAGGAATATTATGAGTAACATTACGTCTAGCCCAAGAATTGGCCGCCTTTGCTAATGAATGAGCAACCATAAAATGTTTTAAACACCAAATAATGGGGATATTAAAGGGTAAACAAATTGATACTAGCATCGACAAAAGTTTGTACTATAGCAAATATCAAATTTGGTCTTTGATATTGTAGGACTGTATCAATCTAGTCCCTCACACTATCATATTTCAGAATCAACCCAAAAATTGTAAAACTTTATTCTAAATTCTAATTTGTCCCCCATTGTTATTTACAGAACTAGAATAACATTAAGTTGGTAATATCAAAGACAAATTCGAAACTAAGTGAATAATGTCAAAGACGCATTTGATAACACATTCACACTAAAGAACAAACTTTAACATTTTGGAACATTGATTGTTTGGGAGACTAGGTTGATTCAGCCCTACAATTTCAAGGACCAATTTGAGTACTTACTCTTCCCTCTATATCTGATCCAGGACAATGCCATATCTCTACACCAATTAAACATAAAAAAAGTATAAAAAAAACTACAGCATACCATTTGAGAGGCAATCCATTGTACTCAAACCAAACTGTGTCTACTCCAGGAGGAAGTGCAGTACTAAAATGAGGCTTCAACATAGAAACCAACAAAGGCAAGTACCCTATCCTAGGAGCCAAAACCTAAAACCACAACAAACATAATGTTAAAAACAACAATCAACTGCAAATAAATAAATACTCCAAAAAAGTTCAATTGAATAGAAGCATGTAGTGATTAACTATAAAGGTAACATTTTTAGGTTTTAAATGAAAACCCCATAATGTAAAAATCCAAGCTTGAAGTGGAAATAAAAGAGGAAAAGGAAAAGGGTGTTTCATACGAGAGCGGGTGATGGAGGAGGAAGAGTGGTGACTTCGGATTCATGAAGATGAATTTGAAGAGGAATTGCCCCTTTCCATGCGAACTTCTGCGCTTCACTCATCTCTTTCAGATCGATCTCTCTCTCTCTCTCTCGGTCGGTGCAGTCTTTGATGAACTTCAAACTCTTGCTGCAACCCTTCTTCTTCTTTTTTATTTTTCTTTCTGTGTTATTTTATTATTTATTTTTGTTGTTATTTAAGTTTATTTAAATTTACTTTTTCTTTTTATTATGGCTTTTTTTATATGTTAATCCAGCTTTGTTATTTGGAATTTTGTTGAATAAATTTGGATTAATTATTAGTGAACTGATTTATTTATTTTTCAGGAATTATTGATCCGAATCTTGCTGGCTGCATAACCTAAAAATCAAAGCAATCATATAAATCAGAGAATCTGTTTTTTACACGAAATTTGGAGATTCTATTTAGTAACTTATTCTCTTTGTTTCTTTTTACATATTATTTTAGATTTTTATATGTATTAATGCAATTAATAAAAAAGTATTTTAATATTTATTTTTCTCTAATAACTTTAATTATTTAATAAACCACTTCAATTCAATGTTAATAAATAACCTACGACTCATGTGTGACATATAATTAAGGAGGCTGAATTTAGATCAAGTAATTGATTATCGTATATGTTTAATCAATTAGGCGATGTTTGAATTTTAAACGTCACATAATCAATTCATCATAATAGTTTAATCGATTGTGTCTTCATTAAGTGTATGTCACCAGTAATCAATCATCAGAGTTTATGGCATTAATTACTCTAATCAATTATAAGGGATAATAATCTATTAGAAGCGATATTTAACTACTATAACGCATGAACTTATCTCATTTCATCTTTTGCTTTCTTCATATTTCTCTAGTTGCTTGTGTGTGAAATACTACTTATTATCTTCAATATCATCATGGCTCCGAAGAGGGTCAGCTCCTCTAGAAGCACTTCTTCTCCAAACTACTTCTCAGATACTTTTTCATTACAAGAGCAACAATATAGGTATAACAGAGATTGTGCAACACCGAAAATTCTTCATTCTTACTACTTGGTAGAAAAGATCTTTGAAAAGTGTGAGTTTCTGAAGCTCTTCGATGAAGCAATGTCGAAAAGTTTCATCTGAGATATTCTAGTAGAACAATATCCTACTTTGATCAAGATGTTCTACTCTAACCTCAACTATGTAGATGGAAATTTCACCAACGAGGTACGGAAACAACAAATCCGGCCATCTTTTAAAGAGTACGCGGATATTTGTAATATTCCTTGTATTAGATTTTAGTGCAAAGTTGATGAAAGTATAAACAAATTGAGCAAGTAATGATTTCTCTTATGTCCTTGTTGTTGTCTCCATCTTAGCAAATCCAAACTCTGGTATTCCTTTTTCCTTTACAGTGGGCAAAATGCACCTAGATATTCGACTCACTCATTATGTGACAACACATATTATTATTCCAAGGAAACACAACTTTGGAAAACTAACCAAAACTGATGTTGATATGGTTTGGTTACTTGCTAATAAAGTATAAACAAATTGAGCTAGTGTGGTGATCTATCACATGATGGGGAGCAAGAGAAAGAATATGCGGTTGCCATATGGTGACTTGATAACAAAATTCTTGGAGTATTATGGCTTTAACCTTGAAGAAGAGGAAGAATCAGACAGAGATTATACGGGGATAAGAAACAATGTAATAGGGCAAATGAGAATAGAAATTACCAATAGGATGTTGATTCAAAAGTCTCCCATGGCAAAGAAAGCTTCCAAAAGTTAACAAGTTCCACATCAGTAAGAGAATCTTCAAATTTGGAGTATTTTTATTATGAGATTCCTCACACTATTCCCACAAAAGCTCTTCTCTACACTCTCATCAAGAGGCATAAATGGCAAACGAGAAGATCAACTTCCTGGCACGTCTACTTGCTCATAATGGATTACATTTGCCTCTTGTATTGTTCACTAATGATGATGAGGATTTATTCCTCTGTTGTATCATTATTTTTTTCTCTTTCTACTAGAATGCTCAATAAAGAAGAACAAAGATAAAATGCGTGAATGCATATCTGATACAAACTTAACGCTTTTCTGCAATTCTGATACAACTCAAGTGTATTGTGTGCCTGATTGCATATTCGATACACACTTAACATATTTCTGCATTCTGATATGGCTTAAACACACTTTATGCCTGATTACGTATCTAATACGGAGTAAATGTGTTACTGTGATTCTGATGCGGCTCAAATGCACACCTCACACGGCTCCACATTTGAGACATATTAAATGCATTTCTGCATACCCCAACCCTGTAGTTATAGGCGAACTTGTATAGAGGTGAGTTGTTTGCATGCAGAGCACGTGTCACCTACAAGCCAAGTGAGATGGCGACTACATGTAAAGGATAAGAGAGGCGCCATTCAAAGTGGCATGGGACAGGCTAGGGTGCAGACCAGTGTGCATGCTAGAGAATCTAGCTAGTGTGTAGGATATGGTTGCAGGCTATGGAATTTAGCTAGTGTGCAGGCCTACAAGGGAATCGCCATCTCACTTGGCGCCTTAGGGCATTTTATAGTGGAGGCGCCATTCCACTTGGCTTTTGTTTGGCCAGGCAAATTTGTCTTGTTTTGTTCAACTACACCTATTTATTCTCTTGCACGAACCATATACTATCGACACTAAAACACCCAAACACTCAAACACGCAAACAAAATGTCATCTGCATCATAATATGTTATCAGTGCACATTTCAATGGTGAGACATACCATTGTGATGAATCTGGATTTTTATTTAGAAACACCAACAATATCTGATTTTGTTTTAATAGAAAAGCAAATTTCTTGTATTTCAAAAAACATCTAGAAGTCAAACTTGAACGAGGTCCAGTGTCACACATCTTCTACCAACATCCGATTTTGTTATGAGAACAAAATCAAATTTTATAAGATAGAGGTTCAAGATGACGAGGAACTTCAAAATATGTTTGCTAGTCATTAGTATTATAAGTACGACTCGATTGAGTTGTACATTATGCTCCAAGAGCCTTAGTTGCCACAACCAATTAAGTCACAAGTGGTTGATCCCATCGAAGACGAACTAGCTGAAGTAGATGTCGTTGACGAAGAAGAGGAAGATGAAGAGTTAGAGTTTGATAACATGGTCAACGATGATTCCGAAGATGATGGGCTACCTGATATACCTCCAAATGAAATCTACACACCACCTCGCACATAGCAAACTTCAACATGGGCGGAGATGAACCGTCATCGGATGTTTTCTGCAACTCTTACATGCAGTCAGGTGAAAATATAAAAGAGAAAGACAAATTTTCTTCAAAAGAAAATTGTGTGCGAGTTGTAAAAAAGTTTCACATGTTAAATTTGTCGATTTTAAGGTAGATCGAACAAATGCAGATAGGTAAAAAATCAAGTGTGTCCACCCAGAGTGTATGATTAGGCTAACCGCAACATACAGAGTGTATGTCAAAGAAGTTTCACATGACAACAAATCATTGAATCAATGAATGATGTCTTCAAAGGCATACGAAACCTCCCAGTAACCGCTTTGGTGAAATCAACATATTTTAGGATGGCTTTGTTGTTTGCAAAAAGAGGTGAAATGTGGAACGTTATGTTACAATCGGGACAACTGTGGAGTGAAAACAGCATGAAATTTATTAAGGCAGAAGGTGCCAAAGCCAACACTTATCATGTGACAAGTATCGACCGACATAACCGCAACTTCATTGTCAAAGAGACACTCGACCACAACGAGAGGCTGCCAAGACAAGAGTTTATGGTTATACTACCATCTGGTTGGTGCGATTGTGGAAAGTTTCAAGCATTTCGTATGCCTTGCTCTCATGTCATTGCGACATGTACGTATGCTCATCAAGATGCATTACTACTTGATGAAAAGGCGGAGACTTTGCTCAACATATACAACAATGGCTTTCTAGTGGTAGCAAAACCAGATTATTGGCCTACGTACGAAGGGGAAATAATTTGGCACAATGATCAAATGCGAAGGAATAAAAAAAGTTCTCCCCAAAGCAAGCGTATCACAACTGAAAGGGACTCCTTTGACAAGCTAGAAAGAAAGTGTAGTTTATACCGTCATGCCGGACACAACCAAAAAGATTGTCCCACTCGTGCTACTAGCTTGACAACATAAAAGTTGTATTTATAATATCTGCACTTTTTTATTATCTCAACGAAATGTTTTTCAGTACGAACATTTGTTACAACATACCAAACACAAACAAGACATTAAATGTCATAACGACTAAAACAACAACACAAACACCATATAAACTAACAACACATACGCCACATAAAGATAACATCAACAACGCAACAACATAGCTAAGAAATTACAACCGTCAAAACAATTTCATCGAATTCGTGCATCATCGAGATTACGTCTCTTTATGTTTTGACTTCCTCCAACCAACTATGAGGTTTTCCAATTGCAAGTGAGGTGGTTTTTCTTCTTCTCTGGATCATTCTAATTTGTTCACCATCTTTGATGTCTCAGTCTAACCATGGCATCAATTCTCTCTTTAGACGCTCCATTGAATGAATGTGCCAAATTTTCATTTTCATCAGAGGTTTGATGTCTGAGAAAATAACGTAACCATCTCTCGTAAAAATCAAAGGAGATGTCATGAAGCAAAAAAAAGAAGGAGAAAATGAGAAGAGAATGTGAGAAAATGTGAACAATGTTGAAGAAATAGATGTTTTATTTATAGAAAACACGATTGCATATAGAAGCCATCTCAAATGACGCCTCTTCCCACAATTAAATAATAGGCGTCATCTCACATGGCTTGAAGGAAGTGTATACGCCATGTGGGATGGCGTCTTAGGCCAATCTATAAATATATGCGTCATTTCACTTGGCTACTGCATGTTAATGTTTTTTGAAATATGATTATTTATGTAATTTTCTCAGAAACGTGATTATTTATGTATTTTTTTCAATACATGATTATTGAAATTCTCTTTATGACATGACATCTGTTAATATTATTAGGGTCTTGCTAACCAGTGTCCTCAAGGCAGTGATTAAGCATTCCAAAAAAAAGAAAATATTTTATAGAAAATTTAATATTTCAATTTTCAAGACATTAAATACGCATATTAGAAAGATAAATTTACTATTTTAAATTTCAAGTCTTAATCATTGTGTTGAGGATATTAGTTAGCCTTTCTCATATTATTATATTTAAATTGATTCTTTTATTCAAACAACAGAAATTTAGCCAAAAATTAAATTTGAATTATAAAAGAAAAAGTATAAAAATTAAAATTAGAAAAATATGATATAAAAATAATAAACATTGAACTGAGACAAAATAAGATGCAACATGACTCACAACATTGATAATCATTGGCCACCGATTTTGATTCGGACTGGCGTTGTGTTGTATTCCGTTGTAACTTGTAAGTAAACAATTCTTCTTTCTTCACATTTTCCTTTTTCAATTCATTCTTCTCTTGTTATCACGTTCCCATCACCACCACAACAATCACCTAGTTTTCCCCAAAAAAAATCAATTTTTTTTACCTTCATTCACAATCCACTGAATAATTCATCCCACCTACTTTCACTGTCACCCCTTTTTCCTGGGTGGAGAAAAGTTTCAATTTTTCTTCAGATCTCAGTCTAAAAAATCAACACCCTGAAAAACCCAATTTTGATTTGTGTAGATGTGAGTTTTGAGAAGGGAAAATTCCAACAATGTTTGGTGCTGTTCAATTGGGGCTATTTGCAGCATGTGTTGTGTTGTTTGTTCCAATGGGTATGGCTGGTTGGCACTTGAGTCGTAACAAAGTACTATTCTTTAGTGGTGCACTTTTCATTACTCTTGCTGTTGGTGTTCATTTAACTCCTTATTTTCCTTCTGTTTCTGATTTCATTACATCTGTTAAATCGTCTTCTGTTGTTGACGATGTTGTTGTTGTTGAAGATCGTGATTCGTGTGTTTCTTTGCTTCATGAAATTGCTTGGGAGGTTATGCCAAGTAAGGTTTTTGAACCTTTTTTGAATAACAATTCTTTGAACTATGACAAGTTTTGGTCTTGGAGTAGAATGAATTCTGTTGAATCGTGTGAGTTTCAGAGGCTTAAGAGGAATGATGTTTTGGATTTGCTTAATGGGTCTTGGGTTATGGTTGCAGGGGATTCACAAGCTAGAATCTTTACACTTTCTTTGTTGAGTTTGGTTTTGGATTCGGAGAGGGTCGAATCGGCTAGGAGTTTTTTGTTTAAAAGGCATAGTGATTATCACATTGTTGTTGATGAGTTGGGTTTGAAATTGGATTTTATTTGGGCACCTTATCCTAATAATTTGACTAATGTAGTTATGGAGTTTAAGCAGAAACATTTGTATCCTGATGTTTTGGTGATGGGTTCTGGTTTATGGCACATGCTACATGTTACAAATGCGTCTGATTACGGTGTCTTGTTGAGGTTGTTAAAAAATTCTGTGGCATCAATGTTGCCTGTTTCACCGAAATTCGGTAACGATGAACCTGCGACGGGATCTGTTTCGTCAGTTAGATCTCCGCATTTGTTTTGGTTAGGTATGCCGACTTTGATAAACTCTATGTTGAATACACAAATGAAGAGGGAGAGGATGAGTGATGTATTGCAAGGTGAGTATAAGAGGGAGGTTCATAAGAGTAGTATATTGAAGGAGCTCGGTGGTCCATTTCAACTACTTGATATAGGATCATTGAGTTTGAATTGTGGAATCAAATGTACAGATGATGGAATGCATTATGATGAAGCTGTTTATGAAGCTGCACTTCATGTTATGTTCAATGCATTGCTTATAGAATCTCATCAGAAGCTCTAAAGCTTACCGTGCTTGTGTTTCAAAACAAAAATTTATATAGTTGCACCGAGCGTTAAACAGGAAGCTACGCCTTAGAGAGTTGGCTGGTTGCGTGATGAGATGTAAACAAACATCTGCTATATGGCATTGATTCCTTCTTTGATGATGTGCTTGGCTTTCTATGGTAAGGGAGATATACATGGTAGGATACACGTAATGACTTTGATTATTAGAAGCAGAGTTTTTCTTCGATCATAGCTTGCAAATTTTTGCCGGGTTGGTTTAGGACCTTACAGTCATTTAGTTTTAGAGTGATTTTTATAGCAGAGCACATTTGAAATTCTTTTGTTTTCCTTTGTATTTTCCACTGTATGCTAACAAACAGCTCATGTATTATTTAGTCACCAAAGTTGGAAACAAAAATTTCTGTACAAACAATTGATACATGCTTTTAAGTAACCACACAATTTAAATGGGATTCATTTCTAGTTCTTTTTATGCTAACGTGAATGTAGTTGCATGTTGATATATAATGGTTTATGTTTATTAGTTTCATTTTGGGTCATCTTCATGCTGTGTTATGGTGGAACAGACTAGTTAATTGCTGAGATCAACCTTGAAACAACTGTTTGCTTTCTTAATGTGTAAATATATAGTAATCAATAAAAGGCTTATGAAGTTTTGCTGACATGAGTAGGAATAACCTCAGGGCTTAACAGCTTCATTGATCTATGATGTCATAAGGTTGAATCACTTTACCTCTGGAGTTTAGGCGATTTTTTCGTCAAAACTCGGAATGATCATTCATTTTTTTATACTAACGGTATGAGACACACCAAATTCTACAGTTTTTATTTAGTGGTGTAGAATAATGACTGTTAGGGAAGTATTTATATCTTGTTACCCACAAGTTCCTTCATTAGCTACTCGTCCTGCAGAGTTATAACTTAAAATGTTGCAGGCGCGGGCATACTTTCCGGCCTTATCTGTTTAGTCCGCGTGCCTAAACGGTCGAGCTGCACGTATACCCGACTGTAATGTAGTACTTTCTAGCAAAAACTATTCATTGTTCCCTTATTATATACAAAATTTTAGTAGGGATGTTTCAGCCATGACATTGTACTAGAGATGGCAATACTAATTGGTACCCTTTGTACTCAAGAAGAATATTGGAGAGTAGCATGTCATTAGTCTGATTAGCTACCAGCTTGTCATATTCATAATAGAGAAAAAGTATTTAGTTTGTTAAGGTGTTCTGAGATAAATACACTTGCTGTAATTATATTTCTCTTTATAGAACAATTACACTTGCTGTTATTATATTTCTCTTTATAGGACAATTAAGACCCTATCATCCCTTTGCTACTTGAATTTCATTAGCAGTAGAAAATGCTAGCTGTTTTTAGAAAGATTTTCTTCACAATATCAGCTCTTGACAGCAAAGAGTTCCATAGAGAGCAAAGAATTTCATTATCATATTTCTCTTTTTCTTACTCCTTTGATGCAAATATTCTCTAAACTACTAAAGTGAAAAACTGAAATATAAAATAGTTAAATATTAATTTATTATATTAGAATGTAATATTAAACATAGAAATATAAAAAATGAACTCTAATGGGTAGCGAGTTCTTAGGGTGATATTAAAAAAAGGCCTAATTGAAATCAGACTCTAATTTTAAGGCTATGTTTTTGGGAGTCTGGAGAGAGGGTGATATTAAAAAAAGGCCTAATTGAATTCAGACTCTAATTTTAAGGCTATGTTTTTGGGAGTCTGGAGGGAGGGTGATATTAAAAAAAGGCCTAACTGAATTTTGACTCTAATTTTAAGGTTATGTTTTTGGGAGTCTGGAAGGAGGGTGATATTAAAAAAAGGCCTAATTGAATTCAGACTCTAATTTTAAGGTTATGTTTTTGGGAGTCTGGAGGGAGGGTGATATTAAAAAAAGGCCTAACTGAATTCAGACTCTAATTTTAAGGCTATGTTTTTGGGAGTCTGGAGGGAGGGTGATATTAAAAAAAGGCCTAACTGAATTCAGACTCTAATTTTAAGGCTATGTTTTTGGGAGTCTGGAGGGAGGGTGATATTAATAAAAGGCCTAACCGAATTCAGACTCTAATTTTAAGGCTATGTTTTTGGGAGTCTGGAGGGAAGGGGAAAAGAGAACTTCGAAAATTAATTTTTTTTTTTTTAAAAAATATAGAGAAATGTTTAACTTTTTTTATAAAAAAGATTTTGTTTAGAATGATAAAATAATGTTTATCATTAATGTATATTTACTTTTTGAAATACTATAACAACAAAAATTATATTTGAATATTTTGTCTAAGCCCTCCAAAACCATCTTTTAATCTAAATTTTGAGTTCTCCCAAATTAGGGGGTTTTTGGTATTACGAAGAAAATCAAATCTTCCAAAACCCTCCAAACTAAAATCTATCTACTCTTTCTCCCCATCTCTTCCTATTTTTCAAAGTCCTCCCCTCCCTTCCCCTCTAAACTCCTAAACATAGCGTAAGGGAATCTCTTAAAATACTCTACATACATGAAAAACACCCTATGCAATTCTCAAAAAGCCTATCAATTTTCGGAGATGTATTTTTCGGACGTACTTTTTTTTATTTAACCATAGTTTGTTTTGGAGATACTTTTCCGTAAAGTGTTTGGAGATGTATCTCCGTATTTTATGCAGACGGTAATCACAAATTATTTTGTAAATGTTTCTCATATCAAATAGTTAAAAATTAAAAGGTATTCTAAGATTCAACAATACTAAAGTATGAATAAAACGACAATAATAAAGTTATAAGTCAAGATTACATAAATTCAATCTAAAAGTTACAACAAAGTCGATATATCTAATACAACCCAAAATGTATCAAAAGTACAAATACAACAATCTACTGCGTATGACGGACTATGACTCGACCTCGCCTTCGTGCCCCATGTTCCTACATTGTCTCATGTACTACAGAGCCTCCCAAGCCTTCGCCATCATGGTATTTACAACGCCTCTCGCCTCAGAGCCATATGGAAAGAGTCATCTGTCAATACCCGTCCGCTCAATCTGCATGATACGACAACACCTAAGCAGTACATCAATAACATGATATGCCCTAGCCTGTTTCTCATCTAGTATCTCATGATGAGTTGGCTTAGGTGGATCTCCTGGAGCATATTATACCATATAAGAATGTGACACCCGGAAGAATCATAACATGTAACCGTCTACGTAGCGATAGATTTAGGTTTAACATTCACAAGTATTGTCAATATATAATGCAATAATATTGATTAATTGATTGAGAGGTCATCAATTAAGCAATATGATTGATCTTGTGATACTATTCACACATGAATAATATTCGAAGAGCGGCAAGTGATAATATTGAATGATAGATAAACTATGTAAAACCGATCATTAGAATACATTAAAAAAAAGCTAAAACAGCCTAATCCCAATACCTTCTCATCATTGTTTATATCACATTTAGTTTATTGCTTTCAATAGTTTTATAGTTTATCTCAAAATCAATTCCCAAAACCATTTTCACTTAAAATTATAACAACTAATGAAAAGAAGTTTATCACACAAGTCCCATGATACGAGATATAAAAATATGATTTTTGATACTTCATCAAAATAGATTTGTTACTAGGGACTGACGTTTAGATATTACAAACATATCATAATCTTTATTATTTTAAGAAATTGTGCATATTTGTTTATATTTTTACAAATTTTATCTATTATCCAACATGTTTATAATTTTATTTCATTAGATTGCTAAAGTTTGTTTATAAGGGAAAACTCGAGAGGATGAATTGTTGTTTGATTCTAAGATAGAAATGGCTGCCCGTAAAAACAACAGGAAAACAGAGAAAAGAAAACAACTAGCTAAATAGATGGAGCGTTAATAAGATACTTTTGTTTTTATTTCTACAACTCTTTCCATACTTGAAAGCGCCATGACCAGTCAACAAAACAACAATGGTGACAATGATAACAACAATAACACCAATGGAAACATAAATAACAACATTGTTGATGGAATGTCATGGCATAATTGTTGATGGAATGTCATGGCATAATTGTCTTAGAAGGATAGCTTATGAGTTCTGAATTTGCCTATAAAGAGGAGGGTATAGTAGAACTGCATCAAAAGAATTAGTATACATTGGTGGTGTAATTTAGAGATTTTACATGGACAATTGCAATCCTACATTACCAAGTGTAGAAGGAATTTGAAGTCGGCAAAAGAAGAAGAAAAATATGTATGTGCTATTTTTTAAATAAATTTGTGGGACCTTTAAGATTCGTTTATAATAGAAGATCAGATATTACATTTGATGTTGGATTGGTGAGCAAATTCCTGAGTGATCCTTTTTGAATATGGGATCTCATATGATTGCCACAAAAAAAATCTTTATAAAAGGTATTCAAGAAGTTGTCATGGTGTTTCCCAAAAGAAAATGCAGTGTAGCAAGTGGATGCTTACTCAGTTTCAGATAAGAGTGGAGACAAAGTTGAGAGGAAGAGTACATGTATCTAGATAGTGATTTAGTGCTCTGAGTGCTCCTATATTTCACAGTTCAGAAAAACTAAATATATTGGTTATATGCATCTTTCAACATGCAATGCAGAGTATCTTATAGCATCACAGTTTGCATGCCAAGCACTTTGGTTGAGCTCATTATGTGTTGAAGCTTAAATGCAAGAGTCCAAAGGAGCTGAAAATTGACAATACATCTGCAATTAACTTGGCTAAACAGTTTCATGTTATTTTTGTCACCTTCCCCAAAATGTATAATGCAATTTAATGACTATAAATTATCATTAAGAGGTGTTGGATCATGTAGTATCACATATCCTTGTAAATGAGGTTAGTAGTATCACATATCCTAATAAAAGCCTCGAGCATTTACATGGAAATTCCTCTTTGTTGTTGACCAACAATGTATATTTTCATACAATAAACTCCTAAGATAATAGATGGAAAGTTACACCATCACATTGACAATATTACAAACCACCAAATCAATTACTATCTACCTTCTACAAAACCAAAAGAATCAAAATGTAAAGGAACACCACCACCAGTAAGTAGACCTTCTATAATATAAGGGTAAAACAGTCGGAAATGGGAAGAACACTTGTTACTTGAAACAAGTTTTCTTCATTTGACATTTTAATAATCAAATTGTTTTCCTTCAAAGGTTTGTCCAAAACTCCAATCCTTACGAGCAACATTGTATGATGTAACTGTTTTCCCATCGCTACTGGTAACCTCAAATGAAAGGGGTTGATTTTGTAGTAACGCATTTATATGCCAGTTTTGGCCCCAGTTCCGACCCATTGAAAGCCAACCCGTTCTCGACCCTTTAACCTTCACCGCAACTATGTCTCCATGGCCAGCAACATTACTGATCAGCACTGAAATGAAAATACCAGAACCAGTGACTGTAAATCGGATTCCACCTTCTCTTCTGCACTTTATCCTGCTCCAAAACAGAACATAACATTCAAAATAAATAATATAATTTCTACTGCACTCAAGTACAATATGTTTGTTTGTCTCTTTGAAAAGTAAATGGTGTAGACTAATGACTGTTGAAGGTGCATTTATCTTCTTTCCCACCATCACAGTATAAAACTATAAATGGAGCGGACATGTCCATACTTTTTTTGGACCGTTTGTTTTGTAGCCTTCTCCGGCCCAGTCCGTTTAGTCACGGGCCGAAACAGGCGAGCTACATGTATACAGTATACCCAGCTCTAATGTAATTACAAGCAAAATTAGATATTGTTGCCTAAATCTACAGGGATTTACAAGAGATTTTTCAGCAATAACATTGTATGAAGAGATGGCAAAACTAATTGTATTCTATGTATCCAAGAATGCTGAGAGTAGCATGTCATTAGTCCGAGCTCTTCTGAGATAAATAAACTTACTGTTATCTTAATTGTCTTAAGATCAACTAAGTCCCTATCATCCCTTTACTGCTAGAATTTCATTAGCACTGGAAAGGCTAACAAAAAAAAATTAAATATGTGGCTGCTGGGATTCGAGCCCAGGTCTCCACGGCCACAACGTGGAATTCTTACCACTAAACTACAGCCACATTATGGAATGAAGTTGTGAACCAATTAAGAAGCCAATGACAAAACACAAACTCCATAAAACTTGGGATATGGATTAGTCATGCAAAACTCTTGAAAAATTTGTTAACTTTTACAAAGGTACAACCAGAACCCTTTGCAGCCAACCCAATCAAATCTCAACCATCAGACTGAACGGCAGCTCAAATCCTAATACAAAATTTTTACTAGACAGTGGTCGAGGACCTGAGCTGTAGAATGCTTAATCCTTATTAATGGAACTAGCATCCAAGATTTCAAATATTTGGCTTCAAACTACATATAACTACAATAACCTGTATATTGTAATTTTATCTAGAATATTAAAACTACCTAAAAGACTCTTTCTCTCTTTTCCTCTAACGCATTTAGGCTTTGTTTGGATTGATGAAATTAGATGGAGCCGAGCACCAAGAGATGAAATGATATGATATTCCATTGTTTGAGTCATTTAAAATCGGATGGAGCAGAGTGAAATGGAATGACATGGATTCCATTCCATTCCATCAGTTACCACCGAATTTCTTTTCTCCGATTTGGGCGGAATGAAGAACTTGTCTTGTTCCATCCTAAAATTTCCAAACTTCCAAACAATATAATGAAATCTTCATTCCGCTCCACTCCGTTCCGCTCCGATATTCAAACATAGTCTTAGTTTCATCTTTAAACATGAAAATATTCAATAAACTTTAAAAAATAAACAAAAACATTCCATTCATAAACAAATCAGGCCAAAACATGAGACTGGACTCAATTGCAAACTAAAATTTCCAGTAAAAAGCGACATGCATTTCAAAAAATTGTATTAGCTTAAAAAAAATATCAAATCAATTCACAAGAACACTCTCAAAAACATAATCAAAACCTAACAGTGTCAGTTACAATTCAATAAGCTAAGCTAATAGCAATTTCCAAAAATGCAAACCAAGAAATCAAAGAGCAACTACAAATTTAGCATACCTACGATACTGAAGAGGCATGTTACCAGCTTTCCATATAGCGATCTTCTCAAACGCATCAATAGGAAGTACAAAATGCTTATTAGGCGGATTACAATGTCCACCTCCCTCCGACGTGAATCCATAATTCGGCGAACAGAAGTTAGTTGCAGTAACAATAATCGAAGTTCCAGGAATACACCACCGCAAATCCTCCACACACCGTAATTCAAAGCACGCGCCACAGATCTGACCTCGTTCGAACAAAGCCTCGCTAAGACCTACCGTAGCCATACCGTAACCGGCTTTTGTTAGGTCGCCGTAGCCGCACGCGCCGCCGACTGTGTCACGTGGATCGACGGCGGCGTAGTAGGTAGCGCGTGCGGATCGCCATTCGGTGAAAGATGGTGAGGTTTGTTGAGAAGGTGGTGATTGGGAAGATGAGGAGGAGTAGTGAGAGGTTACTTTTGTTGAAGAGAGTGTGAAGATGAGAAAGAAGGTTAGTGTTGTTGTGAAGAAGGGAGTAAGTGACATTTCTGGGGAGTATGAAGAAGAAGAAGAAGAAACAAAGTGAGGGAATGTGAGAAGTGAGAAAGAGAGTGAAATGAAAGTGATGGAGTGTGGTTTATGGGTTACAGTTTGATTATTTGAAATGGGATTGGGACAGAGACGGTGCTATCTGCTTTATTTTCTTTGCTTGCTAGGAGGAGTATTTTTGTTTTCTTTGTTGTTGGTTTTTGAGATATTACAGTTTGAATTTTGAAAGGTAAAGCTTCTGTGTCGGTATCGTTTCACATGGGGTAAAATCGAGATGATAGAAAAAGATTGCAGTTGAAGGCATTGGTGATTTTAATTTAGGTGTGTGTTAATTATTGGGAAGATTATCATTAAAAAGAAGGTTATGAATTAAGCAAAAAATCAAGACAATGGAAGGTTATGGACTAAGCAAAAAATCAAGAGAATGGAAGGTTATGGACAGTAAGACAAAGGTCAAGTCCATACTCCATATCAAATAGAAGAGAATTCAATATGTTACTCCTAAAGTTCAATATGGCACCCCTACTTAATTTTAAAATGCTAATAATACTCCTCGTAATTTTTATCTTTAAATTTTTACACCTAAAAGTCATGAAAAACTAAAAATCTGATAATCATAACTAATTTTTTTTTTTAGAAACTTGTAAATTTAAATTAAAAAAAGTATGAGTTTTTACCGTACATTTATTGTCATTCAAAAAATTTGATGGAGATTTATATTGAATAATCTGGAAATTTCATTGCGAATTTTGCACCCACAAAATATTTTGAAATTTTGGTGTACCATATTGAACGAGCAATTCACCCGCGGCAGTAGACCAACATCATCTGCAAGTGTACTAAGCTTCTATGGCATCTGCACGACAGGTAATTTCTTCATTTTCTGACCATGAGTGGGGGACTTTCAATGGGATGCGGTCCTATAACAGTTAAAGCATAAATCATAAGTTATTTTCAATTGACCACTTATACATAAAATTAACTTAAATTAAAATGTTTATACCTATCTCTCTACAATGATTTGAAAGCAACATGATCGACATACCCAGTCAGCAATGTAAGGTCAGAGGGCCTTCCAAGGAACCCCTCATCCCAGAACCATCATGATCGTCATTTACATCAGCCCGAGTATGCAACTCCCTCACGCGCCTCTGCCTCTTCATTGTTGCCTTTGGAGTAACCAAATCTACCTCATCGTACGTGGTTCGCGATAATCTTCCATCTTCCTGTGGTGAGAACCTGTGAGAACTACTCTACCCTCCGTAGTGTGCAAATGGTCGTCACCAATCACCATCATCTCTGCTAGAGCTCTCTGTAACATTCCTAAGAAGTATATCGCTCAATTTGGGTATAATTCTATCATCTCTTCCTGTTTGTCTCACCAATAAAAACAAAAAAAATCAAACAATTAAAAAAATAAATGTCTATTGAATTTTTAAAACTCTCGTTGTCACCCCAATATTGCTAGATTTTCTAAATATTCAGTGTCATATATTTTTTACCGAATATTTAAAAACGCTGGTATATACCATAACAATTCTACCAATTTTTTAAAAAAATGCGGTAAAATTTTAAAAATTTAGTATCGAATACAAATGCAAAAACATATACATTTATACCAGATTTTTCATGATTATAAAAAAATTAGTAAAAACTAATCAAATGCAAAAAAAAAAAAAATGCTTATTTGTGAATATCTGGTAAACTCGTCAAATATCCGAAATCTTACAATATGTTTTGAAAAATCTGAAATATTCGGTTTTACTTTTATAATTTCACTTTTTTTTGTCGAATCATCCTATGTGTATGGGGTACCCGGTAGAATTTTAGGGGTGTTAGGTTAAACTCTCCAAATAATAATTGCTATATTGACATTGGATCATGGCCTCTATCATTACACCATATTATTTTTCTAGGACTTCATAGAAAATTAAATTTTATTCATTTTTAGAAAGAAACTTTTGGGTGCACTCCGTCCAGAAGAAAGCTTACGGAGCGCGTGTGATCATATTTTAAATCTTCATTCGACACTTTATCTCGTATATTTTTAAACCCTCACAAAAATATATTCTTTTTATTTAATTATTGTATTTGATCATAAAATCAATATGTATTTCAACATCATCAACATCATCATCATTCTAAATTAATTATGGGTAATGTATATCTATATTTCTTTCTTCTAATTCATATTCTGATTTTTCTTATTTTGATAATGTTTTGATTACATCCTGAGGGAAGCTTTTAGATTCTTTTAAACCTTGTCCCAAAGGATCCTTTTGTGTTTGTTTGATTCGGTTTCTTTTACGTGCAAATGTTGTAGATATGGTGTGTCATGGTGTTGTCAACCCAACATATGAGAAAGCTGGAATTGTTGGTACGGATGCTAATGTACTAGAGGTTTATGAACCAATGTTTCCAAACTCAATGTTGCTAAAGTTGTTATTGGGAAGTATTTTATCACTAAACAAAACATTTATGTTACATGATCATATGCTTAAATGAGTCAATTTGGAAGTTGTTTAGTTATGTTTTAGAATAGATATCGAGAGATATTATTGGAATGGAAGACAACCTTATGGTGTGATGATTTGTGAAATATGTGGTTAGTATAAAGAAATAAATAGAAAGTTGAAACACGCTGACACCATATCAAGGAAATGTGGATATTCTTTTAGGTGGTTCGGTATATTGTTGTTGTACGATCGATGTAGATAACCATTGAATATTAAGTTAGCAGATAATCTCATTGTTATTCCTTTAGATGGAGAAGAAAAGAAAAATGTTGTTGAGATAACAAAGAACATGGTTTTGCTAAAAAAAAAACTCACAACTTTAGAAAGAAAGAAGCCCGACAATATCACAAATATTAAGCAAGTTTACAATGTTTGACATCGAAACAATAAGGCACTAAGAGGTCCAAAAACTTAAATAAGGCGGTTGTTGAAACTCTTGGATGAACATCATTATGTTTCTAGATATAAAATGTCTAGTAATGGAAATTTTACTCGAGATATATTTTGCACGCATCAAGAATCCATAGAGTACTTTAACACATTTCTCACTATATTGATAATAGATTCAATTAGAGTTTTCAAATGGATCGGTCCGGCCCAGCCTGCTTCGACCCGATGGACCAAGATATTTAAATGGGTTGATCCAGCCCAACCCGATTGCTTTATGGACTACATAAAATGAGTCTGGCCTATTTTTCAAAGGCCCGTGCACCCTAATGGGCCAGTCCCGCCCGTATTTCAATATTATAGTTTTAATTTCATAAATAGGATGTAATGAATAAAAGCTACATAACATAAGTGGAGAATCATCATAAACTTATCAAATTTTCACCAATACTTGTCAAATTTGTTCTTCATCTCACAACAATTTCCTCGATTGCATCATCTTGAAAATATATCTTCATCCTCTTTAACTTTTCTTTATCACTTGAAAACACATTTATGCAATCATATCTTATCTCAAATTTCCCCCCCAAAATTTACTAAAATATTTTTTAATGGGCTAATCTGAAGCCCACTTGGCCCCGCCCGAGCCGGCCCATGAAAAACATAGGCCTGATGGGCTGGCCCAAAAAAATAGGGTCGTATTTTTTAAGGTATTTTGCGACCCGGCTCGTGCTAAATTATTGGGCTTATGGGCCGGCCCGATGAGTCTGACCCATTTTGACAGCTCTAGATTCAATGCATAAGACCAACAAATATATACTACCTTTGTTTGAATTTGTTAGTGTTACTTCTACATAGATGACGTATTCAATTGATTTTACTTTTATGGAATGTGAAAAGGTGAATAATATAACTCGGGCTTTAGAATTATGTCGCAATTTGTTGGAGGACTCGCATAATATACGCCACAAGTAAATGTCATTGATCGTGATAATTCACTAATAAATTCGATTTCGGACAAAATTCCTACATTATCTTCTTTATTGTGTCAGTACCATATAACTAAAAATGTGAGAGATAGACTTAAGTCAAAATTAAAAAACAAAATTCAAAAGTTAAAATGGGAAAATGATCAAGTATAAATAGTGAAACCCCATGATTGAAGCTTGAATGATGTAATAAATTCTTCTTCAGAGAAGTTTTATAAATTTGTGTGCAGAATTTTCAAAAATTTTGGAATATATTAGAACTACACCTTAAACAAGGATTTATTGGAGGTGGGTAGTCAATTTCCTAACGCAACAGGTAACGCAACAAGTATGCTCATCAAATAATACATGTTGATGACTTCCCCACCTAATTCTATTTGTCTATTGATCCTAAGATTACCTTCTATAATAGAGACCACCTAGGAATACTCTCCCACGAGTATGGTCCTATAGTTATTAGCGTCCAAATGTTTAACTAGAATATAAAGCGAGTCTTGAAAGATTCCAACAGTTATGTAGACATACTTTACTAGGATGATATGAGCGATTATAATTTGATCATAAACACTCACAACCCTTTAAACAATTTTTGGAGTAAGAGACAATATGAAAAGTATTAAATTCAAGTATCTTGTAGTTAGAGCACTTTCATCATACAATATAATTGTGTGATGCTTGACACTTAACATGTTAGGAGCAGCCATAACATGAGGATTTATTAGAGATGGGGAATTAAGTTCCTCACACAATAAGTATGCTCACCAGATAATGCATGTTAATGACTTCTCCGTCAAACCTCATTTGTATACTACTCCAGATATTATCTTTTCTAATAGAGACCTTGTTAGAATCCTTTCCCGTGAATATGGCCCTATGGTTATTAACGTCTGATAAGTGCCAAAATGTCGATGTTTTGAGTATGTAAATAGTGGCACTTATCGATACTTTTGTTAATACCGTTTGAATAATTCCCCGTTTTATGTATAAATACGTATACTTTGTGAATAGTTGTATTTTCATATACTTTTATACCATTTGATAGTTTTTCCTTTGTTTTTATAGGTATTCATGCTTATTGGAGCCTTGAGGAATAAAGTGTCAAAGGCACGGCTTCGATTTCGCTATTTTGGTGAAAGCCCGCTTAGCCACCGTCAAGCGGACTTCCAAAGACTCAAAATAAGGATGACAAAAATCATCATTTTGGTTTCCATTCATTAATTATTGGATAGAGCATTGAATAAGCTTTCCAACGCTTCGAACCGGGCGCAATTCGGAGTTACGGTTCTCGAGTTATGGCGAAAACAAAATCTGATTTTTAGCAGACTCCGCTAAGCGGAGGGGGTCCGCTGAGCGGAGCTCCAGCGGAGCAAATCAGCGTCTAGATGCAATTTTGAGTCCGCTGAGCGGAGGGGGTCCGCTAAGCGGACCTGCTAAGACAGCAGCTCATTAAAAGGGGCCAAAATCACATTTTTAGGTCATGGTTTGGGTATTTTTGAGTCCCAACACCATCAACTTCATTCTTAGAGTAGAATTGGCTTAGAAAACATCTTCGGAGGTTGCATTTGGATGATCGGGGGTGGATTGAGCGTCGAACGGAGCTGACAAACCGGGAGATTTTCGGTTCATTTCTCTTCTTCTTTGTGTATTTCTCTTTGGTTGGGTTTTGTTTGTATATTTACTTGAATCTTATGTATATTTACCGATTATAATGTTATGTTTAACTTGCTTTACAAATCTGTGTTGATATTATCCTGGATTTTTGCTCTATGCTGGGGATTTGGGGTGCTTTAGAGATAAACTTCTTGAATCCTTATCTAGGATGATAATCTGTTGGTTCTGAACTCTAGAGATAGATTTAGAGCTAGCATTCACTGTTTGTATCTGTTCTTAATGCTTTCGTGTTTAAGCGGCGCGCGAGAGATCGCCGACGCGAGAATACGGATGTTCTCGTGACTTCGCGTTAGAGATAACCTTAGTTGTGAGATGATCTCGTTTGTGCTCCAGAGATGGACGCTTATGTGAGAGATACGTGATGACATAGATGAGTATCGTAGGTTGAGTATAACGGGTTGGTAAGTGTATGTTTGTGAAGAGTGAATATATTTACATTCCTGATAAGTTATTTCTCTTCTAAGAATGTGTTTATTCTTTTTCTGTCTATATCTTTGTTTACTTTTTGCTCATTCAAACCAAAGCTCGAAACCGTAGAAACTGTTGAATGGCATCTCTCCATCTCTGAGGACGATAATTCCCGGATCAATATTTCCAAAACTTTTTTGTTGCTTGCCCTATACTGCATTCAACAAAATGGCGCCGTTGCCGGGGATGGTTGTTTGGATTGCATCGCAATAGTTTTCATGGTTTTGAGCTTTGTATATATCGTATATATTGTATAGTTTCACTTGTATATATTTACTTGTGCATGTTTACTTGTTTATGTTCACCATATAAGTTTACTTGTATATGTTACATATAAGTATACTTTTATTGGTGAATGTTGGTGAAACATGTTGATCTCGGATGAGCTCTTTAATAACAAATCTTCACTTTTCAACTTGTGAATCCAACATTTAATAACTTTTCTCTTTTTGTATGATAATAGTTGTTTGTGTTCCATACTTGTGCATATGTGTTAGTTTGTGTACATAATTGTATACTTGCGTTTTCTTTTATGTTTGTTTAATCATTGTATATATTTGTACCCGTAACGTTTGTTGAGTGGTTGGTTAGGACACTTTCTTTAGGCTTGTGCGGTGAGACGTCACCATGGCATGACGAGAGGAGGCTACTTTCCAAACACCGAAACAATAAAGGCGTCGAGCTAACGACGTAAAACAAGCGCTTGTTGGGAGGCACCCCAACGGTTGTAAATGTTGTTTATATTTCTGTTTATGAGGTATTTAGGTGAAGTGGCGAGTGATTGAAACAGCTGGTGCAATTCTGATTTTTCTGAGTTTTGATGTGCCCGCTAAGCGAGCTCAGCTCCGCTAAGCGAGCATAGCAGAATTTTGTTTTTCTGCTCTGTACCAGTGGGGTTCCTATTCCACTTGGTTCCCTTCTTTTTCCCACTTTCACAAAGGCTAATTACTAGTAGATAATAATTTTGTTTTTCTAATTCTTTTATTGGTTGTTTGGATTCAAATTTTGTTCGGTAATTCGAAGATTTTTGAGGTGATTTTCCAAAGCTTGAGTGTTTCAACTTGCGTATGTATGGTAGGGTATTGTTTTTGAAGTTGTATCATTCAAGGTACTCATTTATCGCTTTCTATAGCATAACATGTTTAAGAAACTTTTCATTTGTACAATTACCATACAATTCATTCTTTTGCATTACTTGCTTGTTGATTGAATCACTTTAGTTCCCAAACCATAAATGTGAGGAAGCTTTCCATTATTCACATATGTTGGAGGCCACAATCTTTGTTTTAACTGGATTTTATTATGCTTAATCTTTTGTTTATGTTGATTTTATGAAAGCATGAAAAGGATCAAGGCATTTTGATTCATTTTGAGCACAACCACCATAACCAAATAGTCAATTCACCTTGTGAGTGTGTGATCATTTGTTAACCCTTTTGAGCCTTTTTGTCAATGTCCATGTTGTATTTGCTAAATACTTATCTTTGAGTGTTTAGTTCTCATTTTTGCATGGATGATTGATTCTTTGTTTTCTTGAACCCTCAACCATGATTTTTGGTATGAATTTTTACCTTGCCTTAGAAAGTATGGAGTATTCATATGATGGTGTGGTTGAATTCAAGTTGGGGAGAGAAATGGTTGCTACTTATTTGGTTGTTACTATGAGGTTGAAAAGAAAGAAAAAAGAAAAAAATGTGAAAAAGAAAGAAAAGAAAAAGAAAGAAAAAAATGTGAAAAAGTTTTGAAAAACAAAAAGAAAAAAGAAGCGAATAATTATAAGTATGGTGTTTTGGTTGTGGCAACTTGGAATAAGGAAGAAGTTTAATCGAGATTTTGTTGTTTGAATCTTTGGTGGATTGATCACTCCCTTAGGTTTAGGCAAGTTTTTGTTTCGATTAGCCTTAGGATATATCCCTTGTTTGTTAACCAAGCCACATTACAACCTTGAAAAGCCCTTGTGATTCTTGCTTTTATATCTTCAATGTGATTTTTGGATGAATGCATAATTTAATCTTTTGTTTGCAAGATTGTTGGATGAGTGTTAAAAGTCCTTCACCTTTGTGTGTTCTTCATCCATTGATGAATTTTTGCTAGTTGTGATTCATGATGTGAGCTTGTATTGTTTTAGAATGTTTTGTATGCTTTTTGTACTTAGGATTTGTTTCGTTTACATGTTGTCGTTATAGGATAGTGGTAAGTACTTACTTTGTTTATACGTTTTTGTGTTGAACCATACATTTGTTTTTGTTTTTCAAAACTTGTTGATTCACAATTCTTTGGTTTATTACTTTTGATTATTTGATTTATTTGACATTGTTTGAGGACAAACAAAGTTTCAAGTTGGGGAGAGTTTGATAAGTGCCAAAATGTCGATGTTTTGAGTATGTAAATAGTGGCACTTATCGATACTTTTGTTAATACCGTTTGAATAATTCCCCGTTTTATGTATAAATACGTATACTTTGTGAATAGTTGTATTTTCATATACTTTTATACCATTTGATAGTTTTTCCTTTGTTTTTATAGGTATTCATGCTTATTGGAGCCTTGAGGAATAAAGTGTCAAAGGCACGGCTTCGATTTCGCTATTTTGGTGAAAGCCCGCTTAGCCACTGTCAAGCGGACTTCCAAAGACTCAAAATAAGGATGACAAAAATCATCATTTTGGTTTCCATTCATTAATTATTGGATAGAGCATTGAATAAGCTTTCCAACGCTTCGAACCGGGCGCAATTCGGAGTTACGGTTCTCGAGTTATGGCGAAAACAAAATCTGATTTTTAGCAGACTCCGCTAAACGGAGGGGGTCCGCTGAGCGGAGCTCCAGCGGAGCAAATCAGCATCTGGATGCAATTTTGAGTCCGCTGAGCGGAGGGGGTCCGCTAAGCGGACCTGCTAAGACAGCAGCTCATTAAAAGGGGCCAAAATCACATTTTTAGGTCATGGTTTGGGTATTTTTGAGTCCCAACACCATCAACTTCATTCTTAGGGTAGAATTGGCTTAGAAAACATCTTCGGAGGTTGCATTTGGATGATCGGGGGTGGATTGAGCGTCGAACGGAGCTGACAAACCGGGAGATTTTCGGTTCATTTCTCTTCTTCTTTGTGTATTTCTCTTTGGTTGGGTTTTGTTTGTATATTTACTTGAATCTTATGTATATTTACCGATTATAATGTTATATTTAACTTGCTTTACAAATCTGTGTTGATATTATCCTGGATTTTTGCTCTATGCTGGGGATTTGGGGTGCTTTAGAGATAAACTTCTTGAATCCTTATCTAGGATGATAATCTGTTGGTTCTGAACTCTAGAGATAGATTTAGAGCTAGCATTCACTGTTTGTATCTGTTCTTAATGCTTTCGTGTTTAAGCGGCGCGCGAGAGATCGCCGACGCGAGAATACGGATGTTCTCGTGACTTCGCGTTAGAGATAACCTTAGTTGTGAGATGATCTCGTTTGTGCTCCAGAGATGGACGCTTATGTGAGAGATACGTGATGACATAGATGAGTATCGTAGGTTGAGTATAACGGGTTGGTAAGTGTATGTTTGTGAAGAGTGAATATATTTACATTCCTGATAAGTTATTTCTCTTCTAAGAATGTGTTTATTCTTTTTCTGTCTATATCTTTGTTTACTTTTTGCTCATTCAAACCAAAGCTCGAAACCGTAGAAACTGTTGAATGGCATCTCTCCATCTCTGAGGACGATAATTCCCGGATCAATATTTCCAAAACTTTTTTGTTGCTTGCCCTATACTGCATTCAACAACGTCCAAATGTTTAACTGAAACATAAAATGAGTCTTGATAGATTCCAACACTTATGTTGACATTCTTTACTAGGAGGACTTTGAGCCATTATAATTTGATCTTGAACACTTACAACCCTTTACAGGTTCTTTGATAGGATTCTTTGGCGAGTAAGCGTGGGTTCAAGGATTTATCTCCATCAAAACAATTTTTGGAGTGTGAGACAATGTAAAAACCATTAAAGTCATGTACCTCATAGTTAGCGCACTCCCATCATACAATATAATTATTTGACGCTTGTCACTCAACATTTTAGGAGAAACCTTATTCACACTTACCTCGTCGTGAAGTATCCTTTAGACACCATAACATGAGGATTTATTGGAGGTGGGAAGTCGAGTTCCTCACACAATAGGTAAGCTCGCCAAATAATGCATGTTGATGAATTTCCCATAAAACCTGATTTGTCTAGTGCTCTCGGGATTACCTTCTCTAATAGAGAATTAGTTGGAATCCTCTCCCACAAGTATACTCTATGGTTAGTTGAGCCTAAATGTTTGACCGGAACATGAAGCAAATTTTTGTAGATTCCAGTTGTTATGTTGACTTCCTTTACTATGACACCTTTGAGCGATTATAATTAGACCCTGAACACTTACAACCCTTTAAAGGCTCTCTAATATGGTTGTCAAGTGAGAAAATGTAGGTCCAAGGATACATCTCCATCAAAACAGTTTTAGGTTAGGGGTAATGTGAAAATCGTAAAAGTCAAGTACCTCATAGTTAGTGCTCTCTCATCATAGAATATAATCATTGGACACTTGACACTCAACATTTTAGGATAAGTCTTATTCGTACTTTACCTCACCTTGAAGTATCCTCTAGACAATTCACGAGGAACGATTATAAAAGGAGGTCAAAGGAGGTCAAAAGAGGAAATGTTATTAAGATGGTCTTAAGATAAAACTATAACTATAATCAACAATCGGCCACCAAGACCAGACACCCACATTGTCGACTTTATATATTTGGACTTGAGGGAGGCGTATTAAAAGACATTAAATTCCCATTAAAGACCTTAAAGAATTTCAAATCAGACCCAAAACTTTCAAACCACAAAACTTGACACTTCTTTAGTGGAAACCGAGGAGGAAGAGTTAGTTCGCCTAATGTAGAAGAACATAAATCTATTTTCCTGAAAAAGTGAAAAAGGTGAGTTGACTTCATTGACCTAAACATGTCATGTCCTAAGGATCCATCCTCTTTTTCCAACATTGATAGACTAATAGATGGCACTCATGTTAAAAATATTGAGTTTTATGAACGTCTACTAAAATACAACTAGATTAAGATGAATCCTTTGAACGCGTGCAAGACCACTTTCATGACTAACACCTACAAAAATTACTATGATGTGATGTATTTCAACATAAAAAATTCTAGAGCTACGTACCAGATGATGAACTCTGTATTCTCGAAATAAATAAGGTAAACCTCAAAGTATATATAGAAGAAATAGTGGTGAAGACGCTTGAAGAAGAAAAAATCATTGTGACGACCTGAAAGACATTCTACAACCTATTAGGAAATACACCTTTCTTTTTGTTGAATTAAATGAAGAAGTTTACATGTATTTTCCTCCTAGATATCCTATCATTGATTTGGGTACTTAAGTGTGCAAATTGCATAAATTCATTTATGGTTTAAAAGAGACCACTAGATATTAATACTCCAAACTTTCTTTTCAATTGATTTCTTTAGGCTATCAATGATTTCAATCAGATCATTCCTTTTATATAAAGTGTGGTTGAAATTTCCATTTATGAGATCCAAGTGGTTAAGAAACATTTAGACCAACTATTGAAAATCAAGGATCTTAATAAATTTAGATTTTTTAAGGCTTGGAAATTTCAAGATATGGTGCAGGAATCTTTGTAATCAAAGGAAGTATACTCTTAAACCGTTAAAGGACTCAAGTTTCTTAATTAACAACTAAGTCTTTTTGATATTTCTTTCAATCCTACTACCAGGTTGTCTAGTACTCAAGAAACGCCTTTGGCAGATTCATCTTCTTATAGAAGACTTATTAGAAAACTAATTTAGTTGACTCATACCAAACATGATATATGCTTCTTGGGGCAATTTGTTTTCAGTCCTCTTGCTCCTCATTATACAGATGCCACCAGAATTCTCAAATATCTAAAGTTTGCTCTTACAAAAGGCATCTTTTTCCATGTTTCTAGTCCAATAAAACTATTTGGCTTTGCTTATTCAGATTGTACAAGGTATCCTGAAACAAGAAAATCACTAACAAGTTGTTGTGTGTTTTCTTGGTTCATCTCTTATTTCATAGAAATCCAAGAAACGTGACATTGTGTCTCAATTTCCATTGAAGCTTAATATAGAATTTTGACTTCTCTAACTTGTGAGCTCCAATGGTTGTGATATTTGTTTAAAGATTTTAAAGTTGAATTTTCTATCCAGCAATTATGTATTGTGATACCAAATATGCTATGTATCTAGCTCACAATCCTACTATCCTATTTTTTATGACTGAAGTAAACACATTGATCTATTATTACCCATATGTTGCCTGTGTGCCCAGTACATCTCAACTAACCGGTGTTTTTACCAAGTCTCTGCTTTCCTGCTCTTTCTATTATTGTGTTTAAGTTGAATCTATGTTCAATCAATAGTCTAACTTAAAGGGGACGTTAATGTATATAATAGGACTAGTTTATAAGTATGTTAGTACGATTAGAACTAGTTAGTTATCCTAAATTTTATATAAATGCATTGTACATATACTAAGGGATGGAGCTCTTGTAATGTAATTAATTCATTTTTCTCATTCTTCAATTCTTATTCATCTCAATTATACAATATTATCACCATGTTATATCTATTACTGCAGAATATATGAACAATTAAAGCCTTTCCCAATAAGTAACCTTACACTTTCATGTCAATGATAATTGCAGAAAATATGAACAATTAAAGCCTTACCCAATATGTAACTTACACTTTCATGTCAATAAGCACACATAAGGGGGAAAACAGACATAAGCTAAAAAAAACTGGATAATTCACAGTAGGTAGTAGAAGAAAGAATTTGAAGAAATACAAAAGCCTAGCACTTGGCCATTGTAAAAAAAGGGAGGGGGGAGTTATGTAGCCCAATATGTCAGAAAAAGAAGGTTTCTAATGGATTTCCAATGCAGTAGAGATGACAAAATTTCTGCTCTCTTTTCTTACTACCCAGGTAATCCAGCAACAGACACAGCTCTATCATATGGTTTCAATTTACATCTATAAAATGGAAACAGCTTTAGAGAAAACCTCATTGGGAGGGAGCTATAAAGAAAGCCTTATACGTTGATGTTCCCTCCTCTCATCTCTTACTGTTGAACTATGGCTTTCTCTTTCTGCCATGCATCTTTTATATGGCACAAACCCTCTCCCAAATGTTCTAAGTCTCACTGTTTCACTTTGGCCAACAAGGTACTGCACATGATCACTTTTGGCTTGATCTTCAGATCTTTCATTGCTTTCTCCATCATTGATTGAACTAGTGTTATTAGAACCAGCGCAAGAAGATCCTTCCTTTTGAATTTCTTTATCTTCACATTCTGCGTGATTTGAATGTTGATGTTTCTCTTCTGGTTCTTTGTTAACGGCTGAACTGTGGGAAAGAGTCCACCAAGGAACAACAGTTGCAACACCAATATCAGAACTTTCACCCTGAAGTTGCTGATGCAAAGCAAGTATCGGCTTGGATGTGTCCGTTGATGCAGATGAAGGTTGACATGTATCTTTTACTACTAGAGTTGCTCCAAAAAGTTTGAGAGTTCGACAAGGTGATTCTTCTGTTGCTTCGTCGTTAGTAACGACACATTCTTTCAAGAAAGGCTCAGGTTTCTACACATTAAGAACCAATATAAGAATATAAAACCATGTGACCTCAAACATATTATCATAGTGACATTGATATTGAGGTTTTAAATTGCAGTTGCATGACAACTTTTTGTATTGCAAAGAATTGCAGTCAAATACATGATGATGCATCAAAAACTATGATGTTTCTCACATAATAGTGTTTGTAGACGGTTTTTAAAACCTAATTGTAATTGAGAAAATGAAATAGGTTAGGATTTAAGAAATACCATTATAGGTTGCTCATCATGTGCTGAATCAGCATTCAGTTCATCTATTTGCAGAGACATATCTTCTTCAGATGATGAAGATTTGGTCTCAAGAAGTGGAAATCTTCTGGTTTCGACGGCACTGATGGATGAGGCAGGCGACAAACTTCCGGTTGGAGTATCTGAATCCGAGAAACCAAGGGTCTCAGAAGCAACTGCAGATAGTACCGACTTGGGCGAGCTATTTTCTTGACCAAAATCTAACGACGCGAGAGAATTAGACATCAGTGGCTGTTCCAAGTTGGAGATTTCATTCTTCGGCATCTCTACTAGTTTACGAGGGTAAGGATGAATCGGCTTCCGCTTCGGTCGTGGAGGTGGAATTTCAATTGACTCCACCAATGTTGTGTCGTTCCCATTGGTGTCTCGATTGATCTGAAAATTAAAGTCGAAATAAAGAGTTAATAGTGAATTCAAGGCACACTTCTCAAGTTTCAACCTCAAGGAAGTTTGCATTTAGCACCTCCTAGGGTCATTCACCATAAATTTTCACCTAATATATATAGTTTATGGTGTATTATTCATAGGTATATATGATTGACATTAGAATAAATCAATAAACCTTAGAAAAAAACTTCTGAGCATGACTTCGAATCTGCACAGCAGTCTTTGTGCCAACATGTTCTGTGGTGAAAATAAAGGATCCAAAAACTCAGACCAAATTTTCTGATTCATTCATAAATTCAACCTCTTTTGCAAGAAGAATCTTTATGATATTATTCTCTAAGATATGTAAATTCGAAACTACTAATACCTTCGATTTTTCGCCAGGCTCGGCCATACAACTTTAAAGCTTCAAGGAACTTCTTATGTTCTTCATCTGTCCACTTCTCTCTCTGCTTTGTGATAGTATATGGTTTCCTTACCTAAAAAAATTTACAAAAATTTGATTAAAAACATATGTAACAAAATAATCAAAGGTTATAAAATAAGATTTTTTCACAAACCTTCAAAGCATGGTCATTTCCACATGAAAATTGATCAAGTAGTTTGTGTACATGTATAACAGAATCCATTCCGTCTTTTTGACCCTGCATCAGATCAAAATAGCAAATAATTAGTTAAATTATATGCTACAACCACAGAAAATGATTAAAAAATATATATAATTGAAAAATTAAATGAACTTAAAATCATAAATAATAACCAGAAAGAATTTATTAGCCAAAACCCCCAACCAGATTTTTTTTTTCATTGATAAAAAACAGCAGAAGAAAATTAAACTATGCTGACTCAGCAGAGTTAGTTACAAATCTAAGGCCTTGTTTGGCTAGCTATAAATATTTCTAATTATAGAAATCTACTCATGTTTGCCAGAAGAAAGATGTAAACCAAATCACAATTTTTTTCATTTTTCTAAAAATAGAACCTAACAATCAAACACAAATCAGAGATTAAATAAAACATTTGAATACAAAAATAAAATCAAATAAAAATAAAAATCTCAATCGATTCCTCAATAAATTGAGTATAGATTAAAATATAAAATAATATTACATTAAAAAACATAGAAGAAAGTTGTAGTTACATAATACATACCAGAATAGCCATGAAATCAAAATCCGGTGATAACAGAATCAAATATTCTTGTTAAACAAAGAGATTTAAAACAAAAACCAGAAGAGGAAAAAGTGTGAAAGAAAATGGTTGAGATTGGAAGAAGCTTAACAAGGAGAAAGTGTGGATAGAAAGATATAAAAAAGCGAAGTGAGAAAAAGACTTTTGAAGGTGGAATATAAAAGGAGCAACCAAATAGTGACACGTCAGATTTCAATTTTGTTTTCGATGAAGAAAAGTTTTCATTTTTATTTTCTTTAATAGAAATGTCGAGAACTAAATGGGATCTTGTGGCTCACATAAAAAGAGCGCCTAACCACGTGGCGTTAGGCTGCTTCATCTATTTTTAGTGTTTCAAAATCGAAATCAAGATCCAACCGTTAAAAGTTTTGTTCAGTTAAATCTAATGGTGGTAAAATAATGTTAGATTTTTTATTTATATTATCTGTTGTTGCGTTTTGTGATTGGGTGGACGGAAAATAATACAATACACAGCTCATTGTGGATAATTGGGGAAGGAAAGAACACTCGCGGCGAAAAATGTGGCAACGCTACTCGCAGTTTGTGTTGTGCTGTGAAACCTAATAAAGTGTCCAAATTTAATGCGTGGCTACTATTTTCCCAGCTACTACTGTAGAGATAAATGCTTTTTTTTATGTGGTTTTTGACTTTTTTGAAGAAATGTTCTCGTCGGTTCTTTTTCAATAATTGTTTATTTATTTATTTGTACCACATATTTTTTGTATATTGAAGGACTTGTTATTTAAAATGTTACATTTTTCTTAAAATAATAATTTCTTTTTTATAATGAAAAAAACTGATTGCGTTTTTCAGTAATTGGATTTTTATGTATAATGCAATATGTATGTTAAGTTAAGTTGATATTCTTTATTATAGCAAATCTCAACTTAGATATGGTAACCACTACAGCATTTATAAAATTATTATAACTTGATTATAGTACTTCTCTCTTTCCCATTGAGCAATATACTGATACTGGTAAAGATTTAAGTATCCCAAAAAAAAAAAAATGACTGTAGAATAATGTTCAAATTAAGGGGGTTTAATAAGTTAAGGATAAAATGTTTTTTTAATATATAATTGATCATTTCATGAGGATTGTTCCAGGAAGACGAGCAACAATGATTGTTCATATTGCATTTGTCTTTATTGAAGGTAGTTATGAGAGTGTTAGTGCATTAATGGTGTCGAGTTTGGAGACTAAGGAGGGTTGGGTCATGGACTCGGGTTGCTCTTATCACATGTGTTAAAAATCGTGAGTTTCTTCTTCATAATGTGAGGTATATTCCAAAGCTCAGTCAAAATTTGTTATCTATAAGCATGTTTGATGATTCATTCTATTGCACTAGAGTTGAACATGGGGTGTTGAAGATTTTGCATAATGAGGTGATTATAGTTAAAGGATCTAAAATAAGTGGTTTATTTATTTTAGAAGGTCTCAATAATGTTGTTCATTCATCATAGTCTAGTGAAGACTTTTATAATAAAAACATGTTGTGTGATTTGAGCTCAAGGCATGGTGGATGCCTGGAGATTGTTTCAAAGCACTTTAATGAGCTTTGTAAAATATAAAGGATAAAAATGCACGTGACTGCTTAATTGTCATTGAGTTTCTTGGATAAGGCTAGTGGCAATGTCGCTTACTTGATTGGCAAGTATTCATTTACAAGAATAAACTTCCAAACACTTACAAAGGTTTGTAGTAGGAAGACAATAACCTAATTTGTTTTTAAGGTCTTCAAAACTTAGCTTAAATTACAAACTAAGCTAATTCAGCTTGATGGTAAAGTTGTGTATTATGTCTATAAAGGATATCCAAGAGGTAAGAAGGGTTATGAGTTGTTCAAAGTAAAACCTAGAGACTTGAAGTTCATCAATCATAGATGTATTACTTTCAGTAAGTCTCATCAGGGGAAGAATGATAAAGACCTAAGGATGAAGATTTTAAAAACTATAGCGGAAAAAACTTATTTTGAGGTGGAGGTTTGTATTATGGATACTATTAGTATTAAGGAAATGATTACCAAGGTCTTTGATTATCATTTGACTTATGATAAGAAAAAGAGGAAAATTGTACCATCTCAAAGGAACGTTTATGCAAGTCTTAGGTGGTATGCTTTGAATGTAGTTGAATGGTTGCAAAACTCACAAATATAGACCTTTAGGGAGGCATTCAAAAGTAGGTGGAGTCAAAGATGGTTGAAGAACCATATTTATGAGCTTGTTTGACTACTAAATCAGAAAAGGTAGTTTCGAGCAAGTTGATGCAAGGGGCAAGATCAAGGTTCAAGTGTGACTTGAACTTGATCAATATTGTTGAATAGTCATCCAACATGGTTGATAATAACAAGGTGGTTGATGGTTAAATTGACATCGCCACAATTTTAATTCAAGGTAAAGATTGTTGAAGTATGTCTTAAAACCTTAAGTGATGAAAGGAAAGAAAATATATTTCGAAATTGTAGAAACCAAAAAGATGTAAATGCATCCAAGAGGTCAACAAAAAGTGTTGAAACCGCAGGGACGTGTTGTGGAAGAGGTTGTCATCAATAAAGGACGGGCGGCAAGTGGCGATTCAATTTAGTCTGTGGTAATGAGTTTCCACTCATTAGTTTGTGTGTTTTAGGCTTTTTCATGTAGGCTCATGGATTCGTTCGTTAATATGTTGAGTTTTGGACTTGTTATTAACCTATTAGGTTTCAACAATTATAAATATGGATATCTTTGAATTATTTTTATTAAAACCTTCATAACTTTTAAATCGAAGACAGAGATAAGGGTTTGAGAGTCCTAGTGGTAATCTTAAAACGATAGTGATAAAATATTAAGATCGTGTTCTTGGAATTTGGAAAATCCTTTGAGATATCTAAGGGGACTGAGAAACACTTCTAAACATGTTGGGCTTAAGTGATTTATATATAGTGAGTTGGAGATATTAAAAAATAATTGAGTAGAAAATAAGATTTTTTCTTAGAAATGTGGATGATCACTTTCTTGTAACGCATCTGTATTATTTTGTAACAACATTTGGTAGTATAGTGAACCAGAAAGATGTTATCACCCCATAGCAGATTGTTTGAACGAACTGGGTAAATAAGTTATTATGTTCATTATCTTTACTTTATCTTCTTCTGCCAAGTTAGATTATTGTCTTAATGCACAAAGAGATAATTTTGCTAATATTTTGATTCTCAATGTCTTTTGTCCCCATACATGTGAATAATTCTTTTGAAATGCTTTTAATTATTCTATTAGTTTTTCACAACAATTACTTAAATGTTTTATTCTTTGATTGATTGTGAGTAAAAGATTAAGATGATTAAGTGAAGAATTTGGTTATGTAATCACGATATTGTCATTCTATAACCATTACCACAATTAGATATAAGCATTTTACATATATTCACTTAATTTGTGAGCTTCAAGAGAGCGCTAATCTTTTGGTTCTTGAATTATATGTATTATTTCAATCTTATACATCCCTAAGGTGGAATCTTTCCATAGTCCTTATACCCTATAAATCATTTAGAGATATAGATCTTTTAAAAGACTTCATAGTGTCTGATAGATGATCCATCAAATTCTACCCCAATTAATTATGATGTGTCGGATAAAAGTAGATTAAACTATATCGCTACCATAACAATTTGAATTTATATTTTATTTTATTTTTCTACTTTTTAAAATGTTTTTAATTAATTGTTAGTTCAACAACTAATATTATGAAATACTTCTAATTCAAGTTCTTATTTTTTACTTATGTTTTATGATAGTAATACAAATTTGTATTTTATATTTATAAATGTATTGTTCAAGAATTAGAAATAGTTAATGACAGAGTGAAATAAGACTCGGGTGCAATGGAGCGTGTTTTCGGTATGACGGATTGAGTTGATCTGTAAGGTTAGAATTTCAACGTCTAAATCACTGAGTGAATGAATGAGGAGAAGTGTGAGTATAAGAATGAATAAAATATCACGATCTCAGTGTGTGTCAAGCCTTATATAGAGAGAGCGGACAGTTAGAAGTGCTTCCTCTTAATCAAGCGTCTTTACGAATTACTCTTAGATTAGATCTGAGGGTGGAAAGTTGACAAAAGGTCAGAATTTTGTGCTCCAAGCTTAAGTGAGGGCGTACCCATTTAGGGTGTTTTCCTTCATAGAGGTTGCTTTTGGGCCTTGATGTGTGGACCTTATGAGCAACCTATAACAATAATAAACATTTTCTCCTAGTTGGCCTTATAGATGGAAATTTAAATCCTACTCAAGAGTACGAACAAAAAATGCACAATTTAGATATAGTAAACATATGCAAAAATAGATATGGACATTGGTAATGAATACTTAAGTACTCATATGATACAAATATGAATATAAAAATTAATACATACAAGGATATAAACTTGAGTACAATTTTCTTTCTTCTAAGCATAGATATTAAGACAGGTACTAAAGTATCTTGCTCAAACTCGGTCAGTTGTCATCTTTAATTGGCTTAACTTAGCGGTGATTTCTATATTTTTTACTTATGTTTTTTTGTTATTTTCCTTGACATGCAATTATCTTTATAAGTATTTTGCCTGAAATTGAATGTATTGGGATTGGTTGAAAATATATACGTTGAAGAAATCCCACATCGTTTAGTTTTGTAAAGGAACATGGAATCCAATACTATATAATTAAGCTTGTATTTGACTTCTCTTTTTCGTTATCTTATAATCTTGTGTTAGAGTGTTGTAAGATGTACTCCCTCGGTTTCATATTATAAGCAAATTTTAATTTTTTTTTAAATTCATTGAATAATTGATGTATCCGATCTATATATAGACTAGATTCTTCGATTATTCAATGAATCTAAAAAGGTAAAAAATTTATGCTCCCACAAAGGTCTGTTGCTTAAAGGAAAAAGTCCGGAAACTAACAATGCTCCTCGCTCGACCCTCCCTGGATGTTGCGCTAACAAATGGTATCAGAGTCTTAGGTTTCGAGAAAGGGACCGGCTTACTTGTAGTTGAAGAAAGCCAACGGATACATATAGTTGAAGAGAGTCAACATATACATGTAGTTGAAAGTCGACAGATACGTGGAAGAGGAGTTTCCACTTGAAGAGGAGTGTTGAGAATCAAGTGTGAGTTAGAGTCCCACATTGGTTATATATGTGGAGAATTGAGCTCTTTTTCTTTTGCTTTCGCACCGGTTCCGACCTACTTAGTAGATCGACTAATCCGGCTCGTGCTACAGAGGCACGTGCACTGGCCAAGCGTTGTTTCTGCCAGGAATCGAACTCGATATTCCCCAAATGTCGTCCTTTGCAGAGACTCGTTTGTCACTCGACCCCAAGCGCTTGGTTGTGACTTGAGTATTTATAAGTGGGAGAACCCACTCACCTATCATCTCAAGGTTTTATGTAGACAAGTTTCAAATTATACTCTTTATGGTGGATTATTATAATTCTCTTTAAATTATGATTGTCGTAAAGACAATGAAAAATTATATATTATTTTCAATTAATGTGAATATTGTTGAGATTTATTGAAAATATATATTTTAGAAGTCGCGCATCGTTTAATTTTATAAATGAAAATAAAATTTAAAATTGTATAATAAATTTAAATTTTTAATTGCATAATATTAATCTCTAGTTGTGATTTGACATTGTAATTTTTTTTTTAGAACTTTATAATTTTCTCCTTATGTTCTCGTATCATGATCGTTTTCTTTTTCTTTTTTTTTCTGGAGGTTTTTCTTAACAGAAGTACCTAATACAAAATTGTATTGAAAATTTAACACTAAAACTCACACATATCAAAATCTAAAAATTAAGAATTCAAGATAACGTCTTGATAAACAAAAAATAAGCGAGTGGGAAGTGATTCTACAAAATAGCGTCACACACAAGTGGGGCAACGTACCAATCAAATAAATGAAAAAATAATCAATTATTACAACCTGTTATTGTCACCATTCATTCAAAAATAAAAAACACCAGGAGGATATTTAAGTGTACAAGAAAAAGTGTTTAAATATCTAGTGCTTTTTAAAAATTCAACGGATGAAAAAGCAAAAGCGAAAAGCGATGGTAAGCAAAACCAAGTTGTGGACTATAAAGAACCAAAATCGCTTTCTCCCATCGCGCTTTTCGCCACGTCATTGCCACTTGCCGCCAAAGCTATAAGAATCACGCCACGTTACAGTAAGGAAAGAGATAAACATCATTTCTCACCACATAATTTTCTTCTCTTTTTTGTTTTTTTTTTATCTCAAAATTTTGTGGCCACAACATTATTAGGTGAACACAAAAATTAAAAAAAGAAAAAAGTGTCATGTTCTTTTCTTTTATTGGACGAGTGTGTGTGGATTAGTTAGGTGAACACACTAATCTTGTTGTGTTAGATTTGTTTGGACCAAGATCTTCTACGACATGCAACAAGATATTGGGAATTTAGGACCATATATTTTTAAGATATCAGGTTCGAATTCGGTTAGATATTAATAACTTTTATTCTAAGTTCTTACAAAATTTTATTTTGATATTAAATAAGACTTCTGCAAACGGACGGTGAAATTAGTTTTTTTTATTTAGTCGGTTTTAGAATTAAAAAAAAAAATCAATTTTACTAATGAAAAATATCTGATTTTAATTTATCAAAAAGAAAATATTCACAAATGAAAATAATAGATGTATGAAGAAGGTTTAGAAATGTTGATGAGATATTAAACTTTATGAAGAAAAAAGACATTTCAAAACTTTAATTGAGTAATAGACAGAGGAAAATGTAACGTGGAAAGGTTGTAGTCTAGATTGAAATTGAATTCAATGTTGGAGGGGCCAATATGTCTATAGACAAAGATATTCTATATACGATGAATCCATTATTTGGTGGGGAGACATAGACAAGCCAAACCATATGTACTTGTGCTAGCTAATGCCCCATTTTCTATGGTGTCGGTTCACTAATAAACCAGATTTTATTTTGATTATTTGGTGAAAGAAAAAAGTTAACAATTTTTTCATACTTTGATTTACTTGAGTTTATGCTCTTAGATTTATTAATCTAAGTTTAGTTAGAATTTGATGATTGTTATTCTTAAATTGCATCAAGTGATTTAGGTTTTCGTTGACTTCAATTATCAACTAAAACGTTTGAATTGAGTAGGAATAGTGTGAGAAAACAAATCATAAATACACTTTGATTTTGCTAGGATAGAGATGTTCACAGGGATGAAACAACTATGTTAGTCATGCATAATTAAACTCATCACAAATCATTTTTTATTAACAATTCTGAGTTTGATCAAATATTAAAGAAGAATACTTGTAAATATTTGGACGTTCAAGTCAATGATCCTCAATAATTAGAGGAATTTTAAAGAAAATGTGTATCGTAATTTGACATTTCACTTTGTTTTTATAATAAGCTCATGGAGTTTTGGAAACTTATAATCTTTTGTGTAGAATATCTCTTAAAAGGGGCAAATGTATGAAAATTATTTATTATGTGATTTGACTGTGATCATTCAATCATTTGTTTTGATTAAGTACTTTACTAAAGTATATTCATGCTTGTTTTCGAGGTCTTAGAACCTTCTCTTTAACTATATTCAAAATGGTGACATCCTTAGTCTAACGGCGTCGGCTTGACATCATATTAATCATCGTCAAAATTCTCTTTACTCTTGATTGGACAATCCTCCGCTTTCTCATAAAGTTGTAATCTTTATTGAATTTCATATTATTGTTGGACAGTGGTTGTTTATGGGCCTAGTGTCCAGACCAAAATTTAGATAATTTGATGGCGTAATCCAAGCTTGGTCTAGTATCGAGGGAAGGTGGATCTTGCAAACACTCTAATGCCCAAGTCAGTAATCGTCGATAATGAGAGGTATTTTAATATAAGATTATGTGTATCGTAATTTAACATTTTACCTCCTTTTTATAGTAAAGTCTAAGGATTTTGTGAACTCTTCTGCGAGGAAACTAGAAATGTGAAATGGATCGATGATTTGACTTCTGTGTGGTGCACTGAACTTTCAAGTACGGAGGCACGAGAGTGTGTCCGCAAGGTTAACACTCTAATGTTCAAGTTAGTGAGAGAATGAGAGATAGAAAAAAAATAGAGATAGATTTGAATTATCAACAAAACGACGTTTTCTCCTCTTTATATATCAAAGGCGGTTATAATTGCATCACGTGAAATATGATGTATCGTGTTGGGGATCATCCCAATGATCTGGACGGTGTGTGATGAGCGGGGGGTTGGGATCATCTATGCTCGAGAATACAAAGGTCCTTCTTTCTATTGTATGGTTCTTAATAACGCTTAATCTTGGGCCTTCCTTATTAGGCATTCTAGGCGACTTAGAATAATTTCTCCCAAGCATTTTTCTATACCGAGCAGGGAAAGGGTTTGTCGTGCATGCCCCGATATCAAAGAGTATTTTAGGCCAAATGAAGGGTAGTGATGGGTCACCACTAGCATTGGAAATTGTGCATTAAATTCATTTCTTGTGCCACACGTCTCCCCGATAAGGAACACTTAACGTGTGGCCCTTCGCATGCCAATAATGATGTTCTTCTGGTCCTATGACACTTGAGTGTCTGGGACGACTTTCAAAGAGATCTGGATCATTGGTAGTGCTTGCTTCTCTCCTAGTTGTAGAAGATCATGTTGATCTCATGTTGGAAGTATCTATAAAGGCATATTTGTTTATTTTTCTACTCTTTTGTCGTTTGATGTTCTAAAGAGTTCTTCGTTCTTTCTGCTTTACATAAGATCACCATCAGAATTCTTGGGCTCTTAGATTTACTTAGCCTTTGTTCAGGTTGCAGTTTCCTCCAACATTTATCCGATTTGATTTCTTATGTGTAGGATTCTTATTATAGATATGGCATTTACCATGCACTGGAAAGTGAAGAATAACATCTCACAAAGATGGTCTTGATTGTGCCTTGGTTAAGGTGGAAGACTCCTATGATTGGGGGAGTGCTAACTCTTGAAAAGGATAATAGGATATGTAGTGAATATGACGTGTGTCATTCCTCTATATGAGTGCTTATTTTCCATCTTAGGTTTTCGCCTTCCGTTCAATGATTTTGAGTCTGACATCTTGAATCACATGATGATTGCTCCCTCATAGCTGTACCTGGTGGGCTAGGCGTTTATTAAGGTCTTACATCTTTGGTGTGAATATCAAGGGGGTTGGTGACTTTTCCGCTCTTCTTTCACTTCTTTGAGGCTCTTCACTACACGACTAACCACACATATGACCCGAGTTTGATTTCCTTGGGGCAGGTTTACCATTTCTTTGATGTCCACTCTAATAGCATAAAGCATTTCAAGGATTAATTCTTTTTAGTATTCCCCTCAATGTAATCGCCTAAGCTAAGTTTTTTGCCATAGAAATGAATCCATATAACAAATTTACAGATTTGATTCGAACATTTTGGAGTCAATGTCACTTCCTGACGGGGAACAAGTCTAATGTTTACAAATAAAACCACCTGTCTCAAGACTAGCTTTACTTGAGGAAGAAAGTGTTGGCCTTCGTCAAGGAGTTGGGTAACGTCGACAACGTCACTCCCCTGGATGCAACATCAAATAAACGAGTGAAGCGTGTAACTGAGACTTGTTTGTTGGTGGACGCCATCACTAGAGAGGAAAGTAAATCCATTTTTTTGTGACTATGATGTTGGACTTGAGACTTCACACACAAGAGGGGGTGAATTGAGTAATTTGGAAAAACATGATTTTGAAAAAAATTCATGATTAAAAATTAGAGTTTAAAAAAATACTTTTCTATACCTAAGTATCAGAAAATAAATATTGAAATAAAATGTTGAATTTAAAGAGTTTAAGGGAAGAATAAAAACACCGAGAATTAAAAAGATTCAGTCAAATCAAAATGCCCTACTCCTCCCCCTAAGAATTTATCTTGAGAGTTTCTGTAATATAACTGAGAGCTTTTAGTACGTGAAGCCCACGAACCCCCTTATACAAGGATATGGTGGTTGTCTTACAACCATGATAATACAAGAGAGAAGATATGATTGTTTGCTTATTCTCCATTAAAATGTTGAGACTTAAGTTGTCAAGTTTCCTTCATAAAAATCGATTGAAGCGGTAATACTTCTCTCCATAAATTGTTGAGGGGTTATGCCTTATTATTGCCCAAATTGGCACTATGGAGAGAGCTTATGCTCTGTTGGGAGAGAGCTTATGCTTTGTTGGTACCACATGCATTGAGTCGGGTCAGTACCATAACATGAAGATGAATGATTTGCATGTTGTTGAGTTGTATGGTTGAGGTATGAATTATATGCTCATATGAATGATGAATTGTGTATGCTTGTGTGATTATTATGTACTTGAAGTATTGCCGATGGTATAGAATCGTGAAGTTTGAATTGTGATAGCCCGCATGAGATATCTTTTGCATAGTTACTATTATATAACTTATTATATTGTTGTGATATCTCACCCTTACTGTTTGAATGTTGCCTCTACGTGGGTAACGTACATGTAATCAGGAGTAGTCAGAGGTTGCAAAGTATATAAGAGGTTGCTTTTCTTATTTTATGAGTCGGCGTCTATGCTCTGATACGTAACACCAGGGGGTGAACACTTGTCTGTTTTTGATATGTTAACGTTTTAATCTTGTTGATTTGTTGGAGTATTAAGAACTCCTTTTTATTGAATACATGTTTCTAGTGTTGAGAATTTTCAAAGAGAATAATATGTTTATTTCCGCTGCGTGAATGAAGTTAAAGTCGAGAAATCACTTGAATTATTGTCGGTTCATATACTTAATGTGTTATGTATCTGATGCATCCGCAAGTGCGCAAAAATATCGAAGTAATATAAAAGATTGTCGAACCCACAGAGACCAATGTCAACCTACTGTAATTTATTGTCGCTTTGTAAAGCTAAGGCTAATGAATAATTGATTTATGGGAAACTAAGAACTAAAACTGAAATAAAATAAAGATTTAGATAAATATAAAAAAAGAGAGACTGAAATGTGTATTCTGTGTACCTCAGGGACTCTGTAACTCGTTGGATTATAATAATGTTAAAAACATATTTAGTAAAAAATATTAGCTTAAAGACTAAACCTCACACTCTTGTGGTTTTGAATAAGGTCACGTTCCTTGACTATGGGATTTTGCTCTCGCTCCCCCATTCCAATCGAGGAACACATTTTGAAAATCGAACAAGTTCTAATTAATCCTAAAGCGCTCTCGCTGTGCCGGCTCGAACCTTAGTTAACTTTCCACTCTCGTGGAAAAATCGTGTTAAGTAACCTCTCACTCTTGTGACAAGGTTAATTAAATTAAGTTTAAAAACAAATACCAAAAAAAAAATTCAAATAAAGAATAAGCCAAAATTATTACCGAGTCCCGTCCTTTCACATACCGGACTCAAGACAATTTAGCTACACATAGAATTAAGCGTAAACAAACTAAACATGACAATTGCAAATAAAAACAGCATGGTAATTAAATTAAACAAAGTGATAAACAATAATAATAATAATAATAATAATAATAATAATAATAAATCAATAATAGGAAACTTGTAGAAACTGGAAATGAATTGCGATACTTGAAATAAAAATGAAATGAAACAACTTCTATTAATTCCGACAAGATTTGATGATCCAAGAGTACACAGATTCTAGGCCTAATACTAATGGTGTGGTATTTCCCCAATGTGAGAAACTAACACTTTTACAAATTTAATTTATGCCTAAAACTACATACAGCGCTTCCGCGCATAAACTTGGATCCCTTGAAATGTGAATGTTAGGTCCCTTTTGTAACACTTCCTTTCTATAACCCTAAAATATAACATATAATCAGAGTAATTTAGCATGCATACATAAAAAGGGTGTCACATCGACGTTCTCAAAAACTAAAAGCTTTCAAGAACCAACAAAACATATCTCAGACAACAGATACACCTGGTCATAAATACATAACACTTATTAAACATTACGTTTCTCACATTTATGCATACAACATCGGAATTAACATGACTCGTGTATTAGCAAAATGATCATATCCCATACTATAATCATGTCTCAAAATATTCATCAAGATCATTACCAATTACCAAATCCAGAATATTAGGCACTAAAGCCACTCAACAACAAACATTATCTCCAAGATACAAGTTAACTAACATATATCAAAATGCATCTCAATAACAAAACATGAGTTCGACACTATAAACCCCCAGGTGTTACATGACCAGAGCATCAACTCGCTACCTAATCAAATGGAAAATACCAAACTAGGCTTCTCCGCTATCCTCGTGTAAAGCACCAGTATCTTCGATACCTGAGTAATGTCGCATAGAACATCATTCCAACAGAAGGGTGAGAATTCACATCATCATAGAAATATGTAAAACTAAGCAATGCATAACATATATATATATATATATATATATATATATATATATATATATATATATATATATAAGAATTCATCACACCTTGCATAATTCATGAAAATAGCATTTCACATAGTCAAATATGCAACTAGGCTCATATTAGCATCCAAACACAATTATCACAAATCACATCATCACATAAAATCCACACAAACATAATGTATGTGACTCGACGATAACAAATGCAACTCATGCATGTGGTACCAATTTTGTTATCCTTTTCAGACATACCGAGTCCATCTCCCAGATAGATAAGCTACAAAAGCCCGTTCTCTAAGCTTTCAAGCCCCCTTTCTGAGTTTGGGACAAGTCACTAATCTCCGCGTGAACTAACGCCCATTGCCTCTTGACACAAATGATGCATGTGCAACTCAACAACAACATATGAAAATTAAGACCATCTCTCAATCTTAATTATACAAGCATATCACAATAATCCAACTCATATGAATTATCCATCAAAAGTTGCACAACATGCATCAAATAAACATCATCACCAACATGCAACTCATAGCATTTATCCAATCATATATAACATATAACAATCATAGCTCAACAACGTTATTATCACCCCACATCGATTCACATGTTACATAAATACAAATTTAAGTAACATGTCATCACTCACATATGAATCATACTCATAGTATTCACCAATTCAACACCTTATCATACATGTAGTAAACAATGCCAACACATTTTGTTCACATCCAACATCAATTCATTATAGTACACAGCACGAATAACATACAATGTACCATACCAACACATGTTATTCACATTTTTTCAAGTCATAACGCGCGCGCGCACACACAACATCTCGCAATAATCCAACTCATATGTATCAAAGTTGCACAACATGCATCAAGTAAACAAGTGCATTCAAATAACATATGTTCATTAGCACGCCTCATGAAAACATTCCACCAATTATCCTAAAAACATAGTATTCATATTTCATCAAGTCATCAACACACATATACATAAATACATGTCATTACACAATAACCTCATAATTAAGTTATCAAGTACCAACCATTCTAGTTATATCATAAATGTTATTCCATTAGCTTTCTAATGCTTCGAACGACACATAAAACGGAGTTACGGATCAAAAGTTATGTCCTTTAGAAAATTGGCAAAATAGGGCACATTCGCTCGGCGGAAGCTTTCTCTCGCCCGACCCTCCACTCCAGAAACTTGGCCACATTTTTACCCCTCTCGCCTGGCGGAAGCTTTCGATCGCTCTGAGAACGCTCGCCCGATGTCACAAATCTTTCGCCTGGCATAGCACACCAGAAACAGAAAAATCTGTGCATTTTCAGCACTCTTCCAACTCAACTCAAATACGATTTTTCACATGTTATAGGTTCAAAAACCCCAAATTAACACTATATTTCATTATACAATATCGACATAATGCATTACTCTTTATGAGTATAAATCTAACACATTAATTTCTCATGTTTCATCATCAAATTCCAAGTTTCATGTCAAAACCTAACTACTCCAAAGTTGGGGAAAATGGAACACCCATTCCTAAACATATATCCTAATCATTGCATAGAATCACATAGAACCATAATAATGGGAAGTCAAACCCTTACCTCTTGAAGAATCTCATTCTTCTTCAAGTTCCCTCTTTCTCTTTTCTCCTCTTTTTCTTCTCTTCTCTAGAGCTCTCCCTTTCTTTCTTCACACGTTCTCTTCTCTTGTTTCCACAAAAATGAGTTATGAGACTAACCTAATCTCTACTCTTATTCTCTCTATCCTTAAGGGGCTTACCCACTCATAAAACCACTATTTAGGCCAAAGATGTTATATCTCTATAATAACTTAATTAACCCAAATAACACAAATTCACACATAATTAAATAATTGAATAATTATTATACCATATAATAATTAAATAAGTAAATAATTAATGGAAACACCAATTAAAATAATTAAATAAATAACTAATAAAATCAAGATATTACACCTTTTATAGTGAAAACTAGTGGAAGTTACTTTAAGCATCATGTGAGAAGTAGTGGAGATAATGGGAAGTTGGAGAAAGTGGAGATAGTGGGAAGTTACAGAAAGTGGAGAGAATTTAGGGTTTGTTGAGAAACCTGGGGGATACTTGGTTGATGGAGAGAATATAGGAAGTGGGCATCCGTTTGATATTGACGTGGTTAATTTAAGTGAATGTTATAAACAGTTGTGGTGAGTGCATGCATTGTGTGCCAAGGGGCACACAAACTTGACCTGTGGCGGGCGACATGGATGATGTGGCGAGCGCCACAGTCTTCTGTGCTGAATTATTTTCTTTTCTGCTACTTTCTGCAAGTATGCAATTTCCATGTCGTTTCTTTGCCATTTCTTCCTCTTTTCTCATGCAAGCTTGGTTGAATCAAAATACCTGAAATACAATAGAAATACTAGCATAATATGACATAAATAAATAAAAATGATACTAAAAATGCACACGAGTCAAGTCAAATAAACGATATAATTTCGCGTTATCAGTATCTACCTATGCATGATTAAACAAGTTTTTAAAAGTTGCGAAGTGTGGCATCCTAATTGTTGTATTTTATTTTGAAAAATAATTTACTCTGATTTTATTAAAGGGTTAATAGTAGTTTACCTCCCCCCCCCCCCCCACCGTTGCCAAAGGCAGCTTTTGACAACGATTTTTTTTTTTTAAAAATCGTTGCCTAAAGGTAGGGAGGGGGGAAAGCAAAATTTGCTAACATTACAGGGGGTGAATTACTATTAACCCTTTATTAAATTACCGTTGGGGAATTAGGGTGTTACAACTAGTGGTATCAGAGCAGGTCGGTTCGTCCGGCCAAGCTGTTGAGTTGTTAGAGTAGTGTGACAATCGAGAATTGTCAATATGTATCTTCTAACCATTGTTTGATGTTATGATGCAGAACTAAGAAATGGCTGGATGAAACAATGTTGCAATTGCTGCTGCTCTACAGGTTGTTGCTTAGGCTGTGCAGAATCAGCCTAACGCGGGTGTGGTTGATGAGTCTCGTACTTTGGGAACGTTTCAGAGGGAGAATCCGCCTATCTTCAAGGGTAAGTATGATCCTGATGGAGCATAAAATTGGATCAAGGAGATTTAGAGGATCTTTCGAGTGATAGACTTTACAGAAGCACAAAAGGTACGCTTTGATACACACATGCTGGCAAGTGAGGCTGATGACTGGTGGATTAGCATTTATCAGAGGTTGAATGGAGCAGATGAAGAGATTACATGGGCTGTCTTCAGTAGGTAATTCCTGAGGAAGTACTTTCCTAAGATGTCTGCGGGAAGAATAATATATCATTTATGGAATTGAAACAGGGTGATTTGTCATTGATTGAATATGTTGCTAAGTTCGAGGAACTGTCAAAATTCTATCCTCATTATAGTGAGGCAACTGCATAATTTTCCAAGTGCATTAAGTTTGAGAATGGGTTGCACCCAGAGATCAAGAAGGCAAATGGGTATCAGCAGATTCGTATATTTCCTTAACTGGTGAATAATTGCATAATTTATGAAGAGGACAGTAAGGCTCACTACAAGATCATGAGTGAGAGGGGAGGTAAGCAACATCATAATCATGGAAAAACTTACAATGCTCCAGCTGAAAAAGGTAAGCAGAGAGTTGTTGATGGTAAGAAGACCATGGGGAGGTGCTCCTACTGACGTCGTATGTTACAAATGTGGGAAACCTAATTATAAGAGTAATGCATGTACTAGGGAGGTGAAAAGGTGTTTTCGTTTAGGTAAAGCTGGACATGAGATAGCTGATTGTAGACACAAAATAGCTGTATGTTTCATCTGTGGCGAGGAAGGACACGTCAGTACTCAATGTTAGAAATAGAAATGAGCTCATACCAGAGGAAAGTTATTTGCTTTAGCTGGGACTCCCACACCCAGTGAAGACCGTTTGATCAAAGGTATATGTTTCATTAATAGTTCTCCTTTAATCACTATTATTGATATCGGTGCTACGCATTGTTTTATTGTTGCTTATTATGTGAATAGGTTGGGACTTATTTTATCCTCCATGAAGGGAAAGATGTTCGTCGATACTCCAACTAATGGATCAGTGACTACTTCTCTTGTATGTCTGAAGTGTCCTTTGTCAATTTTTGATAGAGACTTTGATGTGGATCTAGTTTGTTTACCATTGAGTGGTCTGGATGTGATTTCGAGTATGAACTGGTTGGAATGCAACTATGTTGATAATAACAGTTACAATAAATATGTGTAGTTTTCTACTTCTGATGAGGAGGGAAATTGGGTTCTTATCTGCTAGGCAGTTGAATGAGTTGATGAAGGATGAAGCTCAGGTGTTTGCATTTATGGCCTCTTTGTCTCTTGAGAATCAAGCTGCAAATGATGAGTTAGAAGTGGTGTGAGAGTTTTATGAGGTTTTTTAAGATGATATTTGAGATGTGCCGCAAAACGAGAAGTTGAATTTACTATTGATCTTGTCCCTAGTACCAGACCTATTTCTATGGCACCATACATGATGTTGGCATCTGAATTAGTAGAATAAAAGAAGCAATTGGAAGAACTACTTAAAAAGAAATTTGTGAGACCATGTATGTCACCTTGGGGAGCTCTAGTGTTGCTAGTCAAAAAGAAGGACGGTAGTATGAGACTTTGTGTTGATTACTGATAGTTGAATAAGGTGGCGATTAAAAACAAGTATCCACTTCCAAGAATAGATGATTTGATGGATCAATTGGTGGGTGCATGTGTGTTCAGCAAGATTGATTTGAGGTCGGGTTATCATCAAATTCGAGTAAAAGATGAAGTTATTAAGAAAACAGCTTTTAGGACTCGATATGGACATTATGAATATTCGGTGATGCCTTTCGGTGTTACTAACGCGTCGAGAGTATTTATGGAGTATATAAATCGTATCTTTCATCCTTATTTAGATCAGTCCGTAGTAGTATTTGTTCTGGTCTGGGCCGAGCAAGCCCAACCCTTGTTACCAGCCGAGCAGGCCCAATTCCCTTGGGCCCAATTACTGGACAACAGATAAGGGCTGCCCTTCGCGAAGACCCTGGCCGAGCAGGCCCAAACCTTTGGGCCCACTTACTGGATAACCGTCAAGGAGTTATCCACGCACGAAGACCACGCGTCACGCCGCGAGGGATTCGGTCAACCACCTCCGAACCCTACGCTATGATCATCCGGAACGTGAGTCTCCTGCTGACTCAGCCCTAGCATGGGACGTTCTGGCAGTTCCCTAGCACGTGGGCCTCCAGTTGGATTTGGCCCAATTAGGGAACCTTGGCCCAGCGCTGGGGGTTATAAATACCCTCTTTCACTAGAGGGTCAGGTATTCTATTCTTAACTCTAAACCTCATTCTCTGATAGCTATTGACTTAAGCATCGGAGAACCTTGCAGGTACCCCCCCCCCATCTTGCTCTTCCAGCCAGATATTGCGCCTTGACGATTCTCCTGATCAGGTACGATCAGTGGCGCCGTCTGTGGGAACCTTGCTCCCCCTTCTTTAACAAAGATCAAAGCATAACCTTTCACCATCGTCATGGCCAACAACAACATACCTAGTCCTGATCCCTTCGTCCTGGAACAACTGATTGAAGATTCCAGCCGCGAACTGACGAATCGCCGTCGGCAAGAACGTGCTTTTGCCGGACAGAGGCAACAGATTCAGCACATTCAACATGTGCACGACCTTCAACAAGTCCAGAACGTCGAACAAACCCATCCTGAAGGACAAGTTCAGAACGGGGAAGACGGGCAGACCCGGCCCCAGACTGAACCAGACCAGCTCCAAGTGGTGAATGAAACTGATACCCGAGACGGGCAACCCGCTTCCTCGTTCACCCACACCTCTGGCAGACGAAGAAGCCGTAGCCCAGACGAGGAGGAACAGATCAACATTCCCGAGGGCGCTGATCCAACCGCCATCCTCCTACTCAAGGAGCTGCAGAAAACCAACCGCCTCATCCGCCTACAGGGCGACCGCATCCACGACCTGGAAAGGAAGCGACGATATCGCTCCCCCCAACGGAGACGCCATCGGTCACGTTCCTATTCCTCTTCGCGGTCTCCTCCGAGGAGAAATCGCAAGCGCAGTCCATCTAGGTCTCGCTCCCCCTCGAGAAGAAACCGGCGCCAGCGGTCTTATTCCCGCTCTCCACCTCGAAAGACTCGGAAGAATCAGAAACCTGAAACCACTGAAGCCAAGAGTCTCTCACCCGAGCAGGAGCACCGAGGCCCCTCCAAAGCCGTGCAGAAAGTCCGCGAGCATTCTCCAAAAGACAGCCGCAAAATCTCGGGCAAAGCACGCACTAAATCCCAGCGGGGCAGACATTCAAACTCCCCTGAGCCTAGCGACGAAGAAGATTTCCGCAGTCCCTTGTCCGAGCAAATCCGGCGTGTTCGTCTCCCCCGGGGGATGGAAAAACCACCAGCCTTGGACCACTATGACGGGACCACCGACCCCGATGACCACATAAGGAGCATCGAAGCTGTCATGGACTACCATGTGGTACGAGGATCCATCAAATGCCGCATCTTTCCGACCACGCTAAGGAAAGGCGCGATGAACTGGTACAGGAATCTGCCCCCTAACTCCATCCACTCCTGGACTGAACTGAAGGATCTTTTCCTAAGCCACTTCACCGCGTCTCGTCGGCAACCGAAATCAGAAGCGAATCTTGAGGCAGTAATCCAAGGTTCAACGAATCTTTGAGAGACTACCTCGACAGGTTCAACAAAGAAGTTGTCCAAGTGCAGACCGCGGACTACATGAAGAGGTACCTACTCGAACGAGGGCTCCTCCCCGGGAGCGACTTCAAAAAGGCCATCAAGATTGAGGAAGTCCACTCCATGAACGCCCTCCTTCGCAAGGCTCAGGCCTTCATCAGATATGAGGAAGCAGAAGCTGCTACCACGAGAGCGTCACGGGACAACGACGCCGCTCGCAGTTCAAACCATGAGCCCTCAACTTCGAGGCGCGGGCACGAGAGAAGGAAAGACGACAGGTCTCTCGACATCAAAGAACGCCGGGGACCTTCTGGTCGTTTTAACGAATATACCCCGCTGAACGCCTCACGGGAAAGGATCCTAGCCGAATGCCAAAACACTGACTTCAAAAAGTAGAACATCAGACCCCCGAAGTCAAACCCCGCGAGGCCAGGAACCGACAAGTCCAAGTACTGCAAATACCACAGGAGCCATGGACACATGACCGAGGATTGCATTCACCTCAAGGACGCTATTGAAACACTGATCAAGGAAGGTCGCCTTTCAAAATACACACAGAAAGGGGAACCTTCTCGAAGGGACGACCACAGAAACTCTGACGAAGGGAATTCGCCGGACAACAGGCCCCTACAAGTAGCCCTGTCAGTGACCCGACCTGAAGATTTCATACCATCGGTCGGGGCACCTGCCGCACTCAGCAAATGGGAAGGATTCCCATTCGCCATGGTCGTCTCCAACGGCGGAGATCCGGGCTCCCTCACCATCAGTTCAGTGAAGAGAAAGTTCGATGAGCTGCTCAGCGCCAACGCAGACCTCGGCCCTACACTGAGAAAGTTCCGAGGGAAATCTGAACCAATCACCTTCTACCTGGAAGAAATACCCGGCGGAGCTCCAAACGCCACAATTCCTCTGCTCGTCCGAGCAAGAATGGCGAACTTCGATGTTCGACGGGTCCTAGTCGATGAAGGCAGCTCGGTCGACATCATATACTCCCATCTCTTCCGGGCACTCCAGCTGGACGACTCACACCTCACTCCCTACGTGGGTTCAGACCTTCAAGGCTTCAACGGAGCTACCACTAAACCATGGGGTTACGTCGAGCTGATTGTCACCTTCGGAGAAGGGGAGGCTTCTAGGCAAGTCAAAACTAGGTTCTTGGTGATCGACTGCAAAACCCTGTACAACTGCATCATCGGACGCCCCACTCTGGCCGAACTGACCGCCGTACCCTCCACTGTCCACCTGAAGATGAAGTTCTACACGAGGACAGGACGAGTGGCCACCATCAACGCCGATATTGAAGTAGCCAGAAGAATCTTCGACGCCTCCGTCAAAGGATTAGAACTGATCGCTCCGCCGACCAACTCCAACAAAAAGCCAAGGGCCGAAGACAAGCATCCTCGAGGAGACCAGCATCAGACAACCAACGTCAGCTCAGTCGACCTGGATGCCCGGTTTGCAGAGGAAGAACTAAAAACCGGGGAAGAGACGAGGTCGAAGTCACTTCACCCCTTCCGACCAGTTCCAGACGGAGATTTCGAGCTGGTCCCCTTGGGCGAAAACCCTGACAAAACAGTGAAAATCAGTAAAGGGATCCCAGACCTTCCGAGGAAGCAACTCATAGCCTGCCTTCGAGCCAATGCTTATCTGTTCGCCTGGAGCGCCGCAGAAATGCCCGGACTCGACCCTGAGGTCGCCTGCCACCACCTCTCCATCGACCCAGCCGCAAAGGCCGTAGTTCAACGTAGGCGTCGGCAGTCTCCCGAGAAAGCGGAGGCTGCCGAGAAAGCTGTAAAAGACCTCCTAGAGGCAAATTTTATTTCCGAGGCCAAGTATTCAACTTGGCTCTCAAACGTTGTACTTGTTAAGAAATCTAATGGAAAATGGAGAATGTGTGTTGATTATACTGATGTTAACCGGGCATGTCCAAAAGACGCCTATCCTTTACCAAACATTGATAGACTGGTCGACAACTCGGCCGGCTATAAATTATTATCTTTTATGGATGCTTATTCAGGTTACAAACAGATCCCGATGGCGAGGAGCGACAAGTAGTACACGGCGTTCATGACCGAGTCGGGCAATTACTACTACAACGTAATGCCCTTCGGCCTCAAAAACGCGGGCTCCACGTATCAACGGATGATGAACAAAGTGTTCCGAGGGGAGATCGGCGACACCCTCGAGGTGTACATGGACGATATGATCGTCAAGTCTCGAGGGGACACCGACCACACCTCCCATCTCGAGCGCGTATTCGAGCGGGCCAGATCCTGCAAGATGCGCTTCAATCCGGAGAAATGCACCTTCGGCGTCCGAGCAGGAATATTCCTCGGTTTCTATCTGACCGAACGGGGAATAGAAGCCAACCCGGATAAATGCCGAGCGTTCTCCGAGCTCCCCATTCCTAACAATAAAAAATCCATCCAAGTATTAAACGGGATGCTCGCTGCGCTGTCACGTTTCGTCGCGAAATCCGCCCAGCACGCCCTCCCTGTCTTTAAACTGCTACGCAAAGAAGCAGCCTTTGAGTGGTCCGAGGAGTGCGAGCAAGCACTGGCACACCTCAAGCAAGTACTTTCCTCGCCGCCCGTCCTTTCTCGACCCGACGACAACGAGCCTCTGTACCTTTACCTGGCCGTCTCAAACGAGGCAGTCAGCGCGGCTTTGATCCGAGAAACCGTAGACGGGCAAAAACCTGTGTATTTTACCAGCAAAGCCCTACAGGGACCCGAGGTACGATACCAACAGATCGAGAAAGTCGCCATGGCCCTAGTAATAGCGGCCAGGAGGCTACGATACTACTTCCTCGCTCACACAATCTTCGTTCGGACGGATCAACCCATCAAACAACTCCTCAGCCGACCAGACATGGCCGGCAGAATGTTAAGATGGTCCCTCGAGCTTTCGGAATTCGACGTACAGTATGAGAGCAGGAAGGCGTTAAAAGCTCAGGCGCTAGCGGACTTCGTAGCCGAGATGACCTCTATCGCCGAATCACCCAACCCAACTAAAGACAAGTGGACCATCTACGTAGATGGCGCCTCAAGCAGCTCGGGCAGCGGGGCAGGCATTATCTTGGAAAACGGCGAAGGTATTATCATAGAAGTATCTTTAGTCCTCTCCTTCAACACGTCGAACAACCAGGCCGAGTATGAAGCCCTCCTCGCGGGACTGAGGCTCGCCGAGGACATAGGGGCACGAGAGGTCAAGATCTACACTGATTCCCAACTCGTCGCATCTCATATCAGCGGCGAATACCAGGCCAAAAACGACGTACTGGCCGAATATCTCGCGCTCGTCAGAGATAAGATGAAAAAATTCGCCAAAGCAGAAGTCGAGCATATCCCCCGAGAACACAACTCGCGCGCCGACATACTGTCCAAACTTGCGAGCACGAGAAAGAAAGGGGGAAACAAATCGGTTATCCAAGAAATTCTGCCCAGGCCAAGTGTAGGCGAAAACGCGCGAGCTCTACAGATATTCGCCATCGGGGACGACCAATGCTGGATGACCCCAGTGTACAACTTCCTCACAAAAGACGAGCTCCCCGCCGACGCGAAAGAAGCCTCAACAATTAAGAGACGAGCGTGCTCATACACTATCCTCGAAAACAAGCTATACCGACGAGGTTTCTCCATCTCCCTCCTTAAATGCATCGATGCCTCGCAAGCACTAGAGGTACTCCAGGAGCTCCATGATGGAATCAACGGCCAGCACCTCGGTGGACGGTCACTAGCTAGGAAAGCCCTCAGAGCCGGCTATTACTGGCCGACCATGCAGCAGGACGCCAAAGAGTATGTCAAGAAATGCGACAAATGCCAGCGTCACGCCGACATGCACCTGGCACCACCAAACGAGCTCAAATCTCTCTCCTCACCTTGGCCTTTCTCTACGTGGGGAATGGACCTCCTCGGACCTTTCCCGGTCGGCTCCTACCAAAACAAATACCTGGTGGTCGCTGTAGATTACTTCACAAAATGGATAGAAGCTGAAGCGCTCGCTAAAATCACATCCCAAAACGTACTCCGATTTTACAAGAGGAACATACTCGCTCGATTCGGGGTACCACAGGCGATAATAACCGACAACGGCACCCAGTTCACGGACAGAAAATTCCAGGAATTCGTGGCCAAACTCGGGACAAAGAAACACTTCACTTCGGTCGAGCACCCCCAAACCAACGGACAGGCTGAAGCCGCCAACCGGGTCATTCTCCGCGGATTGAAGAGAAGGTTGGGCGAAGCGAAAAAAGCTTGGGTCGAAGAGCTACACAGCGTCCTCTGGGCATACAGGACGACCCCACATTCAACCACGGGCGAAACACCATTCAGGCTAACCTATGGCACCGAAGCCGTGATCCCCGTGGAGATCCGAGAACCGTCTCGTCGGACTGAGTCACCTCTCGAGGAAGAACTCAACGACGAAGTCATGAGAGAAGAGCTCGACATGGTCGAGGAGATCCGAACAGGATCCTCCCTGCGAGAAGCAAAATTGAAACAACAAATAGCGTTAAGACATGACACCAAAGTTATCAAGCGCTCCTTCGAAGTCGGAGACTTAGTGCTCCGTAGGAACATGAAAGATTCACGCGAAGGCAAACTAGCCCCAAACTGGGAAGGTCCGTACCGAGTGTACGATAAGACCGAAAACGGTGCGTATTACCTCGAGAACCTTCTCGGCGAAAAACTAGCTCGACCTTGGAATGCTGAAAAACTCAGACGCTACTACAGTTAGAAACAACCTAACGCTACCCGGCCGCTCGTGACGAACACGAGGAAAGCTGGGCGAGGACTCGCGCCATGGTACAAGCGCGTATGCTCCACGACAGCTTCAGTCGGATAACCCTACCAGGAGGCAAAGCCGACTACGCGGCGGGCCTTACACGCAGACCCTCCGCGGAAGTACCTGCACGGTAGAACCCCAGCTCGCGATGGGATCGTTCACGTCGCGAGCACCTGGCCCCGACCGCGGCCTCGAGCTCGCTTATAGCGCACACCTGCTATGCGCACCCGGACCGTTCCCCACACGCCCGGGCCATAAACCTCGGTCGAGCACAAACATAATTCGAGCATAAACATAAAGCATACTTATTAACGGCAAAATCAGATAAGCAATAAACATTGGAGCATAAAACGGAATATAAAAACCGACCAAGTGGGCCGTAGATATCCAAATGTTACAAAAATTATCCGGGCATCGCCCAACTAGCTACCTTGGCGCGCAGGCCACAAAATATCGGCACACAGGCCACAAAACATCGGCACGCAGGCCATAATCATAAAAAAGAGACTGGTCAAACATCGCAATCTTCGTCCTCGGCACCGTTATCCTCGCCCTGGGGCTCCTGCTCGTCTTCCCAGTCCTCGAACTCCGGGTTTGATTCAATTCGCCCGTCCACGACCTTATGGTATGGACCAATGCCCTTCGTCACCAGACACGGGTTGAGGACTTTCAGTTGATCCACCGCAGCTTTGAAACCGACCCCCAGGGTAGCAACACAGTCAATCTCCAACTCTTTCACCTTGCCCAGAAGCTGAGAACGCGTCACCAAGGCCTTCTCATCATCATCCTCCTCGGCCGAAGGGAGATGAGCCCTCTCCAACTCAGCAATTCTCTCGCGGAGCCTTTTCCCCTCGGCCTCCAAGTCCGCAACCTTATTGCGCTCTTTAACGAGATCCTCCACTATGCCGCTCTGGACCTCATACTTGTCCTTGTACTGTTCGAACTCGTGCTCCAGCTCGTCGTATTTGATCTGGAGAGCATTGTAGTCCTTCTGAGGACAGACTTTCTGAGCATTAAGAGCCAAGGCCAAGGCAGCCACCCTCATCATCCCTTCGAGGTCCTCGGACAAATCCTTGTCTCGAGCCACCCGGTCCCGCCTGACGATGTGCCTCACCTCCTCGCGCTCGAGGAGCACATTCTTCCTTGAAAAGATTCCCCTATGCAGAGTACAAGAGGGCAGCACTATGTCCTCCTCGGAGGGGTTGTCAATGATAAGAGGACGAAGCTCCGCGGTCCCGTCATTCTTTTGCTTCTTTCCGGCCGGAGAACCACGCGAGGTCGTTCCAACCGACGAAGGAGAGCCACTGTCGGGGGCACTCGCGGCAGCCGCCTTGACCTCCTCAACCCGCGATCGTTTCACGGACACTTTGATGGCCCCCTTGTTCTTGGCCCGCATCTTCGTAACTTTGTCATGCAAGTCGGCCATTTTTCCTGCAAAATAAAGAGTTAGAACCAAAAAGATATTGTTCAAACAAATAATAGCTAGCTCACCTAACAAAATCATAGCATCCCCGTAACTGCCGCACTCGAGGACAGCTTTTGTGTTGATGTGCCGAGGCTCCAGCATGGGACTTCCGTCTTCCTCGAATAGGGGATCCCCGTTGGGATACGTACATATTGCCGGCCTAAACCCGTCCACGTAGGAAGCGAGCCGTTGATACCCCCCAGTATCACGCTCATTGAGGTCCTCGTCACGGAAGATGAAATAATCGGTCCCCCGCTCGAAGTGGTCAGGCTGCCACTCCAACGGGAACCGGGCAGACGGACCCACCTTCCTCACCCCATCCTCGATATACTCGCGCTCCTCGAACAAGTGGTTCTCGGTGTCGGGGGTAAGTGGCTTAACCAGAAAGTATCGACTCTTGAAATGCTTGATAGAGTCCTGGTAAATGGCGAACAGCTTCTTCGGCTGCTTAAACGACACCCAACTCCACTTGCCGTCCCGATCACGCAACCTCTGCAAGTGAAACACTCTGAAGAAAAGAGGCAGGGTCGCTTCCACCTCCAAGTACCCACATATGATCTCAAAGGCTCTTAAGAACGCTAAAGCATTGGGATGAAGCTGAGACGGGCATAGGCGCAGCCAACTGAAGACACTCCGTTGCAAAAGAGTGAAGGGAAGACGGAGACCAGCCTCCTTGAAGACGAACTCGTACATTGCGAAACGAGGACCAGAGAATCTCAAGCAGATCCTCTGATGAGATTTAGGCACAAAGGCACCCCAAGAAGGCTCCTCGTCCTGCTCAAGATCCTCGATCACGTTAAAAGCTTCCCTAGGACGCGTCGTGAAGCGCGATGCGATCATCCTCGGAGCAACGGCCACCCATTCTTCAAGTGCTCGAGGGGAGGTCTCGATGACGGGAATGTCCTCTTGCGAGCCAACAGCTTCCTCCCCATCTGAAATGTCGAAGACGACATCATCCTTGTTCTCGTCGGCCATTTACCTGAAAAGCAGAGGAAACCGTGAATTCGACTGGTCAAATCCACCCTTCCACCGCAAGTCAAGTGAAAGGGCGAGGAAAAGGGACGAGGAAAACTCCCCCAATCGTCAAATGGCCGACGAGCTAAAGTGCCCTCAGAGCATATACGTCGCACGCAGCGGAGGTCGGCAAACTCATGCCCTCACCGAGACGTGCAACCTCCACTGCTCGTGGCCTTCATACTACTCTCTAGTAATCCTAAAAGCTGGACGTCTCATTCAAACGTTCTAGCTCCGTTCACTCAAAACTCACTCGGCAAACGCACGGGAGAAACGGTTATCTTCTAGGTTTACTCGGCTAATTAATAAACCTTTCTCGTCACGCTCATCAATCATGCTCGCCTCACTCAAAACTAATACATAAAACTTAAATAAAAACATGAAGGAGACGAAGAACTTACTTGGAGAAAGCGAAGAAGATATGAACGAGACGAGGAGGAGAGCAGTGAGCGGATCTTGAAGGCTTGGAAAATGTTAAGTGCCAAATGAGTGACCTCCTCACTCCTTATATAGGGAAAGAAGGCCAAAGGGTGTCATGATGGCCTAGGCAGCCTAGGAGACGCCATCATTGCCTACACCCCAAAGACGGCTCCCTCCACGAAAAGCTGCCACGCGTCCCAAAGATCTTGAGAACTCCAAAAGACGCCGTCTACTTCCATCCCTAGAAACGGCGCAGTAATGATTACAGCCTGTACAGCTGACACCTGTCAATCACGCTAACGAGTGACAACCAATAAGGTTAAAAACCGAGGACAACAGCCGACAAAGCCCTCGAGGAACCCAGGACTTGGAATCGCTGCCCGTGCTCGGCTAAACCTCCTCGTTAAAGTCATCACCCTTATAAGGCTAATGACTTGGGGGCTCCTGTTCTGGTCTGGGCCGAGCAAGCCCAACCCTTGTTACCAGCCGAGCAGGCCCAATTCCCTTGGGCCCAATTACTGGACAACAGATAAGGGCTGCCCTTCGCGAAGACCCTGGCCGAGCAGGCCCAAACCTTTGGGCCCACTTACTGGATAACCGTCAAGGAGTTATCCACGCACGAAGACCACGCGTCACGCCGCGAGGGATTCGGTCAACCACCTCCGAACCCTACGCTATGATCATCCGGAACGTGAGTCTCCTGCTGACTCAGCCCTAGCATGGGACGTTCTGGCAGTTCCCTAGCACGTGGGCCTCCAGTTGGATTTGGCCCAATTAGGGAACCTTGGCCCAGCGCTGGGGGTTATAAATACCCTCTTTCACTAGAGGGTCAGGTATTTTATTCTTAACTCTAAACCTCATTCTCTGATAGCTATTGACTTAAGCATCGGAGAACCTTGCAGGTACCCCCCCATCTTGCTCTTCCAGCCAGATATTGCGCCTTGACGATTCTCCTGATCAGGTACGATCAGTATTCATTGATGATATTCTAATCTATTACAAGTCATAAGAGGAACATGCTAAGCATTTGCGAGTTGTACTGCAAGTGTTGAAAGAGAAGAGATTATATGCTTCGTTGTCGAAATGTGAGTTTTGGTTGGAAAAAGTTAGTTTTCTTGGTTACATTATTTAAGGTGATGTTATTGCTGTAGATCCTTCCAAAGTAGATGCAGTATTACAGTGGGAGGCCCCAAAGATGGTTACGAATATTAGAAGCTTTCTAGGCATGGCTAGTTATTACAGGAGATTCATTGAAGATTTTTCTAAGTTAGCACTTCCGTTAACCCAGCTGACTTGCAAAGGCAGGGCGTTTGTGTAAGATGTTCAGTGTGAAGAAATTTTTACCGAGTTAAAGAAGAAATTGACGACTACTCCAATTTTGATATTTACCTAATCCTGAAGAATCATTTGTCGTATATTGTGATGCTTCTAAATTGGGCTTAGGTGATGTGCTTAGGCAGAATGATAAAGTAGTGGCTTACGCATAAAAACAATTGATAACTCATGAAAGAAATTATCCTACTCATGAATCTAGAACTAGCTGTTGTGGTTTTTGTGCTAAATATTTGGAGGCATTACCTTTATGGCTCCAGATTCAAAGTGTTTAGTGATCTTAAGAGCTTGAAGTATTTGTTTGACCAGAAGGAATTGAATATGAGACAACGAAGGTGGTTAGAACTATTGAAGGATTATGATTTTAGGTTAAACTACCATCCGGGTAAAGCTAATGTGGTGGCGGATGCCTTAAGTCGAAAGTCGTTACATATGTCGGCTATGATGGTTAAAGAATTAGAATTGATCGAGCAGTTCAGAGATATGAGTTTGGTTTGTGAACTCACACCGCAAAGTGTAATGTTAGGGATGCTAAAGATTAACAATGACTTATTGAATAATATTAAAGAAGCTTAAAAGTCGGATGCAAAATTAGTAGATTTGATGATTGGAGATAATCGGCCCGAAGATAGTGATTTTAAGGTGGACGGGTAAGGTGTGTTGAGATTCCGAGATAGAATTTGTATTCCTGTTGACTCTCAGATGAAAAAGATGATTCTAGAGGAAAGTCATAGGAGTAATTTAAGTATTCATCTAGGTGCGACTAAGATGTACCAAGATGTGAAAAAGTTATTTTGGTAGGCAGGTTTGAAACGCGATGTAGCACAGTTTGTATATGCATGTTTGAGTTGTCAGAAGTCGAAAGTCGAACATCAGAGATCTACAGGATTTATGCAACCGTTAGATATCCCCGAGTGGAAGTGGGATAGTATATCGATGGATTTTGTGACGGGTTTGCCAAGTACACCAAGTGGACATGATGCTATTTGGGTGATAGTTCATAGACTAACGAAATCAGCTCATTTTATTCCAATCAATATCAATTTTCCAGTACCAAGTTAGTAGACATTTATATCCAGGTAATTATGAAGCTACATGGTGTGCCATCGAGTATTGTGTCTGATAGAGATCCAAGATTTACTTCTGTATTTTGGAAGAGTTTGCAGGATGCGTTGGGTTCTAAGCTAAAATTGAGTTCAGCATAGCACCCATAGACAGATGGACAGACGGAGATAACCATTCAATCGTTAGAATATTTATTGAGAGCTTGTATGATTGAATAATGAGGTACGTGGGATAGCTATCTTCCATTGATAGAATTCACTTATACCAATAGTTTCTATTCTAGCATTGAAATGACACCTTTCGAGGCATTGTATGGTCGGAGGTGTAGGACTCTGTTGTGCTGATATGAATTTGGTGAAAGCATAGTACTTGGACCTGAGAATATCCAACAGACTATAGAGAAAGTGAAACTAATTCGGGAAAAGATGAAAACTTCACAAAGCGGACAAAAGAGCTACCATGATAAGAGAAGGAAGGATCTTGAATTTATGGAAGGAGATCACGTATTTTTGAGAGTCGCTCCATTGATCGGTGTTGGACGTGCGTTGAAATCCAAGAAGCTTACACCTCAACTTATTGGTCCGTATCAGATTTCGGAGAAGGTAGGAATTGTTGCTTATCGGGTGACCTTGCCACCTAATCTGTCAAATTTTCATGATGTTTTCCATGTTTCCCAACTTCGGAAATACATTCCATATAAATCTCCTGTGATTTCTATGATGACGTACAAGTGCGGGATAACCTTATGGTCGAGACATTACCGGCGAGGATCGAAGACCGTGAAATGAAGAAGTTGAGGGGCAAGTACATTGCTCTCGTGAAGGTAGTTTTGGGAGGAGCTGCCAGAGAAAGTATGGCGTGGGAATTAGAGAGCGGGATGCGAGAGTCTTATCCAAAATTGTTCGAATGAGGTAATTTTTTAGGACGAAAATATTCTAAGTGGGAGAGAGTTGTAACGCCCAGAGTATTTTATTTATTACTTTAATCGGTTATTTGTGATATAACTATGTGGTAATTGATAACTGTAAGGTATTATTGGTGTTTTGGAGTATTGAGCTACCTTTGTGTGAGCTAGTGGCCTTAAGGATAGAACTAAGGTAATGGGGGTGGGAACAACAGTGTAGAAGTTGGTGGTGTAGAGAGTAGAACTAATTGAATTATATTAGTCAATAATTATTTAGTTATTTAATATTAGATGGATATTATCTAATTAAATAATTGGTGGAAATTCTTGTTATTATTTTAATTTGATAGAATTAGTGGTAATAATAATAATAGAATAAAATAATAGAAAAGGGGAAAAAGAGGAGAGAAATTGTCAGTACCCGAAAAAAGAGAAAGAACAGAAGAAAGAGGAAGAGGAAAAAATAGGGCTCAAGGAAGAACACCATAGTAGAGGTCGAAGCACTCATCATTAGGAATATCAAGGTAAGGGTGGAGTTCTGACTCTATAATAGGTGGTATAATTGTGGGTATGTAAGGATTGTCGAATGTTAGGTTTGGGGTGTACGTTGTTCATAATTTGATCTCTATAATTGATTAGAATGAATAAATTTGATGTATATTTGGTGTTATGGAATGGTTGAATATGTTGTATAATGTGTAGTGATAAATTGTGAAAAGTGGGAACCTATTTGGATTCAATTTTCGAAACAATCTGCTGCATTTCGATCTCACTCATTTTTCTTGAATTAAAAAGATAAAGTGATTTGTATTGTATGAAAGATAATAAAAATTAAAAGAATAAGTACCATAAAAATTTAGGTCACGCTTGTGATCCCAAACGTCAACGCCTTTTCCAACGATGACCAAAAGCATTACCTCTGCTGTCAATAGTAATTTGAAATGTGTGGTATGTGGATGCAACAACGGATTGGCAAAACTGGAGGTTCCATAGGAATTGAAACGGGGACCAGAAAATCTGCTGCAACGTGAAGTATACAGGTTTCTCCCAAAGGGCGGCTTGGCTTGCTCTCAATGCTCGACACCCTTAATTATTAATGATCAAAACAGTCAGTGACGAAGAAAAAAATAAAACACTACAAATTTATATGTACTTTATTTTGTGTTTTCTTACCCATGTCTTTTCCTTCACTTCTCTAACCCCAACATCATAAATATCCTCACCCTTAAATAAAATTTCCAACAAATGTCACATTAACAACAACAATAAAACATCAACAACAATAAATCTGAAACCGAAAAAATAAGAAAGAGATTGGTTTGGAAAGTTAAGAGTCTCAATCTTACCTGAAGAAGGTCAACATAAGATTTCCCCTCGTGCTCATCTGACAGACTCCTCGACCAAATTTCAACTGTTTTATCAATATTTCCAGCACATATATAAAAGAGAGTTGCAGCTAATGTATTGCCAGCCCCCATGAGTTTTAAAGCAAGTGTGTCGCAAAGCATAGTCCATTCATCTCTCTGAGAAAACTATTAATATGTGATGATAAGAATTATACCAGTGTACTATAAAATTATCTGATCATCAAAATTGATGTCCCATTAAGGCGTTCATAGCTTATGCTACAACAAGTTCTAGTTTCATAAATTTATCCAATCAAAATCCAAAACAGAAGATAAATCATCCCATAAACCATCCCTTTTAATCATTATAATAATTATATGAAGATTAATAATGTCAGTAGACTTCTCATGGAGCGGAAACTGTGAATTCTTGGATCAAGTGACTGGAAAAGGCAAAGCAAAAAGTATCATGGGTTTAAATTGAAAATATTAAATTGAGGTAACTATAAGCAAATGTGGCCGATGCTGATGCAGACGCAATTTTGGTCGTATTGCATCCGCAATTGCCGACCGAGAATTGAGGAATTTCCACTCCCAAATTACAATCATAACAAATTTCAAACAAAAAACTAATATCCGATTAGTATTACACATAGATCTATTACCTGTTGAATTCTTTCAGCAACATCTTCTTGAAGACACTTTTTCCCATTTTGATCAATAACATGAAAAATTGAAAATCATCAACAGAAAAAAAACACATTTTTAATAAAAAATCAATGGTGATTAACTAATTAATTGATGAGAAATCAAGAATTATTGTAAAGATTATATTATACCATCCATAAACCATGAAATATAAGCTCTTCTAACAATGAGATTCTTATTAGTAAGAACTTGAACAACTTGCAACAAACTTCCACGCTTATTAGCACTATCAACCTACCACACAATTCACATCAAAATAATCGGTAAACCAAAATGACCCTTCTGAAATTAACGAAAGATTAAGACCCTATAATGTTTAAATTTCCAAACTTTATCAAAGTGGTTGTTCTACTTGAAGAATTATCCACAGTCACTCTGCGAAAAAAACACAAACATGAAATTCAATTAAGTTCCAAACAACAACAATAGAAGATTCATAATTCATCATTAGGGTTTATGTGAAGGAATCAGAATTTTTAAGGGGAATGATTCAAATCATATTGGCAAGTTAAAGGCCTCATACAGTTTCACAGAACAATCATGGGCCTAATCTTTACTATAAATCACAAATAAACTTTGGTTCACAGTAAAGAGAAAAAGAATAAGTTAACAGTTGAGTCACATTTTTTCACTGCAGCAAATCAACAACAACATCACAGTTACTGTTCAGTACTAGGGGATTACGATTCACACAAGATCAGAATGAAACATTAGTAAAGCCCAATACAAAATTTCCTCAGGCCTGCTAACAGTAACAGAAAATCCTAAATCTATCCACATAAAAAGATTCAATGCACAATTCCCAAAAAGGAGACTACTGTTCACCATCTGCATAACCCATCCGCAGAATACAGAACCAAAACCCTAAAATTCCATCATCATCATCATCCTCATCGATACAAATTTTCCAAAAACAATAAGAAGAAAGAAAAAGAACGCAGCTCACGAAAATACGAAAACTAACGTTCATGAAACCCTATTTCATCATCATCTTCCTCATTTTTTACACAAACCCTTCAAAAAATATTGAGAGAAGAAGAGAGATTACATAACTCAAAATACGAAAAACAAAGAAAGATCTCACCGATTTGCTGTGACTTTCAGCGTCACCAACATCATCATCAATTTTCACGACCGTAACCCTCAGCAACAACCATCAACAGTTCGAAATCATTATCATGATATCATCAGCAAACGTGTTCACCGTCACCATCAACATCATAAACATCATCGCGAACTCAGAAATAAACCCTCAACGAACAACAAACCTTTCAACCAATAAACAGTGTCGTTTCATCGGAGAAAGAGGTCGCACCACCATTTCATTGGAGCAAAACCCTATTTGCAAGCCATCCTGAAAAGTTGAGCCAAAAAGAGTTGATTGGAAAGGTTGAGGCAAAAAGAGTTCTTTGAGTGAAAATGTGAATACAATTTTTCGAAAAAAGAGAAGCAGATAGTTGTTGCATAGTTGTAAGAAAAATAGAGAAGTGAAGTAAAGTCTATTTGAAAAGAGAAGGCAAGTTGCTGCAAAGAGAGACTGTGCACGTGGACAGTCTAAATGAAGAGGAAATGAAAAAAAGGGCATTATTGGTATTTCAAGAACAATTAACTTTCTTATATGATAGATATATTAGTCATAATTATTACATGAAGCAATATATTATTCATTCTTATCGTGCCAAAAACATCCTAACTAACTTACATATTTACAACTTATCATAAATGGTGAATGATGTGACCATCTCATCTGTCCCAAGATAATGATAACATCTACCTTAACCTTTTTTTCTCTCCATAAAATGAATATTTTCGTTCTCTTGATAACATCTACCTTAACCTTTTTCTCTCTCTCCCCCCAAAATCAATATTTTCGTCTCTTTAGCCATATATATTTTTACTAATGCATTGATAAGTCTCATGTTATTTCAACCTATCCTTTTAGTATATGTAAAGTTTTATATTTCATCCAATACATAGTTAAAATATATATTTCTCATCTTTCTAGTAGTTCTAATAGTTATTGAGAGTTACAAATTTATGATCACTAATAAAATTAATATTTTTGATGTATTTATTATGTCAATTTGCATATTATTCACTAACATTATTATCAGAATAATTTTTATTTTTGTGTGTATTATATTGTTCCAGTTAGAAAAAGTGGTAATAGATAAAATGTCTACAAATTATAATTTCGTTCACTAGTGTTATTGAAATATGACATTGAACAAAGTTATTATCTCCAATGTATTCTTCTCATTTACAAGTAAATACACAATTTAGATTTTTTATAAATCATATAATATACTTTTAATTTTAGTTTCTTGCCAAAAAAATCAAAAAGACCGTAGTCTAAGCATATTTATTCTATAATAATCAATAAATTAAATGAGACCCGAGACTTTGAACTGCATTTTGTATTACTCCATTAATTTAGCATCTATACGTTTTAAATTTTTATTTATAATTATTCTCTATTTTAAATTTGTATAATAGCTGAAGAAAAATTAGGAAAAAAATATATCTTTGAGGAAGAGTATTTTTTAATTGTGATACACTTAAAACATAATTAATAATATTTTAAAAATTTTAAAAAACAAAATTTTTCATTTATATACCCGACTCTTAATATTTATGCACAATACTATAAGAATAATTTATTTATTTTCAAAAATAAATAAGTCATATATAAATACTATGAGAAAATTTTATTCAAATTACTGAAAAAAATAACGAATAAACTGATTCGTAGAGATTCAGTGTGTTATTTAGGAGAGAAGTAATTTACCCATTTAAATACTTAAGATGCTAACTTTCAAGAGAAATATAATAAATTAATATTAATATGACAATGTATATAAAATTATTCTCTCTTTTATATTTATGTAACGACTAAAGAAAAAAAAAATAAAAGTAATATATTGAATGAAGAGAAATTTTGTTTGCAAAACTTTGTATATGAGTTCATATAAATTCAGATTTTATTCAGTGTCATTGTAATTATTAAAATTGTCTGATGGTTAAAAAATTGAATTTCGCCTTATATACAATTTCAATATTTCAAATGTAATAAAATTCAATGAGTCACAAGAACCATCCCCATAATTTAATTTGATTTAAATTTGTTTCATTTTAGGTAGCTTTCTATCATGAACCTTCCTTATCACCAAATTCAATTGTTTTCTTTTTTATCTTTCTTTTGTTTCATTAATTTTTTGTACCAAAGTTAACACCATTCCTATTTCATAATAGACTTTTCATCAACATTCTCATCATGAACCTTTCCCTTTGAAATCAGAAGATTTCACATCAACACACCGAACATAACTTTCCATCAGTCTCTCATTATCATTTGTTGTATGGAAGAAACTTGTTATTCAACAACATATAATAATGGGAGAAGAGGGCAAACCGAGTTGCGGTCATCATACACATTATAACACTAGAAAACAAAATTTACATAATTAGTTATGCGTTAAGGAGAAAGAAGAGAATATATAACAAGTCTATATAACAAACAAACTTTTTTAAAATCTTTAACTTGAGAACATTATTGTGAACATCAACATTTCCTTTCTCAAACTCAACAATTTTTATGACACAAACATTTACAAAAAAAATAAACATAATTTATGATAAAGATTAAACCTTTAATCACTTCGTCATGTAGTTTGCATTTAAATAGCTAAGAGATTGGCAATATGAGTGCCGATCCGCAAGGCGCAACTGAGATGCTACCAAGAGGATGAGCATATTAATAAGATATAATATAAATATTAAAAAAAAAACTAATACATGTTCTTTCTTCAATTTTTTTGGAGTTTTATTTGGCGGATTGGTGTGCTGAACGAATGTCATCTTTACATCGCACAAGGTGATAACACCGAAATGTATCACGTATTTGACTCGATTTGCACATGTTTTATCGTAGTTTTAGTGTTCTTTCTATTATTATGTTGGTGGTTTGTGTTTTTTTTCCAGGTATTTGACCTTATGAGAGGCTTGCGCGAAGAAACCAAGGAATTTGACGGAAAATAGAGAAGAAAGGACTAATTTGCACTCAAGGCGTTTAGCATGGCGTTTGCTATGGAGAAAGCCAAAAGGAAAATGACGTGTCCCACCCACTAACGATCAAGAAGACCAAATCTTCCCCATTTTAGGAAGGTGGTGTTTCCCACATAGGGCTGGTGTTCACCATCCTTTGTTTTTTCCAGGTAGTTGAAAACTGGGATTTGGCCTAGTCTCCATTCTTTGTTACCTTTCCTCACATGAAGTCAGTAACCACCAAGTTACATTTTAGGGTTTCTAAGCATTACAAATAGTAGGAACATCTCACTTTTCAATTTATCGAAACTTAGGCATAAATTTACATCCAAAAGACTTTAATTCTTCACACCGGAGAGTTATCGCATTGTTGTTGATGTCGGGTTTGGAGCTCCTCTACTTTGAAGTCATTTATCTTCCCGCATTTATATTTAGTTGAAGTTTATTTCTGCCATTTACATTCTGTCGAAGTTTATTTCCATTATACCAGATTCAAGTCTCCGTTTGGAGCAGGTCCTTAATTTATTTCACATTATTTACTTTTTACTTGCCTTGTTTATTTATCTTGCACGTTTATCTTCCTTACTTTACTTTCCCGCACTTAATTTACTTTCATCGCATGTCCTTTACTTTAGTTTATCACACTCTTAACATGTTTAATTTCGCATTTCAATCAAAAGCGTTTACTTTTACCGTAAGCATGTCCAACTAATTTCTTAAGTGTTGGAATGTGAGGATCGTCGATTCGACGATACTCTTTATGTTGTTTCTATAGGATTAAAATTGAGGGTTGTTTTGGTTTGACACTATTTTTCTGAACTTAATTTGATCGGTTACTACGAAAATAGAATCGTGAACATGCCAGGTAAGATCGAAAGCCGTATGATACTAAAGACTAAAATTGGTTTGTTTTTGGATAATAAATACCTCAAAGGAAATTTATTAATTGATTAGGAAAGCTTAATATTTCTAGAAAGTGATTTTGAAACTATTTGCGGACGCGTTTATAGGTTTAGGATCCGGTTATCCGAGTAAATTCTGGAAACCCTTTTAAGTTAAACTTTCCAATCAAAACTACTTTTCAACTAAGTAAAAGACTTAATTTCTTAAAAAAGGATTTACAACTTTAACGCATTACGCAACCGTGGAACATGATAACTATGGTAAAGATTAGAGAGTAAAATTCGGTTATGAATACGCGAAAGTGATGGTTAAGAGAATTTGTACCGGATAACTTTGTACAATGTTATCCAGTTAAGAGAATTTGTGTACCGCAAAACTTGTGGTTAAGTTATCTAGTGAACTAAGTTTTGTTTACTAGAAATCTTAATGGTAAGTTATCTAGTAGTTATTTTCCTAAATTTTTTTAAACCTTTTTTTATGTTGCAACTATAGAATTTCCTTAATAAATATGCGATAAAAACCAAATATGTGTAGATACCTCTAACGCATTCTCAAGTACACAAAGATTTGATACACGAGAAGAGGTGAAAGGTGGATTAAAGAGGTTAGAATTAGAAATAAAACAATTGTTATCATCACTAGTTCAGATATCGAAACAAGCAAGAGAGGAAGAAGCAACAAAGTAATATTTGATTGTGATAAAGGTGGGAAATACAAAATGCAGCTCAAAGTCTCAGGTCTCATTTAATTTATTAATTATTATAGAATAAATATGCTTAGACTACGGTCTTTTTGATTTTTTATATGATAGATATATTAGTCATAATTATTACATGAAGCAATATATTATTCATTCTTGAGTAATGCTATTCTTACACCCAACACTTACACCAATACAACTCAATTGATAGTGGGAATGGATTGAACATGTACTTGAACCTCAGGGTACATGGTTCGATTCCCACGAAAAGGAAAAATCTCTACTAGTGAGGGGGTAGAAAAGATCATGAGGTGGCAGTGCCGGGAGCGCCTTGCGAGGGGTCCGTATACTGGTACCAATAGATATTGTTCGTGTTTATTAGAAGAAACTAAAGATGGAAGTTGAGTTGGAGGTAGATATTTATGATGGGTCAGAGGTGGATATGAGTGGTGCAATATATAAATTATGGAAAAGGTTTAGATCACTAGATGTTGTTGGGAAAATAGCATTAAAATGTAGGGTTTGTGAAATTTCTTACCCACAATGACTTCAATGTGCCCACCACCTGAGAATTTAAAAACCAAAGGAGGGTTGATGAAGAAAGGGAAGAAACCAATGGCATATGATGTTTATAGGAACCCTTCATATCATGAGTATGTTTTTCAAGCATCTCAATCTTTAAAGAGGCCATGTACACATTTATCTCAACCATCACAGACCTCTAAGAAACGATCAAAATCAAAGAAGCAACCAACTTTAAAGAACCAATTCATTTTTCAATTTCCTAATCATATTAGGTCATATATTAAAGATGTAGTTAATGTTGCATCATAGAGTAATTATGGATTTAGACGAATTGCATCATTGCATAGATATAGTGAAGATGGTTGGCCAATGGTTCGTCGAGACTTGGATAACAAAATAAGAGACGAAGAAATATCAAGTTTATACAAGAAGTTATATGGAAATATATTATCAAAAGTAAGAGAATATATGATGATATCAACTTTAGGTGCTAAGCCACCAGAGAAATGGACGACGTTACCATAAATGGGTTATTTGTTAGCAAATCGTATAATGTTGTTCTTGTCTGTTTAGGCAATTCGTGCATGACTTTCTTTCCTATGACAAGTTCGCATTCACAAAACGACTTCATTTATTATGTTGGTTTTGTAAACTAAAAGCATTGGGTCTGGGTACTTACTTTATTTATGTTTTTTTAAATATATGACTTGCTTTATTTATGTTTATTAATATTTGCATTATTTTTATAATCATGTAAATATGAAAGAAAGGTTTTCCATTGCCATAAGTCACATTGGATTGGAAGAAATTTCATTCCCTAATGGCAACGTCTTGGATGTTAGGATTTGCAGGATGTCTACAATATTGACAACTACTTATGCTTGTTGTATCATATAGGGTTAGGTTAGCATAATTCTATGTAATTAAAACATGAATCACAATTTAAACTTTTTTATTGACTTTGAATGCGTATGTCTCAAGTTAATACATAAATGACAAATTAAAAGATAAGTCGCAAGTTAACAGGCCCGACCCTGTGCCTGTGCAAACAGTGCCACAGCACAGGGCCTCACATCTATAAGGGGCCTCAAAGTATCTATACATACTACATAGTATGGGATCCATATGATTATTATTTTTGTTGAGAAACTACTACTCATTATCCTATATAAAATAATGCAATGGGTTAGTGATTATTGTTTTAAGACAAGCTCATTTAATGCTTTGCAGACTTTTCAAACTATTCCAATTCACCATTCTAGTATTTGATACAACTTATCAGGAAAACATTTAATATATGGTATATTCAATTTATTTAATTTTGTAAATCATTCTTTTTAATAAAATGTTTTATATTATTATTGTATATACATTGTATCAATTTAGTCTATTTTATTTTTAAATAAATTATTTTGATTAAATAATAATAAATCAAATTGTTAAAGGTGAATAGATGAAATGTAATAGGTTATTAAATTATTAAATTGTTAAAGAATTTTATTTTTATAGATGAATAATTAAGATGTCGCGCATTTGAATTCACACTTTATATCTAATATATTTGTACTACTATCAACTGAGTTGCTTTAACTTTATATTATATCATTTACTAATAAAATTTTTATGTAGTATTTAAAGAGAAATTTTAGTATATATGTTATATTTTATTTTATTAATAATCTATAATAAAAATTAGAACAGGGCCTCCAATTTATTTGGGCCGGCCCTGCAAGTTAATACATATGCAAAGTAAAACATAAATCAACTACTATGAGAAATATGCAATGCTTCAAACAATTCAACAAACTATGAGTCATCCTCCTTGGCACTTACTCGTGGGAGGTAATGATGAAGCAAGGTAAACATGTGTCCAACTTGGATCAGATGGTTTTGCATCATAAATGGGAACTGACACCTCTCTCACCTCATCCTGACGGGGTGGTACTAACCGAGGATGTGAACCACGATAATAACACTCCAAGTATCCAACATATGTATCATATAAAGTGGTAACCACCTCTGTCATACGAATCACGACAAGGACGCTGCTACAATTCCAATCCACTCAACATCAACATGATGCGTCATATAATCAGGAGGTAAGGGTGGAACATACTGCTTGAATCCAAACTGCATATACATCTTCCAAGGGTGTATGGAACAATTGTTTCACCCCACAATAAACACCCCCTATACAGACATATATTGTCAAATGGACACACTACTTTATGATCCTCGAATAGGTGTCATACGACACCAGTAGGTGTCATCTCATCCAGTACAAGTCTCAACTCATCCACCTTCAGCGCTTCTTGCTTATACAACCATCTCATAGTTCGAGGAAGTCCACAATCATCACCTGTTTTCCTATTCTCTCCTCTTTTTTCACAAGTTGGAAAATACTCATGAATCCAACACAATTTAAAAATTCATACTATGAATAAAAAATTTAATAAAAAAAATACTTATATCAGAGTAGCTTATCCACCAAGTTTCTTGCAAGTAAACATGGAAGCATCTCCAATATATATTAACAGTAACAAATATCATGCCTCGACAAGCGTAAAAGTCTTTTCGAATTTTTTTGGAACCTACCAACATCATCATACAAGCTCTGGTTGCACAGTTTTATCTAGAAGCAGATCGATGACATGTGGATAACTCGTGCATCCACTCCAACTTATAATAAGCACCCATGCAATAACATACATGTGGTGTTGTTTCAGTAAATGACACTCTCAATTAATTAAACAAGAGCAATAACATCTTCTTCAGTGACATTTAGAGGGGTCCATAATAAGCCCTTGATAGGTAGGTGAAGCAAACAAGAAACATCATCTAGTGTAATGTTTATCTCGCCAAATGGCACGTGGAATGACGATGTCTATGACTTTACATGCAAACTCTCTACAAATGTTGATACCATGTTTTGGTCTATCCTCGTCAAATTGGTTATCTTGAGTGAAGATAGACCACACTCATTCATCCACCTTTGCATCCCGTGTCCAGCAATCTTCAGTTCTTTCTTCGTACATCTCTCTTTAAAATAATTAAAACTATATATTATAAAACATAGATTTAAAATTTATTCAAAATAAAGTGACATCCATTTACTTACCTTGTCGAACCATAATTGACGAGCAATGTGATGCTCGTACTTTATCAGAAGAGAAGTATCGCACGACCCTCCTGAAAACACTAACGGTTGTAGAGCAAATGCAGATCCACCTATATGTTCATCCTCGCCAACCAACGACTCACGAGTGACCCCGTCCTACATCAACATGTATTGGTTTCGACCGTCACATCCTCGTGTTCGCGCGAGTGGCAAAAAAACATATTGAAAAATTTAAAAAGCGAATTCAAACTGGAAATCTAGCAGAAAATTGTACCTAACCTGAAAAATTTCTCAAAGATATTCGGTGTTGTTTCCCAATTATCCAGATAACTGTATAAGAAATTTCCCTTGGATTTCAAGAACCGGGTAACTTTTCCTTAGACTTTCGGTGACTTTCAAAAACATGATAACTTATTAAATGATTTTCGGTTTGGTGACTCTGGACCGGAGAACTTGGTAAATGTTTTTCGATATGAACTTTTTTTCTCTCGAGTTTGGAGAACTTGAAAAATGAATGAGGAAAAAGGTGAAATAATTAAAAATAATTATGGGAAATGGTAACGAGTGCCCCAAGGACACTCTTTAAGTGCTTAAAGTGGTAAGATTTTTTGAAAATTCATGTATTTGATGCATTGGAAATTGAAATAATTGAATTTTCTAAGTAATATTTTATTTATTTAGTATCCTTAAAGAGTGCCCCCGGGGTACTCGTTAACATGACCCATAAATTGTTTATATAGGTATATTTTGGTCAAAAGTGATATAATGTAGGAGTAGGGGGATAAATGTTTGAGCATGGGATAAAATTTTCTCCCACGAGTCAACGCAAATTAGGCACAATGGCCCAACTACAGCAATGTAGCAACGCCCTTACATAGTGGGGTGCACCTCTGGAAACCTCAGAATATCCTTGGGTTTATTCGGAGATACATCTTCGAACGCACCAAATACCATTTTTTGTAATTTAGTTCGGAGATGCATCTCTGAATAAATTCAATGTTAACTTGCAGATACATCTCCGAAGTCACCTTTCGTCCTTAGTAAATAAAGCAGCCACCACATTTCTTAGGAAAATAGTTCAGAGATGTATCTGCGAACTTTGTATGGACTAAATTCAGAAATACATCTCTGAAGAATTGCCTGCATGTTTCTTGTGAAGAAATAGTGTACTGAGATTGTAGTATTTTCAATTTAAGGTAATTTTAATTCGATTAACATTGCCATTATTTGTTTCAAAGATTAATAAACATGAATATTGTATAACAGAGTAATGCGTTAATTAATCAGAAAGACAATCATAGTATAAAAGTTATTCTTAAAGTATGGAGAAATATACAAAATACAATCAAATGCATAATCTACTGAGTATGCCTAATTGTAACCCCGACTCCTCCTCTGCCTACAATAACCCAAAGCATTTTGTACCTCGGTAAGAATGGAACGTGCTAGGGTAACCGATTCATCGCTTCCTCTCTCAAACAGCCCAGACTCGATGCTCGCTTCTGTCATCTGCATAATGTCCTGATAGATCGACAACACATTAACGACATGATCATCTATGACCTACTCATTCTCCAGGATCTCCTCGTGAGCGGGATTAGGTGGACGTCTAGGAGCGTTTGGTGTTATGTAAGGGTGTGACATATAATAGAACCAAGTCATGTAGCCCTCGGCATAATGCCACTCAGATGTGGCTCCTGACTCTGATACTCCCCTAGAACCAGGCGACTCTCAAAATCCGCCATAATGCCATCCAGTTGTCTACGGACAATACTCTTAGTAGCAGCTTGGAAGGGGGACCTCCGAATAATCTGCACGCAGCCAAACTGTCGCATGCACCGCTCTGACAGATACCTGCATATGATATTAATCTGATATGGTCGAATGAAATTTCATCCCGATGATATTGTATGGCATCCATACGATGTCATCATGCTAAATGAGAAACTTACTCAAAATGTGTTGATGAGGGTGTAAAGTGTTGAATGCAGTAGTTAGAGGGAGTTGGGAATGGCAAGATACAAGCAAAGGATCTGAAGTTGCTTCAAAAGTTGAGGTAGAGTGTAAACTGAAAATGGGTAGAGGGAGGGAGAGACAAAGTTTCTGAACTAAAAATGAAGAAAGTGAAAAGAGGGAAAGTCTGACGTGCATTTAAATACATTTACCTAGTTCGGAAATGAAAAATATAATGTTAAATCAAAACAAATGAAAATCTTTAGTATCCTACAAGGAAAATTTCTTTACCCACCTCCCTATGGGTGGTCACCTCCTGCGAAAAACCAAAACTACCCCTGCTTCGGAAGTTCATTTCCGAAAGCGTGTTTTTTTAAAAAAATTGACTTACTTCGGAAGTTCATTTCCGAAACAATTATTTCGGAAGTTCACTTCCGAAATACTGCGATTTCTGCAGATTTATCAAAACACTCCCCCTCCCCCAATCATTTACCCTAAATCAAAACAAAAAGTGGCAAAGGCGAAAATTTGTGCAAACAGAATTCCAAAGCTCCATCAAGGCTCCAATCACACTGCTAAACAACATTCAAAAGCCCTCAATCCTAACACTTTGTAAGTTTTGAAATTTTTAGATCTATTATTCAAATGCATGTTATTTAGGGTTTTAATTGTATAAATGATATATGGTTAGGTTGTTAGTAGTATTTAGGTTGTTTAGAAGCATTTTGATTTGTTTTGAAGTTTGGTTTAGGGGTCTGCCATGGAAGTTGCAGAAAATCCCATCGCAGGGGTGTTTCGGAAGTTCATTTCCGAAAACACCTCCATCCCAGTTTTCGGAAATGAACTTCCGAAATGTATCAGGAGTTCAAATTTTTTAGTTTTTTATTTTGTCTCGCAAATTAATCGATTTCAATTGTTTACAGGAACATGTCAGGCAACCAACCAGCACGCAGAACTGACGCTAAGGGAAGAAAGGGTTCTTCAAAGAAGGAGGTGAAAGAGGTGAAAGAGGTGAAGGAGGTGAAGGAGGTGAAGGAGGTGAAGGAGAAGAAGGAGAAGAAGAAGCTTTTGACTGGTTCTGCTTCGCAGCCTTCAGGCGTGATCAACGCTGATGGTTCTGATACTGAGTGGGATGAGGATTGGTATAATTATCTTCATTCGGAGGAGTTCGCTCGTCGGGAAGAATAACGTGTTTTTATTTTGTTTGATGTGTATTTTGTAACGCTCGTCGGGCAGAATAACATGCTTTTGTCTTGTTTGACGTGTCTTGTTTTGTTCTGATTTCGGATTGTATCGAATAATGTTTTTGTATTGGATTTATCATCTTAGTTTTTGGAAGTGGTAACCGGGGCTGGAACATATGACGGAGGAGGTGGATGTCCGGAGGAAGAAGAACCGGAGGTACGTCCACCGCGAGACAAATGAGCCAATCAATGTAAGCTATAGTTTATCATTATCATCTGGGGAAGTCATTTCTAAAAAATCAAGATTAAAAATAATAAGATTTTTTTCCCAATTTTTTGTAATGACGTCCCCTGATGATAATGATAAACTATAGCTTACATTGATTGGCTCCTTTGTGTCGCGGTGGACGTACCTCCGGTTCTTCTTCCTCCGGACATCCACCTCCTCCGTCATATGTTCCGGCCCGGGTTACCACTTCCAAAAACTAAGATGATAATATTATCGTTGTAATCTTCACCCGATTAAATAAAGCGAATTGTAACTTTAATTTTCGTTGGAAGTCTTTTTTTCTCCCCACCACTCTCTCATCCCCACTTACCCGTGTTGAACAATATGTAACTTTAATTTTATGTAATATTATCGTTGTAATCTTCACCCGATTAAATAAAGCGAATTGTTGTTGTTTTTCGTTTTATGCTGTCCAGACATATTTTCGGAAGTTCATTTCCGAATTCCCCAGGGGGGTGCGTTCGGAGATGAACTTCCGAAACACCACATTTTCTGAAAAAGTCACTTTATTTCGGAGATGCATCTCCGAAATCAATATTTTATATTAAAAATAACACGTTTTCGGAAGTTCATTTCCGAAAACACCTTTTTCAAGAAAAAAAGTACAGTTTCGGAAATGAACTTCCGAAACAAGGGGTATTGTGGTAAATTCACCGGAGGTGGCCAAGAAGGTTGGGAGGTGGGTGAAGAAATTCTCTCCTACAAGTGACCCAAAAGAAATTTATTTTAATGTAATGTCAATGTAAAATTTTGGCAATTTCTGAAAATTCCAAAATACTCTTGGATTTCTTCGGAGATATATCTCTAAACATACCAAATTCCATTTTTGCCAAAATTTAATTTATAGATGCATCGTCGAATTTTTCTTAGGTTAATTTAGAGAAATATCTCCGAAAATACACCTAAAGTGAATAATAGAACTAGTGTTATTTCTAGAACAAAAATTTCCAAGCAAATGCTAGCCTGTGTAAAACTGTAACTGAAGAACGCTAAACCTACAACAGCAATAGTTGGCACAACCACAACTGGGTTGATTAACCTACAACAAATTGTAAAATTGTAAAGAATTGATATTCAAGACTGAAAACGTGAATAACTATTTTTTGACGAAAGTTCTGTATTTTGTATAGCTTCATTAACAAATATCATGCCTCTCTTTATTTCACATGTTAAACACATCGTAAATTTTCAACGAGTTAGCAAAACAGCATGATCATACTAATACAATGTATAAATTTACTAAATTGAGCACACGATGAAAAATATTTATAGTGGATAGAATGAAGGTATGACGTAAAATTTCTTGTTACTTGAGTAGGATAGACACCAAGCCACTAAATCCCAAGATACTTGGAACATTGAACCAACTATTATACACCTTGAAGTTCTCTCTTTATTTGCCTAAACTTTTGCAATTGAAATAAGCAGGATTAAGAGTCTTTGAGTGTTTTTGATGAATTAAGATTTTTTGTTTTTAATGAAGTATGAACTTACATGTTCGGTAAGATTCTGAAATTCTTGAGCATTTATAATGACTCACGCCGATTTTAAATATAAAAATGAGCTCCCTTGAACTAAAGGCAATCACGTACCAAAGTAAGCGTGATGCCAAAAAGAAACAATGTTGTAGAAATTACGGTTGTAGAAATTACGGTAGTAGTATCCTTATGTTATTAGAGATTAATAATTTAAATGCGAAAAGATAAAAATCCGAAGAGCTATCAATTATTTCGGCATAGAGAATTCTACACATCGTTATACGGGGAAAAAGAACATTTTGATGCAATTCATGATGCTCTTATTATTTGTGTTAGCGGGCGCACCAGAGTCAAAATACATGGCTTCAAATGTATTTTCAAAAATACATCTCCGAATTAACCTCAGAAAAATTCTAAGATGCATCTCCGAACTAAATTTTGACAAAAATGAAGAAATTGTACGTTTGGAGATGTATCTCCAAAAATATGAGGCATTTTTGACATTTCGCTAGAGGTCTGGGAGAAAATAACTGGGTGTGAAAAGAAATTGTCAAAATGTTTTACACTATCGAGACATTGATATCAGTGGAAAAAATATATACATGGGCTGTGTTTTGTAAGTCCAAACCAGTAGCTTATATTGCATAGGTTTATAGCAAATAAGCTTGCATGATCAAAGTAGAGTTGTTAGATGACAAACTATGGCGTTGCTACTTCATATAGCACTTTTCAAATAGAATTTTGAGCTTACAGTAATAAATGCAACGCTTACAGTGTTTCCATTTACAACTCGGAAATTGATTTCACTTTTGGTAGCAGTATCTGCAATAACTTTGGCATTTGAAGTCTTAACTCTTAGCCTTCACAGTGTCAAAGAACGCAAGATCTTGAACTTCCACTATTCCGAGTTTCTTTTAGTCAAGAGCAAACACACCAGCAAGACCATGAACCCTTTGTGCAATGGCTTTAATGCCTTTGGGTCTATGTGTATGATATGCAGCATACATAGCAGCCATGTTGGCAAGTAGTGCCTAAACAAAACCAACGATAATGAAATGAAATCCTCAAAGGACTCACTCATGCAAAATCAAACTCTTCTCCAGGAGCGCGGCAAAACAAAGGTGAATCCATCCTCAACAGGATGTTCAGAGTGTCACTTTTTTTATAATCATGTTATAGGTAAGAAAGAGCATCCTTTTGCAGTGACTAATCCCTGTCTTGAAACAAAAGTCACCTTGAAAATATATATAAACTCCCAGAAAGGATAGGATATATGGTTATTGCTGTATTCACTCTCTACATGATGAATTCAGTATCCCCAATAGCTAATAGTTGCAATCAATAGAAAAATTGCATTTCGTTGTTACACAATTGTAAAACTACAAAGAAGTATCTGCAAAAACGAAATATAAGAGAAGAAGTAAAATTGTCTGATGTTATATGACAGTACAAAAAGTGACACAGCAATATAAGTAATCTTACAAGCAAAAATTCCTCATCAATGAGGAGAAAAGATGTATAATCTGAGTGAGTTGGAATAATATTTGCAAACCAAAAGAGGAGGGTGGCCTGGGTGTAAAACACATCGGCTATTTTAACAAAGCACTATTGTGTAAATGGAAGTGGAGAATCGTGAATGAAGATGGTACCATATGGAGACAAATTTTGGGAGCTAGATATGGTGATTTACATCAAGCTGTGATTATGGGTTCTGAGTTTAAGTCCAAAAAGAAAGCTTCTGTATGGTGGAAGGATAAGTTTGCGGCCAGTTCGCTCAAAACTATCGTGTTTGATTGTTTTGCAGCTAATGTTAGTTTTGGTTTAGGCAAGGGAGACAAAATTCTGTTCTGGTATTGCAGCTGGTTTAGGGGATCACCTCTAAAGACCACTTTCCCTACTTTATTCAGCATGCCGCGGCGGCCACTGGACAAGGTTTGCGACATGGGTTGTATGCAGGCAAATGTTTGGCAGTGGGATCTTTATGTAGCAGCAGATGATTTACTAGGAAATCCTGTAGCAACAGAAGAAGCATTCGCTCTCATCGAATTGCTGGCAAACCTCAACCCAACAGCGGAAGGTATCGACTCAGTCAAATGGTGGCCCAACACTGATGGCCTCTTTTCGGTAAAAAGCTGTTATTCTTTTCTGCGCGATAGAGGGCGCGAAGAGATAGTGGTATTGAATGTTCTAGAAGCTCTTAAAAGGATTTGGAGGACAAATATTCCTTCGAAACTTAAGGTTTTGGGTTGGAGAGTTATGTTAAAGAGACTCTCATCTAAAGATCAATTGGCAAAGAGGGGTATTTTACATAATGATCAAGACAACGTGAGTGTTCTATGCTCGAAGACTTAGATCATCTGTTGTTTAATTGTATTATTTCTAAGAAAGTGTGGAACAATATTTATGTGTTGCTAGATTTGCAGAACATGGAGAAGCTAGGTGGTATTTTTCACTTGGATCAATTTATGCAAGCTCTTGGGGGAAAGATCACAAAGAAGATATGTCTAGTGTGGATGGCAACAATTTGGACTGTGTGGAACACGAGGAACAATATATTATTCAACTGAGAGTTTTGCATTCTAGACGATATTATTTTGAGTATCAATGTTGTGGCGTTGATTTGGCAAGCTATTGGCACTAGAGGAAGAAGATGTTCATCATTGTACAATCGGGGCAAGCTATTGGCACTAGAGGAAGAAGATGTTCATCATTGTACGATTGGCTTCAAGCTCCTTTAGATTTCATCAATGGTGTTTAAGATGTTTGTTTTAATTGGTGTATTGGATTTGAGTACTCCTTGTACTCTCTTATATTAAATAATAATTAAACTTTGCTTGTCAAAAAAATAAACACATAAATTTAGACATAACCCTAGTATTACAAAAACAATGTAGGAGATGAATCAATAAGCTAATTCCTCTGTTCTATGATAGAAAGTACAAAAACTGATCCAAAATATAGATAACCTTGAAAGTGAAAATTCCTGATCAAAATTGGGAAACAAAAAAAGTGTAACAGCTCACCGGTGAATTAACAACGCTCTAAATTTAAGCTTAACCCTCGCGTTTCCTTTTCATTTTCTTCTTAGACTTTTCCCGTATCCATCTTCCACATTTTCATTCTTCCTCTTCTTCTTCGTTTGCTCCGTCTTTACCTCTTCAACATGTAATTTAGCTTCATGTTCCATTTTCGACCTAATTTCTATGTCCCAGAAACCAACTAGCCCTCCATTTTCACTCCTCGCACTGTTGCATAGTTTTTTCTCTACCTCTTTCTGTTCTTGTCCCTTTCCATTTTCAACCTTCTTATTGTTACTTGCATTTTTCTCCATCTCTCTATGCTGTTCTTTTTCCTTTGCATTCTCACCTTCTAAATTCTTGTCCTTCTTCTTGTTCTTCTTCTTTTTTCTTGCATTCTCATCATGAACCCTTTCCCTTACAAACTCGTTCTCGGGCTTCACATCAACACTCTTAGCATAACTTTCCACCACTCTCCCGCTATCATCTGTTGTGTGGCTTTCGCGATTCTTCCTACGAGACTGTGATGGTTTAAGCTCCCTGTGAAACTGATTAAGCTCATTGAAAGCCGCGGAAGCACGGAAGAGATAAGCATTGATGACTTGTGAAGCACCATTGTCAGCGGAGACAAATTTAAAGAGAATTTTGGTAGCTTTGGAAAGTGCTATCTCTTTAGATGATTCACAATGTCCAGATAGCGTTTTCATTTTTCCTCTGCTTTCACCTTAACACACATATAGCTAGATTCAATAATCACTTAAAAACTAAACTATGTTGTCAACCGCGCTGCAAATGGAAATCGCGGTGCCGAGTAGAGCTTTTCTGAAAAGCAGTATTCTGATTTGTTGCGTTTTGTAGTAGCGGTTATCGTAGCCGCAAATCGCGCTGGAATCGAATAATCGCGTGCTATAGAAATGAAGGAAGGAAAATATGAAAAAGGAAAAAGGAAAACCTGTACGGTGATCGTTCTCCCCCACGACGACCAAGTCCGCCGGCGTTTCCGGCCACTAAGTTCAATCCACTGCAACTGCTTTCCGATACAACAAGTGTTTTTTTATTAGAAGCAGCTTTGAGTTTTTGTTGTTTTAGGGTTTTAATTTCTCAGAAATAATATAAAAATGAGAACTATTTTCTGTTCAAAATTATTTTACTTTATCTTTATTGAAAAATGTATTTATTTATTTGTTTATTAGTTTAAAGATAGCGCACTAATTTTAAAGAAAGCTATCAGGGTATGTTTGGATTGATGGAAAGAGAAGGAATGGAATGGAATGGAGTCATGTTTTATTGTTTGGTTTTATAAAAAATGAATGGAATGGAGTGTGATGAAACTCATTCCATCCAATACCACTCTTTCAGTCAATTTTTCATTCCCCCCAAATTGGGGTGTATCCAATGGAACGAAATTAATTAAAAATACAATTACAATTTTATCCTCTAATTTTTCATTCTTATTAATGTTTCTATTCGCTATTTCAATTCACGTGATATTTTTCTATTTTCTATTCTCCCACTGCAACCCTTCTCCTTCAGCAGAGACTTTCTTCTTGCAAAGTGTCTATCTGTCTTCTACCTTAACAAGGTACATCATATATCTTCTCTTCTTTTTACATGTGTTATTTCATTTGCATGTTACAATATCTATGTTCAATTCATAAAATTCAAATTTATGATAATATGTTTTACTGCTTGATACATGGTAAATATTAGTTTTTTTAATAATCCATAGTTGATAGTTAAATTATAGGTTTTTTTTTTTTAAATTATTGTAGAAAATAAAATTTATGAATAACGCAATGTCACATATAATATTTCCGTGAACTACAAATTAAAAATGAGAAGTGACTAGTACTTTCTTAATAATTGATTATTAATTTTATGCTAATTTAAAATTCTGCTTATTATATAAGAAATTCACACGTCAAATGACACCATGATATTTATATGAAAGATGAAAATTTTATAGTTAAAAAGTTGTAAAAAAAATGATTATCGGTTAGATATGTCCGGAAAAAAATTGTTATAATCTCTTGAAAAGTTAGGTAATGTGCTTTTGAAATACAAGGGTAAAAATTGAATAGAAAAGTTATAATGCTTTCCGCTCCGTCCAATTTCCAAACAATGGAAGGGAGTTTATGTTCCATTCCGTTCCGTTACATTCCGCTCCATTCCGTTCTGTTCCGCTCCATTCCGTTAAGTTTAAATTATCCAAACATACAATTTTTAATGTTATTAAATTATTTTTAAATAAAAAATGATTTAACTAGATACATAGTGGTGATTGTTTGACAGTTTAAAAATATTTTACAATGTCAGATACACAGACGGTGTAAACAAATTTTACAGTGTCGTACAATAAAAATATATAATTTGTCGTACAATTAATTAAAATTTTCAATCTGATTTGGCAAGATATATAGTCGTTATCGATTGACAACGGAAAATATTTTTACATATTCAGTGCATCATCCATTTTCTCGTACTTTGATTAATAAAATACAAAAAAAAGATTTATTAAATATTATATTATTTTTTTACCAATATTAATATTTTCACCTCTAAATATTAAATAATATATTAAACTTCGAGGTTTGAATTGATGATCGACTTCAGCCATGATTTTTAATTAGGGGTGGATACAAACGTGAAATCCACTTGAAATCGATAAAATAGAGTCTTAAAAACCAAATGGGATGGGTTCGAATAGGGTATCTGACTATCGGATCATCCGAAAAATTCTACCTGATACCTCTATTTTTAATTCTAATACCCTCATATTTTTTAATTATGACGAAATTGCTTTTGTCATTATTTTTCTCATTCAAAAGTTAAAGTTTGAAAAATATTAATTAGTAAATTTTGGTTGTTTATTTTAAAAAATTCAATAACTTTTTATTATCTAGAAGCAAAAATTAACATTTTTATTGAATTTTTAAAAACTCAGTGTGAATTTTTATTGGAATTTTTTAAAAACATTTGATGCGTGTCTTAGCCTTATCGAAATTTCAAATATTTGGTATATCAGGTTTTTAGTCCACCCCTTTAAAATTTGATAGTTTATTTCAGATTGCTCTCCTTATACGCGTCTAAGGTGGATGGTTCCTCTACAAATGTTACTTAGTTATTTTCACCATTGACTTTGTATGTTTTACTTGCATGCTTTATTGAAACTTTTGAAAATTTTAATTTAGTTATGGTATTTATGACTAATTTATTCATTATATGTTTTAATTGATAGATATTTTCCTCTTGAACATAAGTGTTATCATGTGATCAATCTATTGAGAAACAACATGAGATGGTTGATATTATTGTTACTGTTCATCCCGATACCATAAATGGGCAAAGAGAGAGAGAGAGAGAGAGAGAGAGAGAGAGAGAGAGAGAGAGAGAGAGAGAGAGAGAGAGAGAGAGAGAGAGAGAGAGAGAGAGAGAGAGAGAGAGAGAGAGAGAGAGAGAGAGAGAGAGAGAGGAAAAACAAATTGACAATGGGTTGTGAGAGGGGATAAACTACAAGAACCATAATTCCTTTAAAGTCACTTGTAGTATAAGAGTAAAATGCCCATTTAAGTTGAGATATGTGTCAAGAGGTAGCTAAGGATTTAGTGAGTCATGACATATTAGGTCGTCTGAATCCCGATTAACAATTGTTTGTGAATGAAATTAAAAAATACTGCATGGCGAGGTACATTGTGGCTGCTTTGAAAGATAATGATCTGGATAACCTAACGAGTAGGCCACATGTGTATATGGCAAGATCTATATATTGGTCTACCATCATAGGTTCATTCACAAAAATATAACATATGTTAAAACTAATTCATGGTGAGAAATACATGTGCTAGACCAGAAAGATGGAGGAATCAAATATTATTGTTGATACATTATAGACCCAACTTCATTTTGGAAGTTGTTGAACATGTTTTATTTTATCTTGATCTTTGACTATGCATACAAAATTAACATGATAAAATAAAACATGTTCAACAACTTCCACTACTTGAGATCATTGGTGTTACGTCAACCAAGTTGACTTTTTTAGTTGGGTTTGCCTAATTGGAACATGAAAGGGAGGCAAACTTCACATGGGAATTTGAAAGCCTGAAGAAGTTGTTCACTTCTGAGAAGTTGCTTCCGAAGGTCATGGTGGCAAATCAGGAACTTGCCCTGATGAATGTCATAGAATTTGTGTTCCCATCCTCATTTGATCCAGTAAGTGTATTCCATATTTAAAAAATGCTAGTTCAAAATGTAAAGAGTATGTCGAATCTAATAGGCAGGAGCATGATGTGAATCTATGGAACAAACATGGTTCACACCCTATAAAGAAAAGGTTGTTACTATATGGACTAATTGTGTCACTCGTTTAGGGAACCCGAAAACAAACAGGTACATCCATATGAGTTTGATTTTATTATGCAAATATTTATCAATTTATTTATTACATCTTTCCCTACTACTATTTTATAGGGTTGAGTATGCTCATTGGAGATTTTAAAACATGTTGAGTACTACTCGATGAGATTTGTGTAGATATTGGAATGTTGTGAACACCATGTTGAAGCTGTGACTTGGTGCAATTAGGATATCATTTTAAAAAAGTGTTCCCAATATTGAGCTTCGGTATAACACTCGATTTTACTCGATATTGCATGTCTTTGTATCGAGACAGTGTACACAACACATTATGAAGGACTTGGAAAAGGTGAATATAGTTGGTGCTGACAAAGTTACTTGTGGTTGCTTCATTAAGACAACAAACTGGTTAGCTTGTTCGTGTGAACTTGTAGGTATTCAAATACAACTCTACCATGTTCCATTAGAATCCACTCATGAGTTTCAGAATACATTACACATTGAAGAGCATGAAGTCACTGAAGAAGAAAATGGACACATTTGGAGTTAAACAAAGAATGTGAATAGTTGAATAGGTATTTCAGGACCTTGGATATTCTCATCTAGAGGGTTGTGAAGAAAAATTATGTGAACTTACATATCCATGCATAACTTCTATGTGCCTACCACCAGGAAAGTAAAAGCCAAAAAAGAAAAGAAGTTAAGAAGAGTAAAAAAGGAAAAATAGTGATGTGCATCGTGATTCTTCACATTGAGAGTATTTTAAGGCCTCACAAGGAAGTCAGGCGTCAAAGAGATCATATAGTAAATCTCCATCAAGTTACCTATCTAGCAAGTCTTCTAGGCATCCTTACATGTTTCCTTTTCCTATTCTTTACACAATTACATTGGAGATATTGTACACAAGAGGTTATTGGAAATTGTGGTTTTCGTACTATTAGAGATTTACTTGGATGAGGTGATGAGTCATGGTCCTTGGTTCGGATTCGACTTGATGGTTAAGTTTATTTAAACATTTAGTTGTATTAAAAGGTGTTCTATGACACAACCTCAAAAGTTATGAGTTCATTGCGAATCTCTGGCTTGGAAGTTCAAACCATGAGATATGGTTGACTATTCTAACATGGGTTAACCTATTGCTTTTAGATATAGTTTGATATTAGTTTCATTGTCTTGTAACCTCAACATCACTTTCTTCCCATTGTGGTTTATCCATCTATGTATGCAAGTAGACATAAAATGATTGTAGTTGGTTTTGTTAACAACACTCATTGGATTCAGGTGAAATTGAAATCCCATTGTCCATTGCTTCTCATTACTAACCGCTGGAGATAGAATTATAATGAAAGTGCAAAAGCATGAGAAACAACATATGCGGGACATATAAGACATTGGGAAAAAGAAGTCAGGAAGTCAACAAATTTTATGTAATTATATTGTCGTGTATTTGCGATTATATGTATATTTTTTGTGTGACAGTGACTGTACCAACATTTTTGTATGTTATGTCATGTTATGTTGCATTATGTTCATGATAAAATATGAGAAGTTATGTTTATATTACATTATTGTGTTGTTAATTTTTATATAATGTAAGGAACATAGTAAAAAAACCAAAAATAAAAACATAAAACATCCAACTGTCTATTAGATTTTTTTTTAAAAAAATCTAGTAACACCTTATGCATACCGAATATTTTAATAAATATTGTAACCTAAATAAGAGTCTCACCAAATTCTTAAAATATCTGGTACGACTCCATATTTATATATCAAACATTTGAAAAGTGGGGTAGAAAGGTATCTAAACAATCACTTTAATACCATATTTTCTTAATAATTTAGTATAATCCCAAAATTTTGGTATCGACAATTTAGAAAATCCAGTAAAAATTTATGGATTATTTGAAAAAATCTGGTATTTTAGAGGAATATTTGATGAAAAATAAAAAATTGATCAGTAAATAGTGATTATTTATAAAAATATGGTATTTTGAATATCTTTTCTCTTCTCTTGTTAGATACGTTTCCTATCTTTCCTACTTATCTCTCTACTGATCCTTCTTCCACCTCCAAAAATTATAATTTCATTTTTTGTCTCTTATCTACCATCACGGCTCTCAAAACCTTTCACGGTAGTGATGACCTTTTAGAAGCAATTAAAGAAAGACACCCACAAATTCTAGGTGCTGGGCATAACTTTCATCTCGTCGTACAATTTCAAGATTGGTATCACTATCTCAATTTACTATGAGGACCAGGAGCTATTTATTCAAACTTAGTAAAGGCTATCCCATTGTCTTTTTTATGCAAACTGGTCGGGTCGGGTGCCAGATTGATTCAGTTGGTTAATTTGGATAGTATAGGGCTGTTTAGGTCGAGTTTAGATGATTATTTTGGATCTGACAAAAAGCGAAACCGACCAAACCTAATTAACATTTAATTTATTTATTTTTATTATCATATGATTGAATCAGTATAAAAATGGGGTTTATAATGTTATAAGATTATTATCATTTTTATAATTAATTGAGTAATCACAAGATTACATATGCAACATGAAATTTTGAGTATTATTTAGTTTGTGGTTTAAAATATCACAATGATCAAATTAACGTCAAATGATATTTGAAATATTATCATATAATAATAATAATTTTTTTCAATAATAAAAAATACTTTTTCATTAGCTTATTCTCAAATTTTGATAGTTTTTTAAAAATATATTAAGAGTTAGATGTATGTGAATTTTATAAATGATAAGTCATTTTTATAGATTTACTTAATAAATGTTAAACAGATTAAATCGATCCGATTTATCCGCCAAATCGAGTTAACCGAATCCGTCAAAAATCAAAATTTTATCGGTCGGAATTAGATTTTAAAAATGAAACTGCACTTTACACCAAATTTAAATTTTGAACCCGAAACCAATTCGAACCAACCAATTGTTCAACCTATGTAATAAGATAAAGTAGCCCCATGTACTTCCTTAAACTCACATTAATTCACTTCTTTACTTATAAAAAAAGAGGTATACTTTAAATATATCATCTATTTTAGATTTTATTAACATTTATAACATTTATGATAAACTAATTTCTCAGATATGTATAGTTAATTAGTAAATTTTTAGGTGGACATGGATATAAGAAATTATTTTAGACACAATCAATCACAAAATTTTAATTAATTAAAAAATAAATAAAAATTTTTTTCTCTCCTTCTTAATCTCGACCACTTCATGAATCAAATTAAAAACAAAATTAAAATTAAAATGGATCTAGTGTCACTTCATGAATCAAATTAAAAACAAAATTAAAATTAAAATGGATCTAGTGTCATGATAGAATTGCTCTTCATTAAAAATAATTTTTTGTGACGTAACACCAAAAATAGGCACTTTAGCTTTGCGTGAAAAATGCGCCACTCTTTTTCATGATTGGACGAGAGCATCATCTGATAGCATAGTATTACCACCAGCCAGCCGGTGCATGAAAATAAAATATTGGTGAATTCTTATTTACCCAACTCAAAAAGTTGGGTAAGGTTACCTTCTTTATAAAATGCTTTGAAAACAACAAATATTTGTAGTATTTTAATAAATAATTAAATGTGTTAAATGAGATGGAGTCATGTGATTGGTTGAAGGTACACTACCCATCTTTTTGTGATGGGTAAAGAAGTTGTCCCCTAAAATATTTAGTGTAATTAGTGTAATCCAAAAGCATATTCTGTTTCGGTCCAAAATTAAATACACGAGCGTTTTTTGTTCTCGTGTCAATTTCTTACAGCATTTCCATATCTCAAGTATTAAACACCACACCCTCTCATCATTCACACATTCATCACCTTCTTCTCGTTCTCTTCTCTCCACACACACACATAGCTTCTCAGTCGCATCTTCCTTTCTCTCTACTCTCTCGAACCTTACTCGCCAATGGCTGCCACCGCTACCGATGCCAACCTCGACAATCTCAAATCCTCCGTCGCTGGATTGGAACAAATCAGGTATCACATTTTCTCAGTTTCGTCTATAATCATCAAATCTGTTGATTACTTTTACGATCTATGATTTCAATCTGATCTGTGTTGTTTGTTGTATTGTTGTAGTGAGAATGAGAAAAGCGGATTCATCAACCTCGTCTCTCGTTATCTCAGGTAAATAAATCACGGATTCGATCTTCACATTTTGATCTGTGATTGATTTCGCCTGAGAAGTTTATGTGAATTTATTTACTGATGTATTTATTGATTTATTTGTTTTTTTCTATCTGTAATAGATCCGTTATTTATTTGTATTTATTGATTTGAATGTGTTGTAGCGGCGAAGCGCAACATGTAGAATGGAGTAAGATCCAGACGCCAACTGATGAAGTGGTTGTGCCTTATGACACTTTAGCGCCAACTCCTGCTGGTAAATGTTTATAGATTATCATTTTCTGTTTTGTGTTATGATTTGATTTTGTAACTTGTGTTATGATGGAATGATTTTGTTTTGTTTACCTGAAACTAAATCGGTTTTCAGGTTCTGCTGAGATCAAAAGTCTTTTGGATAAGCTTGTGGTGTTGAAGCTTAATGGAGGCTTGGGGACAACTATGGGTTGCACTGGTCCAAAGTATGTCTTTGGAGGCCATGCGTGAAATTTAATTCGAGATTTGATATTAAGACCGGTTAATGAATTTGTCTGATTTTTATTTTATTTTTTTATAAAATGGAATTTGGTTGATTGTTAATACTTAATATCCTGTGTTTAGAACTTGATGCTGATCAAAAGATTGCTCTATTTATTTAAGGAAAATGTGAACTATTTTTTTAATATATTTATTGTGGAATCTAAGTAAAGTAGAGAATCATTTTGATGATCTGTGGCGGGATAAATTTTTGAAGGATTGTTTTGTCGTCTTAGATTATTGTTTTTGGTAACCTGTTTTTGTGTGAGTGTTAATTTGTATGCAAATGAAATGCAGATCCGTCATTGAAGTTCGTGATGGACTGACATTTTTAGATTTGATTGTCGTCCAAATAGAGGTTATTTTCTGGCCGTTATTTTTGCTTGATTTTTAATTTTGTTTTTCCCCCTTTCCGTGCGGGCTTTCCACTGATAAATTCAACTGTTGTAGAATCTCAATTCCAAATATGGGAGCAATGTTCCTTTGCTTTTGATGAACTCATTCAACACTCATGACGACACCCAAAAGGTACTTGTCTCTATTATCCACTTGACTGAATAGAAATATAACTCGAATTGACATGTAACCTGACAGTATGACTATTTGTAGATTGTTGAAAAATACCAAAACTCGAATATTGAGATTCATACTTTTAACCAGGTTTGTAACTTTAATTTCTGGTTTTACTATGTTATGGATTTTCTGGACTTTAAGCTTTTAACTTCTTGTATTGATGTTTTGTTGCACTATTCAAATTTATGCAGAGCCAATATCCTCGATTGGTTGCTGATGACTTTTTACCATTGCCTGCAAAAGGGAACACCGGCAAGGATGGGTGGTATGTCTTTATTTGTTTTGTATTTTCACAACTGTCACTAGATTTACATCATTTTTGTGTTTTTTTTAACTGACTGATAAATTAGTAAGTGATCAATATTGACATGTTCATGCTTATCCCTCTGAAAATGATTAAAGTGGATGGCTTTTTATATAAAGCTCCTAATTAGTATGGAGCACTCAGACAAATCTATCATTTTTTACTTACGAAGTTCTTTGATGCTGGTCTCTTTCAATATATCTTGGATCCTGACCAACATGTGTCCTATTTATGGATTTGTAATTGCTGTTTGCTCAGACCTCTAATTGTCATTCAAATAGAAACTTAATTCTTCTCTCAAAGATTTGACTTAAAACAAGATTGTTCAGAGTAACATATTGATGCATTGCTTAAATTTTCTGTTTCCCCTGTATGAATTTTTTCTTAAAACGTCAAATAATTGGTTTTATGTGTAGAACAAAATTATTATAAAACTGTTCTTCCTTAAAGCAGACAGCAGAAACCTCTAAAGATGAATTAAAACGCGTTTGATACTTAGAAGGCTAGAACATTTGTCTATATAATGAACTTTGTTGTCAAAGCCACATGGCGTGATATGATGTTTCTTCCTATAAATCGAAGGTTTTATCAACAACTTATATATTTCCTTTATTTTTATATTGTTGGTTAAATTATAAAGAGAAATACAGCATTTAATTTCCTTCATTAGCCATATGTTCTATTTGATTCATTAAACATGTGTATGCTATTTTGTTGATAAGTGGTCTGGATAGAATTAACTTTTTTTTGCTTGGGGAAATATTTCTTTTAGCATTCCTTAAACTTTTGGGGTCGTAAGTTACATGCTTGGCGTGAGTGTGAGGCTTGGTGCTGTCATGGTTCAAAAGTGATATCATATTAATGACGAGTCTTAGAGACTAGTAATATCATATTATGGTTATGTTCATAGATGTCAAACTCTTAACTCAGAAAAAAATCATGTGTGTTTACAACTCTGGGTATCAAAATCGAGTTAATGCAATCACTAAATCATTTCTGTGCAAACTATCTATTGATTTGTGAATTTATGCATCGATGTTGAATTGTGATATGTTAGTATAATTTGGTTTGGTCTATAATATATGAATCCATCTTAGTTTAATTTATTTTCTGTTTATGGAACATTTACATATATTATTCAGTATGCTTTATTACTAAATTAGAATGTAGAATATTTACTCCAAACATTGTATTAGATTACGTTAAATACTATAATAGGCGTTTTAGTTTTTAAACATTTTTCTGTAATAAGCCTACAAATCTAGTGTCCATTCCACTAGTTTACTGTGACTAACAACCTTGGTTAGGTTGTATGCTCTCCGGTTACTACTATTATATGCAAAAATTATCTTTTCAAGTTCATTGAATAACTGATCTATCTGATCTATATAGAGATCAAATACATCAACTATTCACTGAACCCGAAAAATGGATCTATTCACAAGAGGAAGTATATGCTATGGTACCTTTGATTTACGGTTGTTTTTTCCGTAGAAAGTTTTATTTTTTGTAGAAAGTGTTCAAACTTGTTGAAACTAACCTTGGGCCTATCTGCAAATAGAATTCAAATTTTGGCTTATGAGTAATTTCTGTGCACAGGTATCCTCCTGGTCATGGGGATGTCTTTCCATCATTATCGAACAGTGGAAAACTTGATGCACTATTATCACAGGTCAACCAAGAGCTCAAATTGTTTATAGATGGGCTGTCTTTTATTTTTTGTATGATCGTTATCATCACTATTGTTTTCTTTTCCCTATTGTTCTTGCAGGGTAAAGAGTATGTGTTTGTTGCCAATTCAGATAACTTGGGAGCTATAGTTGACTTGAGTATCCTTAATTAAGTTTCTATAGGTTCTTATTTTTTTAATTGTTTATGGCTGTTACTCACATGAAAATTATGCCTTTAGTTCTATTTGTGTGCTTGACTCATTGATTTAGAAATCTTAAACCATCTGATTGAGCACAAGAATGAATATTGTATGGAGGTAAAGAAATATGATTGTTATCTAGTAGTTTCCTTTTATCTTTTAGACTTGCACTAGTTTCATAATGTTATGTTCTTATTACGCAGGTAACTCCCAAAACATTAGCCGATGTTAAGGGTGGCACTTTGATTTCTTATGAAGGAAGGGTTCAGGCATGTAATTTTGCTGATTTAATTTTTACTGACCAATATTTTATCTGATTAATTTAGTACTCTAGTTATAGCAATATTTCATCTGATCAATTCTTTAATGCAGCTCCTGGAAATCGCACAAGTCGCAGATGAACATGTAAGTTACTAATCTGTCTCTTATTCTCGGATCACATCTCTCTTCCAAATATAGGCAACCATTTTAGTTAAACAACTTATTTTGTAATGTTAATTATAGTTGTTTGAAAACAACAGTGGTAATTAAGCATTAAGATATGGACTGGGATGTTGACTTTTTTATTTCATTTTCTTTATGTGGTGAAGAACTGTAAGTTGAACTGATGTGTTGTTATTCTAGAGTAGTCATGTCTTTGATTAAACATTTCTAACAATTTTTTTTAGAAAAACCATATGAATCATGATTATTTTTCTCATTTTGATTGAAGTGTTAATAACTGTCCCTGCTTTAAATTTTTTAAGGTTGAATTGAAAATAATGTACAAGTTATTTTGGAGTATTGAACATTTACTGTATAGCAATGTACAGTGTCAGCTGTTACTTTGGCACCCTAATGTCAAGGAAACTTCCTATAAATCAAAGTTGATGGGGAGTTCTTAATTTTATGCAAAGCAATTACATGGCACCTTTTTGTTTACAAGCTGTTATAATTTTTGATAGTATAAAAACACGATTGTGAACGTTTTACATTTTCTAATCGAAATTCATACAATATTCACACCGATGATTTAAGGCCATATAGTTAAAGGGACAAAACATACTTTTAAAATTATTTTCAACAAAATATATGGTGGCAGGGACTTGTTTGTAAGTGATGATATTAAGCCTGAACTTTCGTGGAGAGTGGAGAAAAGATTTGCTAATCATTCTTTTCCCATGAAATGCTATTCTCTGTGCAGGTTGGTGAATTCAAGTCAATAGAGAAGTTCAAAATTTTCAACACAAATAATTTGTAAGTTTTGCTGGTTAGTGCCTGATTGTTTAGATTACACATGCATAAGTAGGTATTGACAATCATCTACAGGTGGGTGAACTTGAAAGCAATCAAAAGACTCGTCGAAGCTGATGCTCTCAAGATGGAGATTATTCCCAATCCAAAGGTCAGATTGGTTATTTTTCAAGGGATACTCTGTATTTCTTTATTTTCTCTTAACGGGGGGCTGGATGCTATCCCATGAGTCAGTTGTTTGTCTAATATATTGACTTGTGAAATTTGCCACAAAATTTATGGATTTCTAGGAAGTTGATGGAGTAAAAGTTCTTCAGCTGGAAACTGCAGCTGGTGCAGCAATAAGGGTACCCATTGTTTATTAACATACAGTGTTCTCTCTGCTATAACTTCCTTTTAGTGCTATTAATGTCACATTTTTTAACAGTTCTTTGACAAGGCTATTGGGATTAATGTTCCTCGATCCCGATTCCTTCCGGTGAAGGCAACTTCAGATTTGCTTCTTGTCCAGGTTCTAAGCTTTTCTGACACAAGGCATGACTAACTTGGAATCTGACTTGTCTCTTTTTTGACATGATTTGTTGTCTCTTTTTTCAGTCGGACCTCTACACCTTGGAAGATGGATCTGTCATTCGGAACCCAGCTAGGACTAATCCAGAAAACCCTGCTATTGAACTGGGGCCAGAATTTAAGAAGGTTAAGATCTGTATTACAGACTACTGTGTGTTATTTGATAACTACAATACTAATTGACTTAGCCTCCTTCACAGGTTAGCAACTTCTTGAGCCGCTTCAAGTCAATTCCTAGTATCGTTGAGCTTGACAGTGTAAAAGTGGCTGGTGATGTATGGTTTGGAGCTGGTGTCGTCCTCAAGGTATTGTGGTTTTACTTCATGATTGTTCTTTCTATAGCATTTGTTTCATTTGAAGCGAGTGAGACTTACTAGAATTGCTAAATATTAATCCGGGCTTGTCAACCTGCTACCAAATGCATCTATGATATTATTCATTTCCATGATAACTGCAAATATCAATAGAGAGATGATATGGGATATAGGACTGTACAATGCTATAATTTTTTTTGATCAATTAGATATTTACTCTTTTAAGACCGATTGGCTTGGTTCCTATTGTTTAACTTTGTAAGTGTGGTCCTTATACCCAAGAAATACAATTATAGGGACTCAGAAACTGAATAAACGACACTATATAGACCAGAATTTACTTTGAACGTTATTTCCTTGTTGTACTAACTGACCCAAAAATATTTTGACGAGGTTCTCAGTTTATTTTCTGACAGTCAATAACCATTCTTTCGTTATATGTATTTTCTGATATCTGTTGTTTTTCTGATGTCTAAACAGGGGAAAGTCAGTATCATAGCCAAATCTGGCGTAAAGCTGGAGATTCCTGACGGAGCCGTAATTGCAAACAAGGTATTTAACTATACATGGATTTTTTTTTTGTCGGATGGATGTTGTCATGCTACTGACTCCATCTAGTGGGATAAAGCTTGTTTTTATTTTGATTGACCTAATGGTTAATTGTATGTGTAGGAAATTAATGGCCCAGAGGACCTGTGAGGAAGCTAATGAGTTTAAATGCATAGGACTGTATACAGTGTAATGGCAGTCTTGTGTTACTTCAATAATATTTTACCCAAGTTTGGTAGAAAAAGGAAATAAGAAGGCGCTTTTGGTCGGGAGTCTGTCTCAGTATGAGGCGTTGCTGGTTGTCTTCTTACCGTTACATATGTTTTCATGCCATTTTGTGTTACATAAGTTTTCATGCTATTTTGTGTAACAACAATGTCCATCTGATTTTGTCACCTTTTCTGTCTTACATATATATCTCCTCTCATTAAAAAAAAGGCTTAATAGAATCATAGAATCATTCCTCCTATAACTAACTTCTAACTATCATGAACGAGCTTCATAGACTCATTCCTCCTATAACTAACTTCTAACTACCTTTTTCTATATATGGATAGCTTTACATAGAAGTAACTAACAGTTACCATAAAGGGAAAGTATGACGTAAGCAAGTTAGTTATAGTTTAACTAACTTGCATTATTGTTGTGTATTAGCCCCACTAGAAGCCGGAGGATAGATTGTGATAATGCCCAACTTGGATAGTAGAATGTGAAAAGGGTGAGGAGGTAGAGGTTTGGTGAAGAAATCTGCAACTTAATCTTTTGAAGGAACCGACAATATCTTGAAAAGGCCATTTTGAAGTTTCTCACGAACTAAATGGCAATCAATTTCAAGGTGTTTGGGCCGTTCATGAAAGACAGGGTTTGATGCAATGTGAATATCAATCAGATTGTTGCAGTAAGGTATTGGTGGTTTAGTTGGTGTATTATGTAAATCTGGAAGGAGAAAAGCCCACCATTGAAGTTCATATGTAGCTACAGCTAATGCTCTGTATTATGCTTTTGAGGAGGACATGGATATGATAATTTGTTTTTTTGTTCGCCATGAAATAAGAGATTTTCCTATAAACAAACATTGGCCAGAAATGAATCGTCGTGTGTCAATGCAACCAACCCAATTAGCATAAGAAAAATCCTGTAATGTGTAATGGTGAGTCTTGAGGAAAGAATAAACCTTGAGTTGGACTTTGTTTAAAGTATTTGAGAAATCTTGAAGCAACCTAAAAGTGTGTGGTGGAAGGTTTGTCGAGGAATTAACTAAGTTGTCGTGTGATGAATGTAATGTCTGGTCGAGTGGTTGTGAGATGCAAGCGACCAATCAGTCTTTTGTATCCTAGAATATCCATATGTGGAGAGTTGGAATCATTGGATAGCTTAATAGAGGGATCTGCAGGGGTGCTGACAGGTTTGGATCCTATGAAACCTGAATCAAATAAAAGATCAGTGCAGTATTTTTGTTGGCACAAGGATATCCCTTTCTTGGAATGAGCAAATTCTAATCCAAGGAAGTATATGAGTTGACCCATATTTTTGATTTGAAACTGAATGTAAAGGACATATTTGATCTTGTCAAATTCTTTAAGGGAATTACCCGTACTGATTATGTCATCTACATAGGCTAGAAGGAGTGTGATTGTATTGTTTTGTTTGGTAAAAAGTGGGTGTTCTGCATGTGCTTGAACATACCATTTTTTGAATGCTTGCTTGAGTCCATACAAGGATTTCTTGAGTTTACATACTTGATTTGGCTTGTTGGTTTGGATTTAAGAAGGAATGAGCATGTAAACATTCTCTTGTAGTTCACCATGTAAAAAGACATTATTTACATCTAAATGATGTATGTGCCAATTGTGGATGGATGTGAGTGCCATGACAAATCTGATTTACGAGAATATGTATCAAAGTAATCAAGCCCTTCAATTTGATTGTAGCCTTTAGCTACTAATTTGGATTTGGATTTCTCGAGTGAACCATTTGCATGAAGCTTGATTTTGTATATTCATCTGCAGCCTATAGGTTTAATGTTGGGTGGGAGGTCAACAATGTTCCATGTACTTGTCCTCTCAAGAGCTGCAACCTCAGTTAGCATAGCTTGTCTCCAACATTCATATTTGTTTGCCTCAGTAAGTGATTTTGGTTCAATTATGAAATTAATAGACATGACAAAATGAGAATGCATGTGTGATTATTGGGAATAAGAAATAAAATATAAAAGAGGGCAGTGTGTGCTTGAAGATGAATGATTGTGGTGCATTAGTGAATGTATGCATGTGGTTTTTTGGTCTGGTGTGATGGTTAAAAGTAGTGTGTGTTAGTTCTGTGTTATTGTTAGTTGAATTACTGGGTTGATCAGGGTTAGTGTTGGTTGTGTCAGTGTCATCATCATCATTAGGTTGGTAGGGATGATTGGGAGATGATGATGATTGATTATTAATAGGAGTTGCAGGTGGGGGTGGATGTTAGTCATTAGATGAGTGTAGATTTCCAATTAGTGTTCGGATTGAAGTTGGTTTGTGGGAAGGGAATTATTTGTTCATGAAATATCCCATTTCTAGAAATAAATGTTTCATGAGTGTGGAGATCCAAGAGCAAGTATCCTTTGTAACTAGTCTTATAACCCAAGAAAGCATATTTTCTAACTCTTGAATCGAGTTTAAATTTGTCAGATGATATAGTGGATGCAAAGGTAAGGAATCCAAACACTTTGAAAAGTTGTAAGTCGGAGTCTTTTCAAATAGAGTGGAGTAAGGGAATTTATTGGATAAGATAGGAGTTGTCACTCTATTGATAAGGAAAATGGCATGGTTAAGAGCATAGGACCAATAGGTATTAGGAAGTTTGGACTGGTATAATAAGGCTCTTCCGACATTTAATATATGTTGATGTTTCCTTTCCACCCTCTCATTTTATTGGGGAGTTTCAACACAAGACTTTTGGTGTATTATACCTTTAGAGTGTGTTTGGATGGAGCATTTTAACGAGGGAAAGTAATTTTTTGAGGGAATTTAAAATGATTTGACCAAAATCCATTGTTTGGATACCAAAATGAAGAATTGTTAAAATGATAGAAATTTATGGAGTATTTCATCTAAGTTAAATTTAATCATTTTGAAATGACACCAAAAACCAAAGAATTTGAAATTCCTCTCATGTTCCATAGAATGTATTTGTTATTATTATTTCTTCAAGTTTTACAAATTGGTCCTCATATTTTCCAAAATTATAAATTGACCCAAAAATTTTCAAAAAATTGCAAATTGGTCTTTAATAATTTTTAATATTTACAATTTGGTCCTTCAAATTTTTGAAAATTGCAATTTGGTCCCTACTTTTCAATTTTTTAATTTAGTTCAAAAAATTATATTTTATAAAAAATGACCCAAAAAATCTAACAATGAATTACCTTAATACTTCATCCAAACAAAATAATTTAAAATGAATAGATTTCAATTGAATCATTTGAATTGCTTTGAATTTTAAATTCCTTTAAAATTTCTAATTACCTCATCCAAACATACTCTTAGTGTTGTAAAATGAGGATAAGGAAAATTCAGGATCATTGTTTGTCTCATAATTTGAGGAGTGGTTTTGTGTTGATTCTCAAACCATGTGAATAAAGTTATGGACATGAATGGCTACTTTAGATTTTTTTTCATCAATATAATCCAAGTGAGTCTAATATAATCTTCCATAATGGTTAAAAAAATATCTATGACGATATATTGAAGTAATGGATAATGGGCCCCATATATCTAAATGAAGAACGGCGTATTTAAAAGTAGCATGAGAGATACTATTTTTGAAAGGAATTTTCCTTTGTTTCGCAAAGTGTCAGATATCATAAAATATTCTATTTTTATTAGTAATAGAAGGACACACTTTTGTCATATCATAGTGTCTATGATTGGATAAATGTCTTAATCTAAAATGTCAAAAAGAATTTTTAAATATAATATGGAAGGTAATGGCGCTATCAATGTGATTGGCCTGTTTGTGATGTATGGTTTAGTCATGAACTTGTGTGTGTATGTGTGGTGAAAACCTCTTTATTTTGTACAATCCATTTGCCCACAAAGGGGCTAAGCCCACAATATATCTTTTAAGTATTGATTATTAATTAATTTAAAAAATAACAAATAAAATTATTAATTAATATAAGAGTTAATAAAAAATATTATATAATAAAATAATCCAATCACAAATGTCATGTAATTAAAAATATTTTTTTAATTCCAATCATCACTGCCAGCTCTCTCTCTCTCTCTCTCTCTCTCTCTCTCTCTCTCTCTCTCTCTCTCTCTCTCTCTCTCTCTCTCTCTCTCTCTCTCTCTCTCTCTCTCTCTCTCTCTCTCTCTCTCTCTCTCTCTCTCTCTCTCTCTCTCTCTCTCCCTCCTTATTAATTATTTCAAAAAATATAAATATAAGTGTGTTCATATGCAAGAATTTCTCGTAGATAAAACATAATTTTCATTTTTTTTTTTTAAATGTCAACATATAATGGAAAGAGGAAAGGGTACTATGTAATATACATACTTATGGCATATTTTAATCTTAACAAGTATTTATAAATGATTATTAATATTCTATTTATTTATTGCATGGCCTGGCTAACAGCATATGACCAAAAAATCTTAGATAAATGCTTGAAATATAGAGCCCTAGTGATGACAAGGATATGTTGATGCTTCCTCTCAACTATGCCACTTCGTTGAGTGGTTCCAACACATGAAGTGTGATGTATAATACCACATACTCTACAAAAATTCTTAAGGATGAATTCATTACCATTATCTGTCCGGATGCATTTGATGTTTCTATTGAATTGTGTAAGAACTAAGGAGACAAAAGCTTGAACAAGAGTGGAAGTTTTTGATTTACATTTTATAAAGAAAATTCGTGTAAAATTACTCTTATCATCTACAACTATAAGGAACTATTTATGACCATGGATATAGGGAATGGACAAGGGACCCCATATGTCCATATGAGCTAAGTCAAATATCCCAACTAACTTATGATTGCTATGAGGAAAAGACAATCTCTTTTACTTGGCATAGAAGCAAACACCACAAGGTGAATCATTTTATAAAATTTGGACAAAAGGAAAAGATTTTTGTATTTCTATTAATTTGTCATGTGAAGGATGGCCAAGTTTTAAATGCCAAATATTATAATGACTGTCATGTGTAATAGTATGCTGATTGACAAAATTATTACAAGTATTATGCTTTAAAATGAAAAAATTGACAAATGCATCAGTAGAACTAGGTGGTGTGTGTGGAATTGCAACTTGTGGTTGATTGAGAATGTAAAGTCCATCTCTTAAGTCAATAACACCAATCATCTTCTTGGAGTAAGATTTTTGTATTACACAAATGAAATGATAAAAAAATGAGTTGACAATCAAGGCTTTGAGTAAGTTTAAGAATTGATATGAGGTCGAATATAAAATGAGGTATGTATAAAACATTAATTAACATAAAATTTGAATCAAATAGAATGGTTCATGCAAATTAAGTGGTGACTAAAGAACTATTAAGGAATTTAACTGTTATGGGAGATATTTTTTCAAACATGTAAACTTTTTTGAGAGAAGCAAACATGATCAGTGGAACCAGTGTCAAGAATGAAATCTCCAGGTTTAACATGATGAAGTATGGTGTAGATAATACCTATATTGAATTTTGGTTGAGTGATGAGATGATTTACATATGCGAGATTGATACTGATGATTCCTGAAGTAATGCCAGCATGGCTTTATGTTGATTAGGAGTAAAACTGATGATATTTGAGGATTGATCCTGAGTCTGATCCTCACGGGGCTCAGGTTAAAATTCATTATCATGAGTGTGATCATATGAGACATTATTGACATGACTTTGTTGAGGAGGGTAACTCTGCTTTTTAAAACAGGTGTCGATGGTATGGTTGGTCATGCCACAATGAGTGAAAATTCTTGTACCTCTACCTCGACCGTTGAGGGATCTACCTCCTCTAATAATTTTCTCACGAAAAGGAGTAGTACCTCTGCCTTAATATTGGCCATTTGGAAAAGCTAGCAGTTTTGATTCATCATGGGAGAGACAATTTGTCTTTCTTGTTGGACAAGTAAAGAATAAACTTTGCAAATATTTGGGAGATGGTCCAGTAACATAATATGGGATCTAACTGCAGAATATTAATTATTCAATCTTTTTAAGAATTTGATAACTTGATCAAAATCCTTGAAATTTCAATTTTTATCGATTGATATGCAAGATATCATACATTCACATGCATGAATGGGACAAAATTTATCTAATTCTTGCCATAACATTTTCAGTTTTGTGTCATAAGATGAAATAAAAGGATCACAAGATTGCATTTTCAGTTTGAGATTGCATATTTCTTCTTGAGTATAAGAGATTCTGAACACATCACCATGATAAAACCAATCTTTTAACTCTTTCCATATGCTTGATGTAGTTTCGATCCACAAGATCCTCTGAGAAATTTCTGAATCAACAAAATTGTTTAACTACGACATGATCATTGTGTTGCATCGATCCCAAATAATAGAATCACGATCTTCATCTGGTGGTCTTGGTAAAGTGTCAATGATGAAGTGCAGTTTGTTCTTGGATCTTAGAGCCATGATCATTGACCTCGACCAAGAATGATAATTTCCTACATTCAATAGTGGAGAAACATCAGTGCAAGATTTTCATTGGGATGCATGAAATAAGGATTGAGAATATCATTTTGATACCCCTTGCTGGGATTTGAAGCAAAAATATGACCACTATGGGTGTTCGAAGGACTTTCAATTGAACTTTTGTTGAAGCCAAAAAAATAAAAAGAGATCAAGAAATGAAGAACGGTCAATGGAAGAAGATAAAAAACATATTGAGATTTATGAAAAAGATGCGATTATGCAGCGAAAACGGTGAAGATAAAGTCACAGGTCGATGATACCATAAAAAAGTTAAACTAAAACACCATTGAACAATGTTGAATAACTAACATTGCATTGATAAGAAAGAAGAATTACACAAATCTACCGTATGATGCTAAACTATTCACTTCTCATAATAACTTTATTCAGTTAGGTATGATAACTAACTTCTAATAATCTCTTAATTTCCTAATAGAAAATGGTTATTACAGTTACAACATAGTTCAACTTGATAGTTTCATCCATAGTGAAGTTAACTTGTCGGGCAAGTAACTTCACTAATCTCTAGTCTACTACCCTCCTGTGTTCAACATTAAGAGAGTTTGAGAATTTTGTGAGTATTTTGATAAGCGAGGAAAGAGAATAAACTCTCACACATATTTGATTAAAATAATGTCTAGAGCTCCATAAGATATAGGGAGATGCATTTTTGTAAAAAAAAAAAACAATTGACATAGTCTAAGACCTGACTCAAAAACGAATGAAAATGAGGTGCATCCAGAAATTTATTTCCGAATTCTAAGGGTAATTTAGATTTTTCACAAAGGTGAACAAATAATGCTTAGGACTAGAAGCATCCCCTAAAAAAAGAAAAAAGAAGAGATTTGTCTGAAAGTGGCATCCTGTTTAACTGAGCCCAAACAACCAGCCCGGAGACACTTCCTTGCATATCCTCTCTGAGTTTCCCGATCTCTGCCGCTCTCAATCAGTGTCGCCCTTGGTAAGTCGTTGACCACCATTCTCCGTTCTATTCTCTTCTCTATAAATTTGCCCCACTTGTATCAATCTTATTATCTCTTCTGGTTTGCACGCAAAGTGTTTGATAAATGTTCTGACCATGGTTTTCTATCAACATTAGTGAAAGAGGAATCATCAATAACACTATTGATATGCTCCTCTAATAGTTTCCACTTTCAAACACCTTATTTGTTTTAGGGAACAATCTTATGATAATTTGCTTCCTTTAGAATGACCATACCCGGGGAAAATTACTTTTTGGGCTGTTTTTTCATATTGCATTTTACTTAAAGCTTAGAAGAAACCCAGCTCTGTTTCATAGATTCATTTTTTTTTTTAATGTTATCTTTTCTGTTAAGGATATAAATTTCTATCCGAACCCGTAATGTTCTGTTCTTCATTCTGTTATGTTCTAGTTTTCCTACTTCTGGTTCAGTCTGCTTTGTTCTTCTTCTCTCCTTAAGTTTTATTGCTCTATATACTATAGGGGTTTTAACTATTAAGTATAATGCTCTCTTTAATTTTGTGTATTTCTCTATTTTTGAGCATTTATGTTTACTTTATACACTGGTTTTTAGTCTTTGCAATTGCAATAGTGTCTATCCCACTATCCATTATACCACCATAGCATTTTAGGGGGACATTGGGATTAACAACATAGGTGACCCACACACCTAATACCTTAAGGTTTTAGGTGGATCGGGACAGTGTCCCAATCTCTTGGCAGTCCCGAATCATTAGTTCGTTGTTGCTCCCGGTACCCCTCAGACTTCCCAACGCAAAATATCTTTGTTTGCATGATCTTCCCAGAGTTCCGATCTCTTGGTAGTCCTGGAACATTAATTTGTTGTCGCTCTCGGCGCCCCTCAGACTTCCCAACACAAAATATCTTTGTCTGCATGGTCGTCCCTGGGACATTCTACATTTAGACTCTGACATGCAACCTATAACCCCTTTTCAAACAGTCATTTCACATTTTTATTTGCCATTCAAATTTACAACACTAACACATTTCTAAACCAGCAAGTTGAAGATAACAATTTATTTTAGAGAAAAGTAAGGTTATATTTCTGTTTTCTTAATCGCTAGAGACAATACGGCTTGACCAAAGACTATTCACTTACTTGTAGAACTGATATTCCCTCTCACACTCTTTTTTCTTATTTTTCACTAAACAATTTTTTTTATTGTTGTTCAACTTGCTTCCATTGATTTAGTGGATTTCATATTTGATTTACTTTTTTTTTTTTTCTATTTATGGTCAATGTTGATAACACTGTCTTCTATCTAAATTCTGAATCTGCCTTCTAAAAAAATCTTTTTCTGAACATTTTAATTATTATTATTATTATTATTATTATGATTATTGGTGACTAATTCTGAATAAGATAGTATAATATAATACCCTGATCAATCAATCAATTAATCCTCAATATTCACTTTTATTGATTAGATTAAGAACAGCATCCATGTTCACCAATAACCAGAGGCAGCAAGAGCGAACAGGAAGATACGGAACCTCCAGATTGCAATACCTTCAGGTGCGTTTTCCTCTTCTTTTTTTGTCATATGTGTTGTGATGATTTGCTTTCATTCAAGGAGAATCTAAGATGGCTACCGTTTGTTTCAGGAGCTGGTGAACCAGTTTCAGAACGCATCTGAGAATGGTATGCTGTTTCCATGAATTAACATTGTGAATTAAACAATCTTTCAATGCCTTTGTTTGTAGGATTGTTGATTTTTGACATCTCCCTGTTTGGCGGTGTTTCCTGTGCTGTGCAGAAACAAAAGAGAAGATTTTGGCAAATTTAGCCAACTTTGCCTATGATCCTTACAACTATAACTTCTTACGCCAGGTATGACCCATGGGTTTTTTTTTTAGAAAGACAAACTACATAAGATGTACTAAGACGCCCTTGCATAATTGCAGCTCAATGTTTTGGAACTTTTCCTTGACTGCATTACTGAACCCAATGAAAAGCTTATAGAGTTTGGTGTTGGAGGGATCTGCAATTGTTGTGTTGGTAATTCTGGCTGCTTTACCTTTCATGATATTGTGGTTTCTACTTGATAAATTATCTTTCTAGTTGACAAAATAAGTTTAAAGAAAAATTGCAGATCCAGCCAATGCTGCAATTATAACAGGAGCTGGTGGGATTCCTCTTATCATTGAATGTTTATCAAGCCCAGTTAGAAATACTGTAAGGATTAGAAATTGCTGGTTGACGCTGTTTCATTTTTTTGTGTCTTGATTGTGTTTGAATCTCAAGTTGAATGTAGACCCTTGAGGCTGTAGGCCATAGAATATCGCCAAACTATGAACATAATTGCTTGTCTACCCCTTTTTACCCCTCAAATTCAAGGTATTAATTCTGGTATGCTGTTACTGAAGACCCTTTAGATTGTTTGTCTACTTCATCACTAACATTTTTCCTTAATGTATGTTTATGAAAAGTGTATTTGATTGTTCATATGAAATTCAATCATTTGAAACATGCTTTTGTATTTTCCATTTTTGATTTCTCAGAAACTTGTGTTATTATATACCCTTATAATAACTAAATTTACACCACTAATAACTTATTCTCAGAATTGCTTCTGGTAGTTACAGAGCATATAATGTTTCTTTCCTTGAGATGTACATCGGAGTTTTAAACTTCCATAAAAGATCGCCTAACAATTTGATAAACAACCATTGTATTTTACCTGATCAGGTAAATTATGCACTCGGGGCACTTTATTACGTCTGTAATGAATCTAACAAAGAGGAGGTTTTAAAGCCTGAAGTTGTTGATGTCATCAAGAGGTATGCAGCAGCTGAAGAAGTAAGTGTGAGCTTCAGTAATCTGGCTAAAGCTTTTCTGGACAAACATCTATCCGGGAACTACTAAGACAAGAAGGACCCTAAAATTTACTCAAGGGATGAAGACGATTTTCTGATTTGTCCTTATTATGGGATTCCATGGAACACACAATCAATGATGCTTGCATGTTCTTGGAGACAAGCAAAATGAGACTTCATTTAATCGTACATATTCAGAGGCCAAAAATTCTATCCAAGTAAAAATTGTAGCGACTATGCAAGGGAACAAGCCAGTATTTGAATATGCCAACACCTTGCAAAATTTGTTTCTTACCGTGTCTTGTTATGAAGAGTATAGTTGCAGTTGTGGGTCTGGAATAGTTTCAATTTCTTCTTATATTTGATAGAGGATGTAGTATATTCAAACTTTTTAAAATCCAAGTACATGATTAACTCAATCAATATTAAAAGAAATAAAAATAAAGTTAAACAATTCTATATTTTAAATTGTGACATTTTTTTTAAAATTTGAATATTAATAATATATTGTTTTTTTTTCAAATATTAATTATATCAGCGAGGCATAGTGATTCATTTTAGAAAATTGTATGAAAACTCTAAAACGTCACACTAGGGATATTTATCCTCATATTCGTGTCATATTTGCGGATGAAAAACATTCCTGTGTTCGAGCTCATACATATTCGTTTGGGTAACAATTTTAACACTCGTATCCGTGTCGGTTGGGTATGTAAATACTCCCGTATCTATTACCTGCATTTTTAATAAAAGATAAATATATCAACTATAAAATATCATATCATTTTAATTTTTAAGAACAATTAAATATTTAAAAAAACCTTATTGTTGAATTATGAAATAAACAAACACTTTACATATATAATGGTTTCACATCGATGTATTTTTGAAAATTGATAGACATTTATTTTAATGTAATAATATAAATTAAAGTATATAATTATATATATTGTGCGGGTATGAGACAGAATGGGTAGTAAGGTACCTATACCGCACTCATATTCGTGCCCATTTATGCGGAATTTAACCATATCCATTATGAGTAGTTTGTGAGTATTCACTAGGGATGAGTCAAATTGTCATCCCTACAACATATTGTTTACCTTGAATTTTTTCAAAATTGATATTATAATTACTTACAAGATCGACTAGATTGATCATAGGACATATGTGTATAGTTTTGTTTTAAGTTTTCTCAATGGTAAGTTCTTCGATGCTAATAGTAAATTTAAAAGTAGTGCATAGACAATTTATGAAAAGGATTGGCAAGAAAAGTAGCTTTGACTGGAATTTAAATGGAATGAAAATGATGTTAATGGAAGTAAATTGACATTGAATAAAAAGATGGTGTTTCGTACGTATATATTCTCTTAAAACTCTTTCTCAACAACACTTATATACTTTGAATGATTTTGAGTTTGGTACAATATTTAAAATCCGAATTCCTGGTGCTATTACTCCTATTTATACCACTTTGACAATAACGATAAACAACAGCCTCTTCTCCAGAGAATGACACGTTCTCGTTTGCATGTACTTCGCCTTTCACAAATTTCCACGCGTCCTTTTTAAGGAACGGATAAGGACAAAATACGATTATCGGGCTTATTTTAAATTACCTTCGTCCAACTCACTTTCGATTCATTTCAAAAAACCTTCTAAGTCCTAGTATAACATAATTTCGCCAATATGACAACCTCTTCGTCAAGTTTCAATCTAAAATATCAAATATTTCCTTAAGTTTTACTTGACATCTTTTATTCTCATGAGCGTCGAAATTACAGCTAATCCATACTTAAAAATAAAATGAAAATGGCAAACAACTTAAAGAATACTAATATTTTATAATTTAGCTAGATATATTTATTTATATAATAAATATATAATTTCTTATTATTTATATAAAAAGTAAAATATTTAAAATTAATGATTAATTAATAATGAACAAATATTTTGTATATCTATTATATATTTTAGCAATACTCTTTAGTAATATATTAAAAATAAAATGAATATGACAAATAACTACTTATCATATTTTAAAATGAATAAAAATGTGTTAAATTTAAAATTAAAATAAACTTATTATTATGGTCTATTTTCTTTTTTACTACTACAAAATATAATGGTGTCTGGTTCAAGTTAGAAAATAACATTCTTTGAAATCTAGGATTATATTTGACTATTTTTTTTTAACTTATAAAATTTATTTAATTTAAAATTATAAAAAAATATAAGTAAATGTAAATGTGAATAATAGTGGAAAAACAGAGTTAGGCTCTGTTTGGTAAGACATGTTTTCGAGCTTATAGCTTATGTCTTATGTCTTATAAGCTCATATGATAATTTAGACTTGTTTGGTAACGGTCTTTTTATCACGAGCTTATAGCTTATTTTACTAGCTTATAGCTTATTTTTCAGACGCTATTTCAAATAGCGTTTTAGCTTATGTCTTATAGCTTATTATTTTTTCTTCCTTTTTTATCCTTATTATTTTAATTAAAATCCATTTTTAACCCTTATAATTTATTTAATTTAAAATAAAATAATTATATATTAAATATCTTTTATGTCATTTTACATTTATAAGTTAATTGAACCGCTAATTTTACCAAACACTTCAATGACCTTATAAGTTATTAGTCTCAACCATCCGCTATAAGCTATAAGTCATTCGTCATCAGTCATCAGTCATAAGCTATAAGTTATCAGCTAACTTATCAGTCAACCGCTATTTTTACCAAACAGACCCTTAGTTGAGCTTATTCTCAAGAAAATGTTGAATGTTCTAAAACATTTTTTTTCATTCCTTAAAACAAACACTATATATAATTTTTATAAAAAATAACAATTAATGTATAATTTATTATTTTTTATATAAAAAAGTTAAATATTTAAACTTAATCATCATTAATTAATAATAAACAGTTTTGCAATGAGATTAATTAGAATACTCTTTAGTGATATATTAAAAATAAAATGAATATGGCAAATAACTACTTATATATTTTAAAATGAATAAAAATGTGTTAAATTTAAAATTAAAATGAAGTTAGTCTTGTAACATTAACTATTTATTTATTTGGGATTTAATATGGTTTCACTTTTGAGCTTAGAAATACACTTTTCATTGCTATCGGTAATCAGCAAGTCGTTTACGTATAGACAAAGAATGATCCTCTTGTTCCAAGTTCTTAGAGCTTGCTTCAAACCATATAACGCTTTTCTCAACTTGTAGAACCTTCCTTACTTATTTTTCACAACAAAACCAGAGGTTGTTCCACACAAACCTCCTCTTCAAGCAGATCGTTCAAAGATGCAAATTTCATGTCCATTTAATAGATGGACCAATTATTATTATTCGCAATACCAATAACTAACCTTATGGTTTCAATTCTAGCAATTGGTGCAAATACATCTTCAAAGTCTATGCATTCTCTTTGCAAAAATCCATTTGCAATTAATCGAGTCTTATGCTTGATTATTTCACCTTTGGGATTTGCCTTCACCTTATAGACTCATTTTACATCAATCGGCTTCTTTCCTTCCAGTAGATCAAGTAACTCCCAAGTATTGTTTTTCTCAATCGATTCAAGCTCCTCCTTCATAGCACAAATCCACTTTGGATCACTTAAGGCCTCTTCCGTTTTAACGAGTTTGAATTCGACCATAAGTACAAAATGGATGAAATCACCATCATCATCGACTTCATTGTCACAAAACATCTCACAATCTTGGATCTTTGAGGCAAACCTCTTTGCCTTGCTGACCTTCTAACATTCTCTTCATTTTGAGCTTCGACACGCAACACTTATGCACTTCTTATTTCTGTCGAATCTAAAATTTTGAAGGTGTAACCAGTTACAGCTTTCATGTAACCGGTTAACAACTACATGTAACCGATTAGCGACTGTCTGTAACCAGTTACAAGCTGCTCCAATTGCTTCAATTTATCAACTACAACGTCCCGATTGATCACAATTTTCCTTTTTTGCAACATCAAACAATTTGTAACCTCTAGTGAAGTGATACCCAACAAATATCATTAATTCACCCTTATAGTCCAACTTCTTTCTAAGCTATCCTGGAACATTGATACGCCACAGAACCAAAATCTCTCAAATGGGCCAGATTCAGTTTGAATCCAGACCATGCTTCTTCCAGTGTTATCTTCTCAAGCTTCTTTATTGGACATTTATTCAACAAATAGGCAGTTGTGGACACCGCTTCTCCCTATAACTCTTTCGACAATTTCTTCCCTTTCAGCATGCTTCTCACCATGTTCATAATCAACGATTCTTCTTCTTGACAACACTGTTTTGTTGCGGTGTATATGGTGGTACTACCTCATGTACTATCCCTTATTGATCATTATACTTCCCAAAGTCATTTGAGACATATTCGCCTCCACCATCCGTTTTAAGAACTTTAAGCATGTGATCGCTTTGCTGCTCAATCATGGGCATGAACTTCTTAAACACTTTGAATACCTCATATTTTCTCTTGATTATGTATGTATACAGCTTTCTACCATAATCGTCGACAAATGTGACAAAGTATATATTGCCACCAGCCGAATCAACTTACATCGGATCACACACATCGAAATACACCACCTCAAGGTGATGCTTGGTTTTTCAACCTGCATCCTTGCTAAATTTACCCCTGTGTTGCTTTGCATGCACACACTCTTCACAAATATCAGCCGGTATGTTGATGGATGACAATCCGATTACCATTATGTTCTTTTGCAATTCATTGGGATCTCAGAAATTGAGATGCCCAAGACGATAATGTCATATCCACTCTTCTCCACTAGCCGCTGTACCAATACATCTATGCTCCATAACCTTCATCTCAAACTTGAAATGTCTATTGGCAGTCATATGAGCTTTAAGTATCAAAACCCAATTTTGCATTCATGACGCATAGCACCTTATTTTCCATCTGAATCTTTTAACCCTTCTTAAGGAATTTTCCAGTGCTTAAAATGTTACATTAGATTCTCAGAATGTAAAATAAATCCTTGATCATGGAATGCCCATCATCCCTCTTCATGATCAAAACATCACCGGTACTATCAGCCTCTAAAGTGGCATCACTCGTGAATTTCACTTTATTCTTCATGGCTTTGTTGATTTTGACAAACCAAACCTTCCTCTCTGTCATATGAGTTGAGAAACTGAAGTCCAAATACCATTCCTCACTGGTTTGAGCTCCCCCTTTCAAACTCATCATAACCATTTCTGCTCTCTGCAATCGATTTTTGTTTTTACGTAACCGGTCACAACACGTTTCTACAGAGTTCTCAAAACTGCTGCTGCTGTCATGCAACTTATTACTACTTCATTCTCCTTCCGTGATCATGACCACGAGTATGTTATCATCATCAAAATCTTATCTTTCAACCTTGGTTTTATCCGCTTTAGGTTTTTTCTTATTAGCGTTTCAATCTCTTGCAAAATGATCGACTTTTGACAATTGTAGCATTGCAGCTTACTCTTGTCAAACTTTCCCTTTTCACCTGCGAAGTTGCCTTGACCACCATTTTTGTGGAAGTTTCTCTCACCCTTTTGACAAGTCGAATTCTTCGAATTTGGAGATTCTCCTCCACCAACATTCTAAAAATTCACCTTAATCTTCATAAACCATTTTCCTTTTGACCTCTTGTTCTTCTCATTGAAGCGAACTTGCAAAGCGATCTCCGCCTTTGCCTTATCGTTATTTCTCTCCTCCATCCTTTTCTCAATGTCACAAGATCCTTCGATTCCTCAATTCCCACCACAATGTTGCCAATCTTCCCGTCAAAGAACGCAAGATCTTCGACACAACATTCTACTCAGTAATAGTCTCTCCACACGCCTTGATTTGATTCACCAATCGAGTAATTCTCGTCATGCTATTGTTGATTGCCTCAATTTCCTCAATTTGAATCTATTCAAGTTGACGTTTGTGAGTTTGTAACCTCACCACCTTCACATTATCAGCTCCAGCATATGCCTTTTCCAGAATTTTCCACGCTTGCTTAGACAATTTGCAATTACCAACCTTTTCGAAGTTGTCACCATCCATACATTGATGGATCAAGAACAACGCCTTGAAATATTTATTCTTCTCTTTCTTATGCGTTGCTAGTTATGTGTTTGTTGCACCTTCGACAAGGGAGTTCACCCCGTTCTTGACCACTTCAAGAACATCTTGGTAGCCAAACAACACCTTTATTTGCTTGCATCATTTGTCGTAGTTCTTCACATCAAGGGTTGGTAGATTTGTAAGGATTCTTTCATTGGAGACAGAATTAATGTTGCACACTAGGTGTTTGGTGGATCAAACTAAATTCTTGATGCCAAATGTTAGAACATGCAATCACAATATTGATAAGTAATGGGGGGTTTGAGTATGTGGGGAGAGAGAGAGAGAGAGCTTAGGGAGGGAATCTTTTACTTTCATTCATTGTTTATTACAAGGATACCACTAGGATATATATATACATCAATTGGGAAACAAAAGCATCAAGTCAAAAATCAGAAAAAGCAAAATGTTGGACCTGTAATCGGTTACACAAAACTCTTAACCGATTAGAGCTGCGAAATATCAGAAATTAATAAATAGTGATAACCGATTACTGCAAAAGCATAATCGATTACAACAACTATAAAAATACTTTTTCTTCAATTTATTGACTTAACTTTGATGCTTGTAACCGGTCACATCCTCGTGTTAAACAGTTACAGCACTTAAAATACTAGAATCTCTTAAGAGTATTAGAGTAGAATACCTTGTAGTCACATTTAGGGTTGGGCATCGGTTTGGGTCGACTCGGGTTCGGGCCAAACCCTCAGAACCGATCCAACCGACGGGTGGAATCTACAGGCTCGATTTTGACCGGTTCTACATTCGGTTTTTTCAGTTACTCAGGTTCACTAGTCCAATTTTTGGGTTGGACATAAAAAACAATAAAAAGAAAAGAAAACTCCAAAATCACATTTTCATACATGAGATCTCTTGTATTTTAGGAAGAAACAGATCTAGATGAGAGTAACATTAAGAAATATGTGTGCAAGCAGTAGTAATTTTTTACATAAATAACAAGAGTGAAATAGATCTATATGTGGCCTGTGACGATGAGTTCATGAGAGTGAAGAAACCGTGTTGTTGAATGAGTGAAGAAATCATGAAGCGTTGAATGGGAGTGAGAATGAGAGTGAGGCTCAGGAAGGATGAATAAGGGAAGAAACTAGGATTGAATGTGTTGAGGGTTGTGAGTTTAATGAGTTGGGGATAATTTTCTTTTTGAGTTTGGGTAAGTTTAGTCAAGTGAAGATTAATTGGAACACCATGTTGAAAAAAATATATAGTTTGGTTTGAGTTCGGACACCGGTGGACCCAAATTGACCATTTGAACTGAACCGATGCAGTCTATCCAAACCCACATAAACCACCTGAACAACTCGAAACCCAGAGCAACCCACCCGTTAACGCTTAAAGACCACATGGATCCGTCGGTTTAAAATGGGTCGGTTGGTTGTGTCCATCCCAACAAGTCACATTAATACAATATGTGCTTTATAAAAAAAAATCATTAAAGTCGATCATTTACTTTTCAAAAGCAAATATTATATTCTTAAGAAACATTAATCTTAAACGTAACATTTTTCACATAAAGACAAGAAGTCTAGGATATTTATCAAACCAAACCTATCTCCTTGACTTTTTGGGTACTATTTATTTCAGGTTAAATATCAATCGAGATTTAAATTGAATTTATATATTTATGAAAAATCATTTCTGATAGACTCAACCCTATGAATCTTTAGCTTTTTTACTAGTTTCCTTTCTATAATAAGAATTTCTAATGACACGCACCATCGAATTGACAAAACTGCCTTTGTGTTTTTGTAGATGCATTTTTAAAAGTATTTTTTTTTTTAAAATTAGTTTTTTTTTCATACAAACATCTACTGAACCCCTTAAAATATAGTAAAACGTAAATGTCACTATGTTTACGTAAATGTCATCCAACTTAATTAATTTGGGATTTTACTAATTAATTGGAAAAATCTCCAATAGTTACATCTACAAAAATGTTTGATAGAGTTTGTACGCTTCTGTAAATGTATCTACGAAAGAAATCAATTTTTTTCAAAATATAGGATGATTTTGAATGTGCATCTATGAAAGCGAGGTGGACAAAATTAAAATTTTACTTGATGTATAAAAGAATTATGGGGTTGGATGAGAATGTTCCTCTATAATAACATAGAAACTATTTTTTCTTTCTTTTGCTTTCGTCTCAACCGATTCTTCAATTATTATTGCGTCTATCATCATATTATATGATTATTCTTTTCTTGGTATTGCCTTATCCTCATCTAGAAAGAGTAAGACAGTAGTACTATTTTGACAATATAGTGGGATCACGAAATAAAGTAACGTTGATCATTAGTATGGTTTTGACCAATCAATGTACCTACGTAATAATGTGAAAAATGTAAGGATAGTGTCGGGACCGCGTGATATCGACGGCCATATGCCCATATCATATGAACAACTCATTTTGGATAACTTGTTAAGGACTAAATTTCAATACATATGTCAACAGTTTGAATTCACAGAATGTAAATCAAAGATAAATTTAAATAATATCAACCAAGGAAAGAGAAAAGTGGAGAACTATATAACATACTGATTTTACTATATTGATTTGAGTATTGGAAAAAGACCAGCACATATAAGAAGTGAAAAATAGATGTGAATTTAAGAGGAAGGTTTTAGAAAGATCTTTTATAATTGATTTAATTTTTGATATATTAATATGAAGACAGCGTTATTATTGTTTTTATAATAAAATAACTTTAAAAAACTATTTTGTCACTAAAATAATATTTTAGTAATATTTTGTCATAAAAATAATAATTTGGTTCGGCGTGTTTAAAGTGTTTCCTTTAAAACGGAGCTCTCTTTAAAATATTAGATAAAAGTATTTAAAATTGTGCCTAACATATTATTAACAATGAAATCAACTACCATTAAAATAAACTACCATTTGAAGTTTGATCTTGACGGTCTATCCGTGACTAGTGCTGGTGTAGGGTAGTTGTTCTTCTTTCTTGGACTTTGGCCCTCCATCTTACCAAAAATAAATAAACTACCAATTTTATATTATTGACCTTTCACAAATTCTTTTCCAAAGTGATTTGTCCTTTTTAGTCATAGCATAAATATACAATTTATTTCCAATAATTAGTAAAGGACTCGTGTGTTCGCACGAGTCGCGCAAAGTCGATGTAAATATTCAATAAATATTTTATAGTTATGATTAAAAAATATATATAAAAATATATACAAATTAAGAGAAAAAAATATCTCAAATGATAATTATCATATAAATATTAATTTAATTTATCAGGTTGTAGTTATTGTCAGAAATACATAAAAATTATGTTGAAGAATATATGAGTATACGGTGTAGTACACTTCATACATAGACATGATTCTATCTACAATTGACTTTTTCTCATTGTAGGGATTTAATTTTGATATTTTTTACAAACCTGGAAATTCAAATCTAGTTGCTGATGCTTTGAGTCTAAAGTTTGGCTCTGATAACTCCTCATTTCTCGCCTTGTCTTCGCCTGTTCCTGACCTTTTGACAACTCTCTGCGCATTTTATCAAAAAGAAAGTGTTGGACAGTGTTTGGTAAAAATGTTAAATAAAATAGCAGTGAAAATAATTGGTATCGATTTGTAAATGGGCTACTTTATTACAAAAACAGAGTTTTCATACCTGATCTTCCACAACTATGTCAAAATATCATCCATGAGTATCACGCAACACCCAATGCATGATATTCAGGTGTTAAAGCAACACTTTGACGGTTAGGATCATCTTTCTGTTGGCCAGGAGTTTATCTACAAGTTAAGAACATGATTAAGCATTGTACTATTTGTTAACATAATAAATACGAGACACAAAGAAAAGATTTGGCCATGAACTTCATTACCCGTTTACCAAACTCCTTTGGCCACACGATCATTTGGGTGATATGTGGTCGTTTATCCAAATTTGTACACTTCTTTCGACTTCATGGGATCCCAAAATCAATCATCTTTGACCGCGATTCCCTCTTTCTTTACACCTTCTAAAACTGACAGACAAACAGAAGTAGTGAACAGATTTGTGGAAACGTACCTTTGTTTTTTGCATTTGGCGGAGTACTGGTATAATACATCATTCCACAAGACCATCCAAATGACCCCCTTCAACGCCTGCACAGACGTGAACCATGAACTATTCTATACTACTTAGACGGATCTGCTCGCGATGACTCATTGGATGTATCTATGCACCATAGACAACAAGTTATTTCACAGCTAAAAGAACACTTAAGATAGAGCAAAGTCCACATGGAAAAACAAGCTAATACCAAAAGAAGAGATTATATCTTCAAAGTTGGAGACTTTGTCTTATTAAAGCTCCAACCTTACCGCCAAACCACTGTCTCCCAACATGTTTCGCAAAAGTCGGTGAAGAGATTTTTCGGCCTATTCAAAATCACCAAGCGAGTCGGTGTTGTAGTCTATATGCTTGTTCTCCCTTCATTTTCCTGTGTTCATCCCGTCGTACTTGTTTCTCTCCTCAAACAGTATCACAGTGACAATAATAAGGCAAACTTTCGCCCTTTACCACATAAGGAACAAATGCACCTCATCACGTATGTTTACTTACATGATCCAATTGCAGTTCCATTTGAGGAAGAATGAGATTTGGGTTAGTCTTTGCAACATGCAAGTGAAAAAAAGGGTGAAGTGTTTCAGGATTTCAAAAAGTTGTTCGAGAGTTTAAGAGAGAGAAGCGTACAAACTGATGAAGATATAAGTGTTCAATTTAGAGGAGTTAAAGTACCATCTGTTCAGAATGGGCCAACGTGTTCTGATGCTCTAAGGCCCAAATCTCCCAACTTCTTTATTTCCAATAAATCTGCACCGTCCAATCAATTTCCCTTGTCCCACTCTCCCAAACGCGTTTTTCCCAATTCTTCCTTAAGAACAGTTTCTAACAAACCCCACATGGCTAGAGACTGTACCACTTCACCAAATACAATTTTTCCCACTACCCCTAAATCCAGCTATCAAGATCATTTGTATCCACTTATCCTCCTTTCCAGCCACATAATCACACTGCCCCAAATTATGCTTCTCCACTTGACTCTCACATGACCCACACGACCCATCCTTCTCAAATTCCTTTCCGAACCAGCTGCACCAAAAACTTTTTAATCAATTCCAGTCCAATATCAATTCTTATCCCACATGCTTCCTCATCCATGAACCTTGAGGACAAGGTTCTTTATGGGCCCGAGAGTATTGTTAAGAAGGTAATAAGGCCCACTAGAAAAAGAAATAAATCAGTATTATTGAAGGATTTTATCATGGACTAGGGGTGTTGTTAGCATAAGTTAGCATGAGTATTTATGTTTCTTTGTAAGTGGCCCATGACCCGTTTAGTTATTTAAAAACTCTTGCTATATATATTGTAACACCCTTATAAACCCCCGCAGAATATTAATTAAATTCAGAGTAAAACATGTACAAGGGCATTACAACTCCAAAATAATTAAAACATTTAATCATGTCATGCCTTATGAGGAACATCAAACCATATTATTCAGCAAACATGTTAACACAGCGGAATTACTTCATAATCTGAATAACATAAAACATCGGTATTCAACACTAAGAAATCACCGACTCAAAACCAACCAAAACATTATTCCAACAAAAGAGATAATAGTTCATCAAACAACTCTAAGTAAACGTTCCCCAGTGTTACAAGACCAGAGCATGACACCGACAAAACCGAACTAAACGAAATAACTCTACAAGCTATCCTCACCAAGCATAAGCCGCTACTCCTTAATCTGAAAATGGTCAACAATAAGGGTGAGACATATCACATTTAAACTATATTATAAGCTTATAATGATAAAACGTCATAAATAGATCATTCAGCCAACCGCAGTACAATTAGATTTCAAAAATCATTCATAAATAGTTATCCACACAACTCAATCATAATTCACAACAAACGATATAACACTGGACAACTTCCAATCATGTTATATTAACATATATGCAAATGCAACGACTCTTATGTATGTGGTACCAATCATGAGATTAACCCATCTCACCGATCCACCACCAACAAGATACGACTACTTCCACTAACTAATTCCACACAATGGGAATTAGCTACCGCTGATCCAACACCACCAGGATACAGCCACAAATGATTATGATTGCATGCACCACCTTAAGCATGCTAATCATCAATTAATATGAACAATCATTATCATATTTCAACTAACCGAAGCAACACCAAAATAATGCATTTATATTTTAACACCATTCAGAAATTTCATTATGCATAATCAACATCCAAATACAACATCCACAAAGCAATTACATTGTCATAATTCCACCTTATTGTTACACTTAACACTTAAACATGTAATATACAACTCACCACCATAAAATAAAACCGGGTTTTAAAAATAAAATCGAGCTACAGTTCAAAACACCAGTTAATTATAAAAAATATTTAATTAGTGACACAAAGCTCAAAACGGTGTTTAAAACAAATATACGGTTTGAAAGATATGGATTTTCAAAATAATTTTCCAAAATGCATCAGGTGTAACCGGTTACAGCATGGGCGTTACCCGGTTACGCCTTTACGTCAATGTATTCGTTATTTCAAAAAACGCGCCTGTAATCGGTTACAGCATGGTGGGTAACCGGTTACAGTACTCAAAATTGCCCAGATTATTCATTTTTCCACGCGGTATCCGGTTACAGCAGGGCTGCTACCCGGTTACAGCGTGCACAGAACAAAAAATACAAGTTTTTGACAACACTTCTCCATTCCAATTCCAACCCAAATCGTTCCAACCAGGGCCGACCCAAACTATTTGGAGGCCCTGTTCATATCTCAAAAAAGGCCTTAAAAATAAAGTACAAAATTTATTTATTTTTTTAATTTTAAACAACATTAAAAATTTAAAAATATTAATAAATATTTCAACTGAAATTTAACATGTACAAGTATTATTTTGATTTTATTTTTTTATAGAATTTGTCTATTAATAAAGTTTTTGTCACTAGATTAAAAAGTATGTCAATTCACTAATGGCTAAATAATTATATTTATAATTTTAAATTTGAGAAATGATTTTATAATAATGAGACTCTCAAAATTTTAAAACACAATATTAAAGATCTAATGGAACTTATATATATATATATATATATATATATATATATATATATATATATATATATATATATATATATATATATATATATATATATATATATATATATATATATATATATATATATATATATATATATATATATATATATATGGAGCATATCAAGTGAGAGCATTTTTAAATGAGAGATGAGAGGAAGAAATATCAACTATTGGATTCATCAAGAGAGAGAATGTTACTACATTAATGAGACTATTATTTTCTCTCTCTTAATGAATCCAATGATTAACATTTCTTACTCACTCTCTAATATATATTTTTAATTACGAGGATGTAGAAAGGTGGATAGACAATTTTCATGTTGATAAAAATAAATCTATAAAAAAGTATATGTATTATATAGAAAACAAGTATATCTGTATATGTATTATATAGAAAATAAGTATATGTAATATATAAAAAACTGTTTCTTTTACATTAAATAAAAATTGTTTTCATTATGTATCATAAAAGTTCTCTTTATAAAATAGAACGAAAAGTGCTTTCGGCATATATCTAACCACTTATTTCCAAAAGACTTTTTCCATTTACTGCTTTGCTAAATCTAATTAACATTACCTATATTAAACAAAAAATGAGGCCCCATAATGTGTGAGGCCTTGTGCTGTGGCACTGTTTGCACAGCCACACGGTCGGGCCTGGTTCCAACATCATCAAATCACCAATCCAGTCCCAATTCAAACATTCTAACATAATTAGGGGTTCATTAACATCAAACATCATTCCAATTCATCCAATTTCATCACAATCCAACAATTATTCTACATTTTTCAAAAACCCTAAACCTAACATACTATCAATCGAATCAAACAACCTACATACTCAATCCCATCTCTTATGCTATTTCACGTATTTTTGCTCTTCTCCTTCTCTGGCTCTTTTGCTTCCTACTTTTCAAATTTCCTTCTTTTTTTATTTTAATAAAAAATAGAACCTTTAGTTAGTAAGGCCTACTCAACTTAACACCTCCTTTCTACTAACTACTACACCAAACCCAATAACAATATTTTTCAAAATTCTCCATTAATTAAATAAAAGTCAATTAATTTCAAATAATTAATTTAAATTCTGTTTAAATTAAATTATAAAATTATGGGGTATTATTGTATATGCAGTGAAGAAAAATTATTTTATCATTTTTATGTCTTATGCAACATAGATCTAAAATTAGTTTAAAATAGTCTATCATAGAACATGAAATTATCACACCAAGACGACATACAAAATAATTTCACAATCAAACAATTGAAGAAAAAAAACTACAAAGAAAATTAAAATATATATTGCAATCATTTATTTAAGTAAAAAATAGAAAGATGTTAAAATTTCATAATAATATTGTTTAAAATATTTTTCAAAAGTCATCAATATAATGTCATATTAATTATAATGTATTATTTATTTCAAAATGATTCTCTTCACCTTAGGAATTTACTTTTAATATTACAATTTTACTAAATATATATATTAAGAAATTTCTTAAAAACACCTAAATTTTGTATGGAACATTTTTTAATACAAAATGATTCATTTCACCTTAAAAAAATTTACTTTTAATATATTATCTTAAAAGCACCTATTTATTTTTTTTGGAAATCTTTTTAATATAAAATGATTCTTGGTTTTATTTTAAATAAAATATTTATTCATTTATATTGATAGATTATATTGAAAATAACAGAAAACTGTAATCTATAATATAAGAAAATAACATGTTCTGAAAAATACCCAATTGTCCTTTTGTTATCTTAATTTAAATTAATAATTTAGGGACAAAAAATGTCTTTTGTTGATTTTTTTCCAACTCACTTTTCACTTTTCCACTTTCGAACTCACTTTTCACTTTTCACATTTCACTTTTTCACTTTTAACTTTTCAATTTTTATTACTTTTATTATTATTATTTTTAGTAAATTATTAATCAAAATATTTCAATAAATTATTTTTTAATAAAAAAATTATTATGATCATTTTAAATGATTGTCAATTTACATTTAAAATAGTATTTAATTTTTAAAAATTAACTTTAATAATTAAATATTAATAACGAAGAAATATAATTTGAAATAATTTTTATTTTAAGATACAATATTTTTAAAGAATATAATAATAATTTTAGTTTAAAAATAATATTTTAATTAAAATAAATTTAAAAATATACTTGAAAATGTATGTTATTGGATAAAATACAAAAGTGTGGGTCAGTTATCATTAACTTTAATTTATATGATTCAAAATATTATTATATTAATATATGTTATTAATGATCTAAATATTATTATATATGAAAAACGTTATTTATGATTCAAAAAATTTTTTATTCAAAAAATGTATACGACTATACGGGAAAAAATCTATTATTGATCTAAATATTTTTATATACGGAAATTTACAATTGATTCAGATATTTTGTAAACAATACCTAAACATAAATAATATTTGTATATAGGAAAAATCTTTCAATGATATAAATATTTTTATATGTGAAAAATTGTATTTATGATTCAAAAAAATTGTATTAAGAAAAGGTATACGGAAAAAGTACTATTATTGATCTAAATAATTTTATATACAAAAATTTGCAATTGATTAAGATATTTTTATAAATGATACCTAAACATAAATAATATTTGTATATGGGAAAAATCTATTAATGATCGAAATATTTTTATATATGAAAAATTGTATTTGTGATCCAAAAAAATTTGATTAAAAAATGGTATACGAGAAAAAATCTATTATTAATTTAAATATTTTTATATACGAAAATTTACTATTGATCCAAATATTTTTCTAAATGATACCTAAACGTAAATAATATTTGTATACGGGGAAAAATCTATTATTGATCTAAATATTTTTATATTTAAAAAATGTTATTTATGATTCAAAAATTTTGATTCAAATTTTAATTTTAATTTAAAATAAATATATTATTTTAACAAAAGCATGTACCAAATCAGAACACGTGCATATGTACGAGTTTGTTACTGATTCTAAAACCGAAAAGGACACGTATGCAAGTTACACTGCACCAAACGATAGTCAAATCAATGCAACCCACACCAAAACAAGTTACACTTTCACTATGACCGAATATGTATGAAAGCTCACAAATAAATTATCTACCAATAAAATATAAAAAACACATAAATATTGAAAATTGATATTACGTTTTTTATAAAATATATAGTCAACTCTCCTATAATGGAGCAATTTCGTTTGCAAGGAAAAACATGCATTGGTTGGTAAGAACGTTGGATATGTATCGATATCAATATTCTGGAACAAAAAATGTTAAATAAATAAAACACAAATTAAAATTCATAAATAGTGAGAGAAAGTTTGTTGTTGAATATTTAGATTTCGAAACTATTAAACCACAATAAATAGAGCACTACACAAACACTTTCTCACTTGCTCGCTCATTTCTCTTCTCACCTAACATCTCGTTCTCCGCATCTTCATCCTCATCTCTTCCGATCACGATCACCACCATGGGATCCCAGAAAATCAAAGTCGCCAATCCCATCGTTGAGATGGACGGTTCGTTTCTTCGCCTTTCGATCCGATCTGTTATTCCGATCTTATTCCTTAAGCCTCGATTTCATCGATCGATCTCTTATCTTCAATTTTTATTTCATTTTCGTAATTTTGTTATCTTGTCACTGTCTTATCATGTCGATTTTTTCTTCTGTAAATTTTTTGTGGACCATTCTCTCTGTTCTGTTATTTTTGTCTAATTAGTATATTTGATATGTTACGTTAAAGTGAAAAGTTAATAATACATCGCTTTTTCCGTCTCTTTTTAATCTTGCTTTTTGTTTTGTAGAATCTAGATTTACTTTCTGATGCTACTGATTTGTTATTTTAAGTGGAGATTTATGTAATTTATTCTGGAAAAATATGTTAAATTGTAGTAATCATATTACATCAAATGAATAAAAAATGGAATCAGATCAGTATAATTTTTCAAACAAAAAAAGGTGTATGTAAGTGTAATTAGTACTAATCTCATGCGTTGCCAGTGTAATTATCCTGATTTTAAATTTAAATAGTCAATTTATTAGTGGTTAAAGAGAATTAGAATATTCAATTTCTTTCATTTTCATTTCCTTGTTGATTCTGTTTATGCTTTTGGCTTTGGGAAATCATTGTCTTTGTTCTGACGCAGTTTCTTTTTTTTGGTAATCGTATTACAGGAGATGAAATGACTCGAGTTATCTGGAAGTCAATCAAGGATAAGGTGATTAATCATCTTCTTGCACTTATTGTGATCATCGCGGTTTCATTTTTTCTGGAATGAAAATTGTTTCTAATAATGATGTTTTTCTTTTATTCTTTGTGGAATAGCTCATTTTGCCTTTCTTGGAGTTGGACATCAAGTACTTTGACCTAGGACTTCCTTATCGTGATCAGACTGATGATAAAGTTACAGTTGAAAGTGCTGAAGCAACTCTCAAGTATGTTTTTATATAATATGTGCTGATTGTTCGTTTGAGGCATTTAATTTTTGTAGTGCACTGGTTTTTATTTGTTTGTTTCTAATGGTTGCACTTGTACTGCTATGTAGGTATAATGTTGCAATCAAGTGTGCAACTATCACTCCAGGTATCATAGCCAAATCCTAACATATTATTTTAGCTTTTTACCTTTATTCGGACTTGTGTGAATACGTATATGTTTGATGAGTAAGAATAGAGGACATACTATGTATTGCTTGTACATCAACCGTGCTGATCAAAGTTCTGCATGGTATTGTTCTACTTAGTATTAGATATTGGCAGAGCTTATACTGGTGTTATAATTTACAGATGAGGCTCGTGTCGAGGAGTTCGGCCTGAAGAGCATGTGGAGGAGTCCAAATGGGACAATCAGAAACATTTTGAATGGTAACCTATATTTTATTTGTATATGATATTAAATAATGAACACTAGTTGGTTTATACGATCTGGTCCGTCATTGGCAGCTACTAAGTTATAGATGAGTAGACATATATTGGTTTCTTACCTGCGGGCCCTAAAATTTCAGGAACTGTCTTCAGAGAACCTATTATCTGTAAAAATGTCCCTCGCCTTATTCCTGGTACGTATAGAATTTTTTTTTTTTGATTTTCCCTTTTCCTTGATGAATGAAAGTATGTGAATATCTCAAACATTGCCAGGTTGGACAAAGCCAATATGTATCGGAAGGCATGCTTTTGGTGATCAATATAGGGCCACTGATGCAGTTATTAAAGGACCTGGAAAGCTGAAGTTGGTATTTGGTATGTTCCCCTTTTTATTGGTGAATTCTTATCTACCCAACTCAAAAAGTTGGGTAAAGTTACCTTCAATGTAAAATGTCTTGGAAACAACAAAAAAATATACTATTTAATGATTAATTAAATAAGATAAAACTAACTGATGCAATGTGATTGGTGGAAGGTACACTACCCAACTTTTTGAGGTGGGTAGAGAAGTTGTCCCCTTTTTATTTTGGATTGTTTCACAATACTGTATTACTATAGTAAGGATTGTCGAGTTAAAAAGCATGCTGCTACTTCTTATAGAGCTAGTTTTCCAGTATTAATATAAGTTGCCCCTCTGATGATTGTTTTTACGAATTCTTCTCTTGTAGTTCCAGAAGGCCAAGGTGAGACCACTGATTTGGAGGTTTATAACTTCACCGGTGAAGGAGGTGTTGCATTGGCTATGTACAACACTGATGAGGTTGGATTTTCGTTGTCTTTTATTAGTTTTTGTTTGATATATAATATTTCAGTGAAATCTGCTGGTACTGAACTATCTATTGTTTGGTACGTAATGTAGTCTATTCGTTCTTTTGCTGAGGCCTCTATGGCAACTGCTCTTGAGAAAAAATGGCCACTTTATCTTAGCACCAAAAATACAATTCTGAAGAAATATGATGGAAGGTATGCTATTTATTTTTTATTTCTTATCTATTTATTTATTTTCGTAAACCATTGCTATATTGATCCCTGCTTAATCATATTCATTTATTGGTTAAAGATTCAAGGACATATTTCAAGAAGTTTATGAGGCAAGCTGGAAATCAAAGTATGAGGCTGCTGGTATATGGTGAGTGAATGTGCACCTCTTTTTTTTTTTTTTTTGACAAAAAAATTCTTGATATGATATTTATCGTTTATACTTTCACATAATGGATTTGGAAGGTACGAGCATCGACTCATTGATGATATGGTGGCATATGCCCTCAAGAGTGAAGGAGGTTATGTATGGGCATGCAAGAACTATGATGGAGATGTCCAGAGTGATTTCCTAGCTCAAGGTTTATTTGGACATGTTTGTTTATCAGTCACATTCTTTTTGCAATTTCATATGCATTGAATTATTCTCTCTTAACCTAATTTCTATTCACATTTGTTCAGGTTTTGGATCATTGGGTTTGATGACATCTGTATTGGTAAGTGTCATTCCAAATCCTTACTCGTAGTACTTTATATGGGACTTATATTTTTATCCATATGTATTGAAAACTCTCTCCCTCTCTCTGTGTAGTGGTTCTTTAAGAATTAAATAATTAATTTCGTGTGAATGGATTATCAATTAAAACTAATATTTTGTTTATTCATTAAAATAACGCAAATATAGTCCTTTGCAACAGATTGTAAAATGTAATTTATGCTTAATTGGCCTCAATGCATATTTAGTGTTCTGGTGTAAGCTGCTGATTGGTCCTGATGAATTATGGTATGATTTCAGGTTTGTCCTGATGGAAAGACCATCGAAGCAGAAGCAGCCCATGGAACAGTTACCCGTCATTTCAGGGTTCATCAAAAGGGCGGAGAAACCAGCACAAACAGCATAGCATCCATCTTTGCTTGGACAAGAGGTCTAGCCCATAGGTAATTACTGTGCCATAGTTGAGTACAATTGTTTACCCATCGCATCAGAAACTCTGGGGATTAAAAATGCTTATATATTGACAGGGCAAAGCTAGATGACAATGCTAAACTCTTGGAATTCACTGAAAAGCTAGAGGCAGCTTGTATTGGAGTAGTAGAGGCTGGGAAGATGACTAAGGATTTGGCTCTTATTCTTCATGGATCCCAGTATATAACTTATCACTGACGATGCTACATTGACCAAATCATTTTCTTCTCTACTAAACATGATTAATTAACTCTTTGCAATGTAATTTTTGCAGGCTTAAAAGGGAGCATTATTTGAACACAGAGGAATTCATTGATGCTGTGGCAGCCGAGCTTAAATCTAAGATCTCTGCGTAGATTTGTGATTTTAGGTAGGCAGTTACTTGGGTTCCCTTCATTCATATTTTAGCACACAGAAAATAAATGTTGAGACACAAATGGCCATGAAAATACTATATTCTACTTTATCTCGCCACTTATTTAAAGGTTTTTTTCTTCTTTGTTTGATAATATTATCAGATATTGGAGAGAGATTGAAGAGGATCGCATGCACTTTCAAAAGAAATAAGAAAGAGGATCGAAGCCATTGGTCTTGGCTATTTTTTCTTCATTTGTGTGTTGTGTGGGATCGCATGGACTGTGCTTCCCCCGTTTTGTTTGATTTGTGTACCTTTGGATTTTTACTTAGAAAATTAAATGGATTTTGTTTTGCAATCTTTCGGCTGATTTTGCTTTGCATGTTTTATTCTACAAATATATAACACCTATAAGAAGAAAGGAAATATTTCTTTCTAGTTAAAATTTTAATTAAAGCTAGGTTAGTTAGAAGCCAGTAGAATAATATAATAAAATAATTTACATTTACAAAAACAAAAGATTTTTCAGAAAGAAAAAGAACCACCTATGGCTTTGGCGTAGCAGAATCATCATCACCCCCGCCATTTTCTAGACTCTCGAAAACAAAACCCATAGGAAACATTCCCCAAGAAACATAGTAAGCTTCTTCGCCGGGAACAATTGGCGGAAGGGCCTGAACCGAAACACCGTGAAAAGATTTGTTACAATTCTGACACATCAAACAACAACCCTCATAAACCCTAGAATACTCATACAAACGGTAACAATAAGGACAAACAGTCCAAAAACTAACCGTTCCATTTTCCAAACCCTTAACCCCAAGTTCAAAACCCTTATCATACCGAGCCTTTTGAGCAGGATCAGACAAAACGGCCCAAGCATCAGAAACGAGCTTGAATGCTAGTTCTGCAAATGAGAAACGGTTCTTATCAGGATGAAGAAGAAGAGCAAGAGTGCGAAACTGTTTCCTTATGAGATTCAGATCTGGCAACGAATTTCGATCGATTTGAAGAATAGCGTACCAATCGAGGTTGTTGTTGTTGTTGAGATTTAGAGGCTTCTCAGCTGCTTCGAGAACATCAACTATTGCTATTATCTGGTCGGAACCTTCTAGAAGAGGGTCGGCTTCTTGAGCTAGAACCGCTATTTCTCTTGAACCTTTTAGATCTCGTTTCTGTAAGAGCTCTTCTCCGATTTCCAGTAACTGTTCTGCTTCAGCATTGCCTCTTGTGTTCATCTTTTCTCTGTAAGAAGCTTCTGTGGTTTGTTTGTTGGAGGATTCACGGAGAGATTAAATCTTGTTATGGAGAAAAGTTGTGTGCAGTTTCATTTGACATTTGTCTTGTTCGTAGTTTTCAGTAGCACCTGTCGAATTTATTCCATACCACGTTTCAATTTATTGACACCGCGACTTCGCCATGTTCAAGTCTAATATTTCCATTCCTACTCCCTTCTATTCATTTTTTATCCTTTTAGGTAAAAGCTAGAATAAAAGCCCTCTCAATCGATATCGGAATGAACGCTTTTTGATATGGCACCAATTAAGTGTATTGAAAGGGTAATTTAAACATCAAATATAATGGTTAAAGTTGGTTTGAGTGAATTGAAAATCAATAAATTGGTGTCCACTTATATTTAGTTATTTCAAATTGCATTTTATTGAAGCTAAGTACTTTATAAAATTTATGGTATTCTAATCAAAATTTTAAATATTTTATTAAACTTATATTATAAAAATTATTATGATTATGTATGTGTCTCCACCTTCGGCTTGATATTTCACCACCTTCATGCCCTCTACCGTAATAAATAATCATTTCACCACCCTCATACTCTCTACCATAGAAATAGTCTCCTTTCATTTTTTGTGAAACAAAAACAGGAATGTAGTTGAACCAAAAATTCATAAATAAAGACTCTAGTTGTGGAATTGTTGTTGAAAATATGAAATGAGCAGACATGAATATTGATTATGACGTAGTCGATAGAGATTTCTTTGAAAGTTCTAGTGATAATGGTAGTTATGATAATGATTTTAGTATGTAATTTGATGTTATTTTGGTCATTTCTTTCTTAGGTCGTGCGAGAAAGAAAATTGGACTTCTTATGTGAGGAGGTGATAAGCTTAATTCTAAGTTCATCACTAAATCAAAAGGAAAACAGTTTCGAGAAAGATAATCATCTCTTGTAATGGCCATGATGAATGTGTTATTTTGGAGTCTTGTGTTCTAAGGATAATCAACATTGCCCTTTCTCAACTTCACTCCGACAATTGAGCTTTTGTAAGAGGGTTCAAAATCATGTTCCAGGATCTGAGTTTATCTTCGACTATGAGGGTGTTATTCTTCTTTGGTGGGATGAAGATGGCGGACAGTGGGAGTTTGGCGTCCATTAGCGCCCTTTTTGAATATAATATATATTTTTTTCTAATGTTTTAGTTACAAGATGTGGAAGAAGTTTTTTTTGAGTAGGTGGCAGTAACAATTTCTTGGGACAATTTTTACAACGAGGGCGATTAAAATGTGTTAGATCTAATAGAAGTGGAGAGTGATCATGTGGGTGTTGAGGCCTTTATATTTATATGTATGTTTACCATATGATTTTAATATTATATCTTGTCATTGACTTGTTGGACTAATGTATATGTATTTTTGTCATGTAGAAATGATGTAGAAATGATAGTACATTTATAAGCAACAAAGAGGAAGGCATGCCTCAAGAATGCCAAAGTGAAGAAAGCCTGATAAGCTGATGTTCGCAAGAAGAATGGTCTTGTTATAGTCATGGTAAGAAAGCCCGGGAGAAAGGAAAATGGCGAGACCAAACCTTTATCGATAAAACTTATCATCATTGTCCATTATTAGAGCTCTAATGAGTCGAAGGTATCACTAAAAAAGAATTATAAGAAGGATTCGTGAAGAACAAACTATGTGGCAAGGAGAACTCATGGTCCCTTCAGAAGGTTTTTACGGCAGTTTTGCTCGTGGATCACATAACACCTTCTTTGCGGGTTGTCAAGCTCCATAGCATCAATCTCATCGGTTAATACTTTAAATTACTTAATAATATTGAAGTAATGCAAAGATGAATTCTCAACAAATATATCAAATAATGGAGAATTATCTACTACAAAATGTGATTGTTAGGCGAGAATATGAGAATACAACGATCTAGAATCTCTATAAAGGTTCCTGAGCTCATCCCAATGTAAAATCTCTTCTTGATTTAAGATTAGCCTGTGTATAATCTCAGCTTGGTTCAAAATTAGCATTGTGTGTTTCTCTTTCTCTTATTTCTTTTACTTTTTAGTTATTTTCAGTCCTCTATTTCCCATTTATCTTTTTTTTTTCTTCGTCTTATTTACGTGTTAGTTTTACAAATGTTTTTTAACTCGGATTTTACTATAGATTTTGTTTCCAATCAACATTTTTCAAACATATAGAATTTACCCCCTCTTCTAACAAAAGAATTTTCCAAAACACACCTCTAACATTTAATGATGATAGATTTAATACATAACCGTCTCAAACTTTTGAGTGGCCCTGTCAAACAATTACAACCCTCTCAAACAATTACAATTTTTACAAAGGGAAATTGTAAACCCTCAAAATTACAGTTTTTGAAGAAAAAAATTGTAAAACCTCTCCGACTATAATTATAAATCATCTCAATTATTCAACGTCACTCTATATCACATCAAAGCAGTGTTTTAAAAACCGGACCGGCCGGTCGGACCGGTCGAACCGGCCAGGTAATCGGTCTGGTTCAATAGTCAGATCGGGTATGCCATCAAACCGGGAAAACCGGTGGTTTAATTGTTTTTTTTTAAACTTTTTTTTTTAAATTTTTTTAAAAATTTTTAATTTTTTTTTTAATATATTTAGTAGTGTATTACTTAAATAGCATTCTCACATAGTTTTTTTTCGTTAGTGACAAATTAAAAACTTTATTGTCTATTTGTTATCTTTGCTAATACATTTTCTTAAATAGCATAAATATATTGAATTTTATTTGATTTTCTTTTTAGGAGGATCCTATTTTGAATTAAATTTGGTACATATTGGAGTTATTTTGTTATAAACTATTCAATTATATTATGTTGTAATTAGACTTTGTTTAGATTATGTTGTAATTAGACTTTGTTTGCATTTAGACTTTGTAATTTTTTACTATTTTGTTATGTGTGATACCTTTGTTTAAAATTTGAATTTAAGTTATAAAATTGTGAATTTATGATATGATATTTTTAAAAATTTTAAAAGCTAGTTATATTTTTTTAGAGACTGAATCATCCGGTTCGACCGGTTTTATACCTATATAATGACAGGTCTATTCAACCGAGTTATCCGGTTTAATCCGGTTTGGTCGTGCGGTTCGACCAGTAATCCAATGGTTCGACTGATAAACCAATGACCCAGTACCCTCACCGGTTCGATGACCGGTCCGGTTTTTAAAACACTGCATCAAAGTACAACTCATTGCACTCACTCTCTTCAAATTTACCAATTTGAGCTTTAAAGTTGGCAATGCTGTTTAAACTGAGTGAGCTAAGGTAAACCAGACATAGACCGCAACCGTCACCGGGCAATAGAAAAGTAGTTGAACCTCTCTATTAAACATTTTTTTCGCAGCTAAAATCCAAACAGCCATAAACCCCTCTCATCAAATGTCACCAAAACCTTTCAAATTTCCCGCCAAACGTACCGCAACCATTTTCCTTCTAACCACAACTGCCGCCGCCGCATTTACTGTCAACTCCGACGAGTCCTCCCCTCTCGCCGCCGACAAAATCAGAGCTCAAATTCATGGCATCATCCGCACCGCACGCGCCGTCTCCACAGTATAAATTATGATGTTTCCCTCCTTTACCTCATCGCGCTGTTCGATTTCGCTTCTTTACTCTTTCGATTTTCAATTCTCAATGTTACAGGTTGCTTCCACTGTCATTGACTATGAATTCTCACTCCGTGGCCTCCCAAAGAACTCAGATCAGTATCGTAAAGCGAGTTCCCAGGTTTCTGCAATCTCTTAAATCGTTTTCACAGTTTCAATCGGTGGCGACAATTGCAAACGATTTCACAGTCGTTGAGATCGCGTTGGAATAGTTTCGATTTTACTCTGAGATGTTGATGTTTTTGGTGATTAGGTTCATTTACGTTCTGCGGAGAGGTTTCTCAAGTTATGTGAAGCTAACAAGGGGTTTTATGTGAAAGCTGGACAGTTCATTGCTTCGCAAAAAGTGCTTCCCAGAGAGTACTCTTCTACTTTGTCTTCGTTACAGGACCAGGTGTGGCGTGCCTCCTAATGTGTCTATTCGATTTTCTTATTGCTTTTGGTTCGTTATCTTGCTAAAAGGAACATCTTGATGATTTAGGTTGCTCCTCTTCCTTTTAAAGTCATTGAGAAAGTGCTAAAGGATAATCTCGGACCTGATTTCTCTGAGAAGTAAGTTGCACTCACTAACTCAATAATGATTTTGTGAATCTTGTATCTACAATTAGAAAAGGAATAAGAGTAAGTTCCGCTAGGCTCGTTATAAGCAATAGCAATAACCTGAAAACAACTTATGGACATATCATAAGGTTATTGTCATAAGATAGTTCAAATAAGCTCTTTCAAATGCCAATAAAAATACTTGGTTTTACATTTACTATTGGTTTCCTCATGGAAGAGTTCTTTGGTGTTAAATTGTGAATAGTGCATTTGTGATAGGAAGCTAATCCTATCAACACTATAAAACTAGGGTTTTCTAACTAAAGGGGAAGAACACTACAAGCTAAGAGAATAAAAGATAAAATAAACTTTGATTTTTCATTGATTGATTCTAAATGTCTCCATGAGACTACATTATATAACATTCTTAATGGATAATAATAATAACTTAAAAACCCAAACACTACTAAAAGCCCAATAACCATACTAATAATATAAATCCTATTATTACCCTTCTATCATTGCCGCGGGGTTCACATGAACCTTGTCCTCAAAGTTCTAAAAATCAATATGAGAATAGAGATATTATTCCTGGATCCCATTGCTTGAATGAAAAATTGTCACTGATTATTTGCAACACAAAATTCAGAACTTGAAAAATCAATTTTATCATGCAAGGTAATTTTGATTTTCGGAACATGGTAAAGAATTGCACCGCTTTACCATAACTTTTCTCAAATTCCTTCTTTCCATCTTCAGATAAAGCATTGTATACAGCCAACATGCCCTGAGTTGAGATGGTTTTAGATATTACTCCTGTTATGGACTCAACAGTGTTCTTATAAGTAAGATCTTCACTCATTCCATTTTCAGTGTACCTTCTAAACAAGGACTCAACAATTCCATGAACGGCACCCAGTAAAATTCCTCTCTCTCCAAAGATATCACTCTTGTATTCATGCTCTAATGTAGTGGCAAATGTGAAAGGAGAACCAATGACACCAATTTTCTTAATCCCCTTGACAGATCTAGCAGATGCCTTGTTTTTGGGATATGAAGCAGACCATATGGAATTTCCACTCTTGCAACCCACATGCAGCACCTTAGTGATAGGCCAGAACCGCAACCGACAAATGTGTCGCCAATCACTACATCTATTGAAAAAGTGCCGGGAATAACGACCATTAAGAGCAATCTTGCGAGGCATCATTCCAAGAAGCTCCCTCATCAATGCCAGATGGTCCCCATCCCTATCATCGTTATCACCACTGTGAGGATAAAAAGGAACATCACCAGTGGCAAGCTCAAAGCAAAAGCAAGCAAAGAACCACATATCAGCTGGAGTTGAGTAGTTGGAACCAAGAAGAACCTCGGGACATCTATATTGCCTTGTCTGAATATCGTTCGTAAATTGTTTATACGTCCAACAAGCATTACCGAAATCCATCAGCTTGCACTTGTTTAGCACCAAATAATCACCTTGTTGAAATGCGGAAGAAGAAAGAAGCATTGCGGGAATGGGAGAACGAATGAAACGAAGAGTGCGAGAATAATTGAGAAAGAATGCCATTTGAGAAGAATTTGAATAATCTCCAAATTTGTTGTAATATACTATTGACTTTTCAAAATCTTTATCACCATACGTAAGATAAACCGACACTTGAGGCAATTGAATTATTACCATCTCACCAGTGAGAACATCCATCTCCACTTTCACTTGAGAACCTTCGTTTTCAGTTTCGGTTTCAGCACTAACCTCGGAAGCGGCATCAATCTCAATATCGGTTTCCTCAGTAGGATGGTGGCTCTCAATATATGCTACAGCTTCCGATACTTGAGGTTCTGTTTCAGTATGTAGACCAAGTTCAGTCAAGGGTTCAAAGCTTGTTCCCGGTGCATCTGGCCATGCTAATGTCAGTGATTCGATAACTATTTCTATTGCCACAGAATCAAAATTCACAATTTCGGTGTTGTTGTTAGTCGTGGAACCGGTAGGGTCGTGTAACTCCAATGAGATTGAGTGTGGATGATCATTTGTTTCCACGCCACAATTTTGAACCTCAAGATATTCCTCGCCTTCTTCTATTGCTTTTTGTGAATTGATCTGACCCGGGGGTTCAAAACTTGAGTCTACTGCTGGTGAAGGTGTGATTTCTTGAGAAGTCAAAGGGACTTTTGGTGATAATGTTGCAGAAAAATCACAACGTATAGATTCTGTCTCGGCGCTAATATATGAGCCTGCTGAGGCATTCAACACAACTGGATGTTCCGGAGGTCGTGGAGGTTTCGCTATGGTATTCAAAGGGAAACCTTGCTGCAACTCCAAATCTAACTCCCCTGGGAACCATGGTTGTTGGGAACGGTGTTGCATCACGCTGTCACTAAAACCATCATAATCAATTGAACTAGCAGTAGAGTATCCATCACAATCTGCTCTAATTCGAAAACCTTGTCCATCCACAATCCTTTCCTCGTCATTCTCAGCTTCAATAGAAACAATAGAACCAGTATCTTCCGACGTAAGCTCATCAGAAACATAGAGAGGTATTTTATCAAACACCTTATATGCATTATGTTCTAAAACATCATTAAACAACAATATCTTCGCGCCGGTCTCATATGAGTTAAAAACGGATGTTGTTGTTGCAGTCGTAGATGATGTTCCACCAAACAGAGTTGATGTTGTCGAAGCAGATGAAGTTCCTCCAAACGGTGTTATGTAAGACGCAAATCCCAACGGAGTCGAAGAGGTCGAGGACGACGATGGTGCCCCAAACAGCGTTGAAGAAGTCGAAGAGGCCGAGGTAGATGCTCCAAACGGTGGAGAATCCGACGGTGCTCCAAATGGGTTCGAAAAAGATGCTCCAAACTGTGTTGAATTCGCCGATGAAGATCCGAACATAAAAGAAGTCGCGGTGAAAGAAGACAATTCAAAGTTGAAAGCAGAAAATCCGACCATGTTCGGATTATGAGTTTGTTCTGATTGTTGTTTTAGATTTGTTTCAAAGAGAACTTTGGGAAACTTAGCTTTTTGTTTTTTTCGCGAAACAGAAAGCTTTTGAGAATTTTTTTGAGATAATTTCTTAAAAGAGGAATGAGTCACTTGGAGATATTTATCAAAATCTCTTCTATTTCTAGAATAGGTTTGATATTGATGAGAAATTATGGAGGAGGTGTTGGTTGGTTGGAGTTGTTGGTGATAAATATTGTAGTCATATGAATATGAATAAGGAGATGATGAGTAAGATGAATATGGATTAGGGTTAGGTGGATGTGGTGAATATCCATGATTTGGATACAAACTTGGTGATGATGTTGGAACATATGGATTTGTGTAATAGGATGAGAAAAGTTCCCATGGAAAGGATGGAAATGAAGGTGAAGGTGTGATAGGAGTTGTGAAAGAGGGGTTTGTGGGATAGGTAGGAGGGATGCTCCATTGATGAGATGAAGGTGTAGGATAAGGGTAATTCATAGGAGGATTTGAGTACATGATGAAAGCACCAATTGATAGGAAGCTAATCCTATCAACACTATAAAACTAGGGTTTTCTAACTAAAGGGGAAGAACACTACAAGCTAAGAGAATAAAAGATAAAATAAACTTTGATTTTTCATTGATTGATTCTAAATGTCTCCATGAGACTACATTATATAACATTCTTAATGGATAATAATAATAACTTAAAAGCCCAAACACTACTAAAAGCCCAATAACCATACTAATAATATAAATCCTATTATTACCCTTCTATCAATTTGCAAATTTTTTAGCTTGAATTGGACTTACCTTTGAGATGTCATTCACACCTCTTAAATCACCATGTAACATGTTCACTTAGTCTTTTTCATAGATGTTAACAATTTCAACTTTGTCAGGTCTTATTTTTTATGTTAGCATTTGTAGTTTTGTGAACTCCATTATATCAGGTTTTTATCCATTGATGAACAACCTATAGGCGCTGCATCTATTGCTCAAGTTCACCATGCCATACTAAAAAGCGGTCAAGAAGTAGCAATCAAGGTTTGTGTACGAGTGTCAAGACTTAACAGAATTTCTGATGTCTATCCTTATGTCTTATTTCAAATGTTTTTATCTCTGTTCCTGATTAGTTTAGTAATATGGTTTATTTATTCTATCTCCCATAGAACCACATTAATGTGCATCACAATATCAAAATAAGAATATCTATTCCAGTCTAAACTTGGATATAAGAATAATGGATGGGTATAAATGATTTACAGGGTTCAGGGTTACCAGTACTGACTTGTTATGGGTTGGGTTTGAATTATGACGATGCTGTAGACTTATAGCCATTCCTTCTGCTAATGGAATTTATTCTTTCTAATAATCACGATAACTAGAATATTTTTCTGTTTTTGCTGATCATGTGGAATTTGGGTAGAGCATAGTATCACATGGACTGCAAAATGCTAAAAAAAAGTACTTCTGTCATAATCAGGTAAGTTTTAACAAGTCTTTCATTTCCTCCCATGTGATGCTTTTTGTAACACATGATTTGAATTGAGGTAAGCTAAATTTGGAAAACTACTTGAATTGTAAAATCATTTTCTTCCCTGGAAACTAGGTGCAATATCCTTGGATAGAGCAGCAGATGCATTTTGATACAAGAACAATGTATATCCTATCAAAAACTATTGCATGGGTATGCTTTGACTCTTAACAACCCTTATTTTATGTAAGATATTGAAGAATTTATGTTTGATTATTTATTGTACATAGATCTTTATAAGCATTTTGAATGTTGGTCATTATGTAATATTGTTTGTTGATAGCAAAAAGGAAGAGAGTAAAATGCACATGATTTAGGAACTAAAAGTAAATTGATTAATGCAACACTATCTAAGAGCCAGGTTATCTGTAAGATTAATGTTCCAGAGACATTTAATTTTTTTGGCAATGCACTGATTATAGAACTAATAAGAGAGTGTCTCTTGTGTAGTTGGAAGTGATACCAAAGATTTGTTGAAGTTGTAAAGTAAAATGAATAAAAAAGGAAAATAAAGAATGGAGTCCTTGAATTATGATTATTGTTTGTTATAATGAGACAAAAGACTTAGCATCAACCTTTACTCATACTAATAGTACTCCCAGTTCTGATAAAATAGAGAAACTAATTATGATAATAACTCAAAGTTTGGAGATTAGTCCTTTACTCATACTTTCATATTATCTAACACTTCTTTTCAAAATTAAAGCTTCTAGAGCTCTAACCTAGCACAGAGAGAGTATCTTCCTTGCCACACAACCTAATGCCCACCAAATTAGATAGTGGTTTTATTTGCACTTCATATGTGTCCTCCCAAGCAACCTTGTAGATCTTCTAACGAGAGGGCTTAAGAACATTTACTTTGAAAATTGTTTTCAGGCAATGATAGATATACATTCACTAGCTTGAGGGTGAGTGTTGTAAATAATTTATTTTACTATTGTTATTTTTAGTATTATTAATAGTAATTCATGTTTGGACTTTTAGTGAGGCCTATTAGGTTAGAATACTCTATGTAAAGAGATTAGTGCTTGTATATTTAATATCTCAAAATGTAATATTCATATTTAAAAAAGTCCAATAGGATATTTATTTATTTTAAAATCAAGTGTAATAATAAATTTAAATAATTGATTAAATATTTTATTTTAATTAATTAATTAAACTAATTCTTAAAATTTTACATTATTTTGTTTATGCTGTTTCTTTGTATTAAAACTCCTTCCTTTTGCTGCAGCTATACCCTCAATACAGGTTTGAGTGGCTACCATTAACATTTGCCAAAACTGTCTCTTCAGAACTTGGTTAGTAACAAAGCTTCGTAATTATAGCAGACTGCTACTCCCTATCTGAAATGAATTCTATAGCTCTGCTATCACATTTTTCTGTTTGTTTCTGTGAATAGGAATTAGTTTAAATGTAATTATTTAGTGTAATTACCGATATAGCCCTGTAACCTTTATATATACGAGAAATAATAATGAGAAAAGTATCAAGCCAAGAATTATTGACATGGTATCAGTAGGTTTTCGATCAAACCTGTGAGTTTTAGGTTAATCTTGGCTTTATTCAGCGACACCCCACTGGGTCGCTCTTGAAATCGTCTCGGTAGATCTCGTTTCTCGGTAATTGAAATCATCTCGGTTCTCGGTAATCTCTTCCAAGATTGCGATTCTAATCTCGTGTTATCGTATCGGTGTCGGCAAATATTCTGAATTAGGGTTTTGACTCTGTGTCGGCAATTATTCTGAATTAGGGTTTTGACTCTGTGTCGGCAATTATTCTGAATTAGAGTTTTGACTCTGTGTCGGCAATTATTCTGAATTAGGGTTTTGACTTGGTGTCGGCGAGTATCCTGAATTGGGGTGTTGATTTGGTGTCGGCAAGTATTTTCTTCAGTGTTCCGTTGGTGTTTCTTGTTTCACGTTAACAAAATTGTTACGTTAACAAAATTGTTACGTTAACAAAATTGTTCTTAAGTCATCTCTGATATTATGGCTTCCGAAGAAGAGATAGATCATATTTGTGTTCGTTTTACCGGAAAGAATTATCTTGTTTGGGAATTTCAGTTTCGGATGTATGTCAAAGGGAAAGGATTATGGAGTCACTTGGACGATGTCTCTTTGGCACCGTTAGAGACAACTGACTTAGATGCATGGGAAATAGAAGATGCTCAGATTATCACTTGGATTCTCGGTACTATTGATCCTCACATGATTAATAATTTGCGATCTTTTTCCACTGCCCAAGAAATGTGGAACTACTTGAAGCGTATCTATAACCTAGACAACGCGGCCAAACGTTTTCAGTTGGAGCTAGACATTGCCAATTACAAACAAGGCAATCTGTCTGTTCAAGAATATTATTCTGGTTTTTTGAATTTGTGGACAGAACACTCTGCAATTATACATGTTGATGTTCCCAAAAGTTCTCTCGCGGATGTCCAAGAGGTCTACAATACTAGTAGGCGAGATCAATTTCTCATGAAGCTTCGTGCAGAATTTGAGGTTGTCAGAGGTGCTTTGCTGAATAGGAATCCCGTTCCCTCTTTAGATACATGTGTTGGTGAACTTCTCAGAGAGGAACAACGTCTTGCTACTCAAGGATTCATGTCTCACGATGTTGTCATTTCTGAGTCTGCTATGTTTGCATATGCTCCTCAGAGTAGAGGTAAAGGTCGTGATATTCGACATGTCCAATGTTTCTCTTGCAAACAATTTGGACATTTTGCTCAGAGTTGTAGTAAGAAGTTTTGTAATTATTGCAAGAAGCGGGGCCATATTATCTCTGATTGTCCCACCCGTCCTCCACGATCAGCACAACGTTCGGTGCAAGCATTTCCTGCTAGTACAAGCTCTGCAGTTGGTTCTTCCATCACCAATCCATCTAATGGTGGTGCTCTCCAACCTGAAATAATCCAACAGATGGTACTTTCCGCTCTATCAACCTTGGGAATTCAGGGTAAGTCTTCGAATGTTTCCTGCCCGTGGTTTCTTGATTCTGGTGCATCCAATCACATGACCGCCTCTTCTGAATACTTGCACAATTTACATTCTTACCATGGTAATCAGAAAATTCAAATTGCGGATGGTAATGCTCTCTCTATCACGAATGTTGGTGACCTCAACTCTGATTTTCGGGATGTGTTTGTAGCACCTGGCCTTGCTTCCAATTTATTATCTGTTGGTCAATTGGTTGATAATAATTGTAATGTAAATTTTTCTCGTGATGGTTGCCTTGTGCAGGAACAGGTGTCGGGGAAGGTGGTTGCGAAGGGGCCTAAAGTGGGAAGACTGTTTCCACTTCAGTTTATTTCTAGTCATTTATCTCTTGTTTGTAAAAATGTCTTGAATTCTTATGAGGATTGGCATAGAAAATTGGGTCATCCTAACTCTGCTGTTTTATCTCATTTATTTAAAAATGGTTTATTGGAAAATAAAAGTGTTGTTTCTAATGCCTCTCTTTCATGTTCTGTTTGCAAATTAGCTAAAAGTAAAACACTTCCTTTTCCGTCTGGTGCTTATCGGGCTTCCTCTTGTTTTGAACTGATTCATAGTGATGTATGGGGTATGTCTCCTGTAGTTTCTCATGCTCGCTATAAATATTTTGTCACATTTATTGATGATTATAGTCGTTTTACTTGGATATATTTTCTTCGGTCTAAATCTGAAGTGTTTTCTATGTTTAAGAAATTTCTGACATACGTTGAAACTCAATTTCATGAAAATGTTAAAATTTTTCGCTCTGATTCTGGTGGTGAGTACATGTCTCGTGAGTTTCAAGAATTTCTTCAACAAAAAGGCATTTTGTCTCAACGATCTTGTCCCAATACCCCCTAACAAAATGGGATGGCAGAACGCAAGAATCGTCATTTGCTTGATGTGACCCGCACTTTACTTCTTCAAGCTTTTGTACCACCCAGATTTTGGGTGGAGGCTCTTTCCACAGCTGTCTTTTTGATCAATCGTCTTCCTTCTACGGTTATTGATCTCGATTCTCCTTTTTTTCGTCTTTTTAAAATTCAGCCTAATTATAATGATTTACATACTTTTGGATGTGTTTGTTTTGTTCACTTACCTCCATTTGAAAGGCATAAGCTTGGAGCGCAATCTGTTCAATGTGCGTTTATGGGGTATAGTCACTCTCATAAGGGATTTGTGTGTTATGATGTCACTAACCATCGTTTTCGCATTTCTAGGAATGTGACATTTTTTGATAATCAGTTTATGTTTCCATGTGTTTCTGCTGTCATGAATGATATTGTTACTCTTCCTAAGTTTTCTATTATGCCTCAATCTATAGAACGCTATAAACCAGGTCATGTATATATCAGAAAACACAAACAGCAGGTTCCCACACCCCTTCCCGACGCTGAACCGCCACCTGATCCAGTAACGGTTGAACCACGACGTTCTGGTCGAATATCTCGAGCACCAGATAGATATTCACCAGACAGGTATGATTCCTCACATACTTCTCTGACTGCCACACTCTCTAGCATATCTATTCCTACTTGCTATTCACAGGCTGTTAAAGATGTACGTTGGATAAAAGCAATGAATGAGGAACTTCAAGCTCTTCAAGAGAATTTCACATGGGATATTGTCTCTTGTCCTCCTGATGTTAAACCCATTGGCTGCAAATGGGTGTATTCTGTGAAATTGAATTCTGATGGGTCCCTCAACCGTTTCAAGGCTCGCTTGGTTGCCTTAGGAAACAAACAGGAATATGGAATTGATTATGATGAGACATTTGCACCGGTTGCCAAAATGACATCTGTTCGTACGGTACTCTCTATAGCTGCTTCTAATGGGTGGGCTCTTCATCAATTAGATGTGAAAAATGCTTTTCTTCATGGTGACCTGGCGGAAGATATTTATATGACTCCTCCTCAAGGTTTATTTCCGTCATCTAAGGGTGTGTGCAAGCTCAAACGCTCCTTATACGGTTTGAAACAAGCGCCTAGAGCATGGTATGAAAAATTTCGCTCCACTCTACTTGGGTTTTCCTTTACTCAGAGTCAGTACGATTCTTCTCTATTTATTCATAGAACATCTACTGGAATTGTCCTACTTCTTCTGTATGTTGATGATATGATTATTACTGGTTCTGATCATGCTTCCATTCAAAGCCTTAAACAGCAGCTACAAGCAGCGTTTCATATGAAAGATCTTGGTAATTTGCATTATTTTCTTGGTCTTGAGGTTCATTCTACACCCAAGGGCATATTCCTCCATCAACACAAGTATGCCACAGATTTAATTTCTATGGCCGGTCTGCAATCGGCTAATCCAGTGGATACTCCTCTTAAGGTTAATGTTAAATATCATCGTGATGATGGTGATCTGTTGCATGATCCCTTATTGTATCGTCAACTCGTGGGTAGCCTTAATTACTTGACTATTACTCGCCCTGACATATCATTTGCTGTTCAACAAGTCAGTCAATTCATGCACTCTCCTCGCCACCTTCACTTGGCAGCAGTTCGTCGTATAATTCGTTACTTGAAGGGAAGCTCTCATCGTGGTTTATTCTTTCCTACTGGAGTTCCTCCTAAATTGAGTGCTTATAGTGATGCTGATTGGGCAGGGTGCCCTGATACTCGACGATCTGTCACTGGTTGGTGCATGTTTCTTGGCTCTTCATTGATCTCATGGAAAAGTAAGAAACAAGCGAGAGTCTCTAAATCTTCTACTGAATCTGAGTATCGTGCCATGTCTGCTGCTTGTTCTGAAATAATTTGGCTTCGTGGTCTTTTGGCTGAACTTGGATTTCCTCAAATAGAGCCAACTTCACTTTATGCTGACAATACCAGTGCCATCCAAATTGTTGCGAATCCTGTTTTTCATGAACGCACCAAACATATTGAAGTTGATTGTCACTCAATCCGTGACGCTTATGATGACAGAATAATATCACTTCCTCATGTCAGTACTCAGTTGCAGATTGCAGATATTCTTACCAAGACTGTTCCGCGTCCACGTCATCAGTTTCTTGTTAGCAAATTGATGCTTATTGACAAGCAGCATCAATTTGAGGGGGGATGTGAATAAGAATTAGTTTAAATGTAATTATTTAGTGTAATTACCGATATAGCCCTGTAACCTTTATATATACGAGAAATAATAATGAGAAAAGTATCAAGCCAAGAATTATTGACAGTTTCGCATTAGTGCATATTGTTTGATTAGCTGTGAATCTGCAACCATATTGTCTCCTAGAAAATTGTGCTATTTGTTCATGTTCCATCTATTAGTTATTGCTCAGTATTTAAATTTAAGTTTGAATGCAATTAAAGATAAGCAGTCTAAAATCAATTAACCAACTAAACGTATTCAGTTTTTTTTTCTGCTTTGGTAAATATGACTTTAGCATTTAAAGTTAGAGATGAATGAACGAGTGAGCTGTATTCCCCACAGATTTTGTTCAGGAGGCAAGGAATTCTGAGAGAGCTACCAAAAATTTCAGAAACAACAAAATTGTCAGAATTCCTCATGTATTCTGGGTATGATAACTGAGTGCAATTTTATTCCTCCTATTGACTATCCACATACTACCCCTGTTAGATATATGTTATTGGACTTCTAGTATAAATTTATAACTATGCTAAAGGTAGTTTAGTCTTTTTATGCTTGACTGTATATTCTCTTTATAATTCTTGTATTCACAAATTTTTGTCATTCTAGTTGAAACTCTAGATTCTTTCTTCTTCCCCTCTTTCTATATGAATCTCTGTTAGGATCTCTTTGAGAAATTAATATGATCCTTTCAAATATTCAACTATATTATTTCTTTACCAAAATACCTCTAATTATTTTACACTAACAAACAAGCCATAAATACTATAAGAAACTTGGAAAAATAATATCAATTGTTAACAAATTTAATTGGCTTATATATGTTAAGAAATGTGGGTGGGCTTAACTCATCCCTACAAAACCGGCTTAGAGGGTGAGGATTGCCCCCACTTATAAGGACATGTTTAGGTCATACATTATCCGATGGGAGACTCTTTAACACACCCCCTCACGCCCAGGACCGGACATCTAGAGCATGGAAATAAATGGTGGGTGGCCCGATAACGAAAACCTGATAGCAGGTGGCCCACCGGATCTTAAACTAGGTTCTAGTACCATGTTAAGAAATGTGGTTGGACCTAACTCTTCCCTACATAACCCGCTTATAGGGTGATGATTGCCCCCACTTATAAGGACATGTTCAAACCATACATTACCCGATGTGGGACTCTTTAACAATATATGTAATTAGTCCCTGCAAATATTCTACTTTTTTATTTTAGTCCTATAATTTTTGTTTGACTTTGGTCAATTAAATTTTTTTTTTGTTGCTTTTAGTCCTTGTTCTTTTGTTTTAATCATTGCAAAATTGATTTATATTAGAATTGATCCATGTAATATGTCCAGTATTTGATTTTAGTCCTAGACTAAAATCAAATATTTTACATAATACAATGATCAATTCCAATATACACTAATTTTGGAACGACTAAAGCAGAAGAACAATAACCGTAAGCAAAATAATTTTTTCTTGCAAAGACCAAAACCAAACTTAAAAAGATTACAGGATTAAAACAAAAAGTGTTATATTTGCAAATACCAATCGCATATTTAAACCAATTTAATACTACTTTATTTCTTAATATTTATTATACTACTTACCAACTTCGCATTATACTGATGCATGCAGGAGTTGACAACAAGGCAAGTTCTAACAATGGAGTTTTATACAGGACACAAGGTATGATGGACCTATAATGTCAATAGATGATTATTTATGGAAAATAATGTCATTATAGTAGTTCTAAGAAATGACTTCTACTATATTTGCAGCCACTATAATACCTCTAAATTTCGTATGTTAAATTGTTCTGCTTGAGGCACCAGGGTTGTTTTGTCTTCTTTATTCTCTTGCCAATTCAATCTAATACCATGTATACTTTTGACTGTCCCCATTTGGTTAGGCAACATATAAGCGACAAAAATTGTCAAGATCCTAAGGTGAATCTTTTGTGATGTTCAAAGGGGAGCCTTGGTGCAACAGTTGGAGTTGTTGCCATGTTTATAGGTCACCAGTTTGAGTCAATAATTTGTATAACGTGATATTAAAATGATGAATTTGTATAACATTGTGAAATACTAAAGTACTAAAATGAACTCTTGAGATTAACATTAAGGGACATAAAGGGATAGCGGCGCACTTTGCTACCCGTTTGCCTGCCATTTCTGTATAATCTTTATTATATATCATATTCCATTGATATAAAAAAAAAAAAGATAAATGACCAAAATAAACTTTCAGTAAAAGATAAATAAAGGAACAAAAGTATATTTTAGTCTTTATTTTATACGTGAAGATTGCAAAGAATAATCGTTAAACGCAATTTAAAGAGAGTAATTAAGCTATAATTATTTTCTAATATGCATTGAACCAATTTCACTCACTGCAAAAAGTGTTCACTACTTGAAAAGTGGAAGTTCCACTGGAACAGTAACGTGGTTCTGTTTCCAACATTATATTTTATATATATAATTATATTGTACTCACATATTACCTAGTGGGATAAGGCTTGGTTGTTTTTGTTGTATATTGTACATAGATGTGTATTTGCATGCATGTGTGTGTTCTACAAAGAAGGATCATCATGAATTCATGATATGTATGATAATTGTTTTTCCTTTTGAGTAGAAAAAGAATGACAGACAGAAACAAAAATATGAATATTGACATCTGGATATAGTGAATATTGAGATCTGGATATAGTATATTGCAATGTAAACTTGACTCTATATTGAGACAAATGGGCTTATCTTCTGAAATATCGGAAGATTGACTCATTCTGATTGTAGTAGGGACTTTTTATTCTGGTGAGCAGAACCAAAACTCTACTATTGAAGTCGTATAGTATTCTGCTAAGATTGTGCAAACTTGTGCATGTCCCAGTAAAATATTCGTGTAGTATATGAACATGAAAGTTAGTCTCTTATGATCCATTTCATATTATGTTACCCTAGTGTGCTTGTAGTAATGTTGCTATTCAAGTTGTGCTTTCTTTTAGGTTTCTGAATATTACGTTATGTATTGTTACATTCTATTAATAGGATGCTTACTAAATTTCAGATTGATGACTTGGATTTTCTGAGTAAGATTGGGGTTGATCCAGAAAAGGTTAACTTGTTACAGCTTTTGTGAACTCACGGAAACTGTATTTTTACGTTCTTTAGCAATTGGTTTATGATTAGTGTACAAAATCTGAAAATATCACTCAGTTTGTCCTACTCTAGTATGGCTAAATCATAAGTGCTAACTACTAAACTGATGGATTATTGGATTCTAAACCTGTTACTGAAGGTAGCGAAATCACTGATTGAGCTGTTTGCTGAAATGATATTTGTGCATGGTTACGTACATGGTGATCCACATCCTGGTAATATACTAGTTTCTCCTGAAGGCCGTAATGGTTTTTCTTTGGGTACGTACTTGTTTATCTGATATCATTTTTCTCTAATTGTACTCAATTGAAACTTAGAAGTGCGGAAGAATTGAATTTTGACCCACCCCTGACCCCTTTGGAACCGTTTTGCAGTTCTTCTAGATCATGCAGTTTACAGGGAATTAGATGAAGAATTTAGAAAAAACTTTTGTCAGTTATGGGAAGCTTTGGCTCTCAAGGACTCAAAGAAAACAATGTGGCTTGGTGAGCGATTTGGTGCTGGGAAGTATTCTCGATACTTGCCAATCATTTTCACCGGAACAACTATAGAAAGGTTCCTCCAGAACTTTTTGTTTATTGATACATATAATTCTAGTTTACTTTTTGAGTAAATTTCATTTTGGAGATAGTAGTTCTTAACCGTGGTTTTCATGTGTTGGCGGATGAAAATTCCGACTATATAGTAGAAACCACTAGAATTGGTTTTCAGATCCGGGTTGCATGGCCTGATTCAAACATTACTGTTAATGCTCTCATTCTGCGAGCTCAGAATCGCACGTTTTGGAGCTCATTTGATACACGAGTGATTCGTTGGAGCAGAATTTTTTAACATATTTGTTGTGCTACATAATTAAATGTTTCACCTCTCTGATTCCCAGCCTATGATTTATTGCTGGAAACTCCTTGATAGATATATGCTGAAAGATGAAAAAAGTTTGTTGTGTTGATGAACTTGTTATGTTTTGCTGTCTTTTGTCTGATACTGTTCTTTTGGAATGGCATCTCGTTCTCTTTTCTTATCTTTGCTCCGAATAATTATTTTTAGCTTAAAAAGTTATGATGTAACTTTTTTTGTGCGAGTTGCAGCAAATATTCTTCTGGAATGTCAATCAAGGAAAAAGATACTATGAAACAGGAATTGAAATCTCTGATGTTTGAGGACCTGTCTTTTTTCATGGAGTCTATGCCACCAGATTTTATTGCTATATTGCGTGTAGAGTAAGAAACAGTGTTCATACTTGTTCTATTGGATGCTAAAATTTGTTACTTCATGTCCCTGATATACCTTCTTATTTTTAGTGCACTGCTAAGGTCTACCATTAGAAAGATGGATGTCTCACGGCTCATTAGATTGCTAACTTACACCAAATATGCAGTATATGGACGCCTCCATCCAAAATTTGACGGTGAATTGTGTCAAATGCCTGAAACAAATGTTTGTAAGTTACCTTGTAATTTCTTGTCTACATGAAAGAATGCCTCGATTGTCTAGGCCTTGCAGAATGAATTTTGCATCTTATCTTTCTTCTTTTTGTTCTTCCAGATTTTGCTGTGAAATCCGTTTTCTTAAGTTTCATATCAACATTAAAATATTATCACATCCTAATCAAAATTCTTATTGGTGAGAACTCTTTTTACTCATAATTTGATCAATAATTACCACCTCAAGGTTGAACTAACGACTGTCTTTTTTCTTCCTTTATCAGGGGCCATTGACAGTACCCCTTGGCAACAAAAAGTGAAGAATGTACATAATTACCTGTATCGCAAGTTTGGTTGTAGTGACTTATGGAGCATTCTAGTCCATTCTGTCTTTCTTCTTTTTTGTATGCGTCCAGCATCATAATGCTTTGTTTTGAATATTGAATTCTGTTTAGTCTAGAGGGAAAACTTGTCTAATGGTATACAAGCTCCATCCTGATGCAGCTTGCCAAAAAAAAAAAAACAGAGTTCCATCTTTGGATGCATTCCAAAAGCAAGTTTATATTACCTTTAGAATAACACATTTTCTGTCAAATGTCACAAACCGAGTAAAATAAGCTATCGAATTAAAAACTTACACATTGAATGATACAAGTTACATATTTTGTATGCCAAAGTCACACTGAAGCTTCTAGCACTTAATTTGTAATTTTACTTTATAGTGCGCCTTATAAACAATTTATTCAGATTTATCTATTAACATGTGCAATCATGAGTATTTAGAAGAGCTTAAAAATGATTTATTAATATGTTTATCAATTTTATCATGTCGTCCCTTTTTATTTTGGTGAAGGCCTACATAACAATTGAAATTGTTATAATATTTGGAAGACTCGCCAGCTGTCACACACTCGCGACTCTTTCCTGTTTATGAGAAGAGTTTGTGATTTGAACCACACAAGATTATGAAGAATAAGTTAGGGAATGCAGTTGCTCACTCTTTTCTATTAAGGCTCGTGGACGTGTGATTCGCATCGTCCCATAAAAAACACACAACGAAATTCTTCTCAAGTCACTTAATAAATACTAATGGGAACCACACTTTCATGAGCCTTAAGCAATGAAAAATGGTGAGCGGGTGCATTCCTTAACTTATTCTTCTTCTATTCATAGTCTTTTGTGTGGTTCAAGTCTCAAACTTTCAAAAAGTAGAGATGAGTGAGTGTCCTTACATTGAGATTAATTCACCATTATCTAACAAAAAACACCAACTAATTCAATTTTCTTTCCTTTAATTGGACATGTTACTTCCTTTCGATCGCAGATAGGTAACAAATAAGACTTCACTCAGAGCGCTGTCTTAATACTAGAATGCGAATGTGATTTCGTCCACTAAAAAACACAAACAAACAGAAACTTTTGAGCAGAACTACGACGCTCTGATTCTTCAAAAGGGATACGTAGGCATTAGGCCGCGGGGCCTAAGCAAGCACAGTTTTAAATTTTGTTTCTTTTCCTCGTATTTTCTTTATTTTCTTTTGTATGCATTCTCTTTTATCGTTAAGCTTTAGACTAATAGATTACACTATTAAATTAGAACAAACAAGAGTGGATACACAAATTTTGGGATAGGCCATACGCCCATATTTGTGTTTTCTCTTTGTAATAACAAACTTAATATTAGTTTAATATTAGTTTAGTGATCAGCGAGTTTGAATATAAGTCTACTTAAGATACTTAATCTATATTATGAGTATGGCTGTTATCGGTCTGGTCCGGTTCGGATATTTGCTATCTCGAGAACCGGACCGAAATAGTAATCGAGTAAATTCGGACCGGATCGAAACAATGATGAACCATTTTTTATCGAAACCGGACCGTTACTTCGAATATTTGACAAAAGTATCCAATAAATATCCAATATAGTATCCATTTTTGGTATCGGATAAAAAAATATCCATTCTCAAATCGAGTAACATTTCGGCCGGTTCGTTGGTCCGGTTCCAATAGACCAATTCTCGGGTGGTTTTCTGGTTCCATAAGTCCAATAACAGCCCTAATTATGAGGCATGTTAACTCAATTATTTTCATTCAAATAAATATTTTGGCTATGATTCAAATTAGGAGGGTGATTAGTTCTTCCTCGAAATGGATTAATCATTTTACCTACAGAAGTGCCTACAAATGCTAATATTCAAAATTAATTATTTTAAATTATTTTCACTGGATGTACCAATATTTTGTTACTGATAAATACGATTTCATCAACAAATAGACTCTATGATCAGTCTAAATTCAATCCAAATTAAAAGAACTACGGTTGAAGTTGAGACTGAGTTAGAAAATATAAAAATGAGTTTGATATTTCATCCGCAAAATCTCTAATACGTTGAATCAAGTTAGGGCGATTATGAGCATGTTTATGAAAGCAAAAATATATAACTATATGCTTAGACAAAACTAGCTTAACTATCTAAAACCTTCCTTGAATTAGTTTTTTCTAAAAACTTTAATTTTACACTCTCACAATGTGTCTTCCTTTAAGTTCATCGTCTCTCTTTCTTTGAAACTAACATTTTATGTTTTCTTCAATACTCTTGCTGGATGAGACCTTTCAAAATTTTAAATTTTGAATATTACAATATGCAGCTTTTATCAAAAATTAGTTATTATCAATTACTAATATAAAGTATTTATATATTATATTTTAATTTAAGAAAGAAAAAACAAACGAAAAGGTTGATATTAATGCATAACTAAAAATGGAAATTTTTTCCATATCATTCGGTAAAAGAATGAAAACATGGATGATTAGTAATAACAAACTTATATTCACATCTTTTGATCACAGCAACATTCACATCTGATCTCAGCGTACAGGCAGCTAGCTAGTTACCGACGTGATGGTTATATCAGAAACAGCAACTCACATGGACGCTTCAGTCCATTCAACATTTGCATCTCGCTATGTCCGCACATCCCTTCCCAGGTTATTATCACCTTTTATGATTAATCAATCATATAATGTATTGATCTGGGTAGTACCGACACCTCTAGAAAAACGTGTCAATGTTTCTGGTGTTCGTCGTCGGTGCTTCTTATGTATTGATAGATGGTTTGTTGATGGATGCATGCATGCATTGTAGGTTCAAGATGGGGAATCATTCGATTCCGAAGGAAGCTGCATACCAGATTATTAACGATGAGTTGATGCTGGATGGTAACCCTAGGCTGAATCTTGCATCATTTGTGACTACGTGGATGGAGCCGGAATGCGACAAACTCATTATGGCTTCGATTAACAAAAACTACGTCGACATGGATGAGTACCCTGTCACCACTGAACTACAGGTCATTCAATCACTCCTCCATTATTTTGCATTTATTGGATTACTCCATATAAAAGACAAATTTGATGTATTTGATTTGAAATTTTAAGTCTATAAGAGAGATATAATTTAAAAAATTAGCTTCATCATGTATTTACCTTTATTATAAAAAATGAAAAAATTGTAAATTAAAAATTATACAAGTAGTATTAATTACATAATACAATTAAAAAAATAATTTTGAAAGTTAAATGTAATTAGTAATTATTTATCTTGGGAATATTTTTTTTCCACACATGAGTCAATATTTTTTGAACCATGATAGTAACTAAATCTTGTTAACTTGTGTACTACTAATATCACATGTTAAAGGATCATCAAAAGAATTTTTTTAATGTACAATTTTCAGTAGAATTTTTTTAAGTACTCTATCCATCATAAATTATTAGTCATTTGAAGTATTCACTCAAATTAAATAATGTAATTAATTTTGTATAAGAAAAAGACATTAAATAAGGCATTATTGTTCTTCATGAATTATATAAGTAAATTAAAAAAATTAAGAAGAATAATAAATAATAGAAAAAAATAATCTCGTCAAACCAACTTAATTATTTATGGACATTCAATTGCAGAGAGGTTTAAATAAATTGTAGTCATTAAACTAAAAAGACATTAATAGTTGTGGTTAAGGTAGTACTAATTAATGTACTTATGTGGTTTGTCTGCTTTCAAAATACATCATATTGTCTCCGATCGATTAGTTTATTAAATTTGACTAATTGGAATGTTTAATGCTAAACTATTCTTTGAGTGAAGAAATTTCATTTAATTATTCAGAATTAGTCAAACAAAAAAAATTGAGAGTTTTTTGGGACAATTAACCTCTATATATGAAACTCTGGGAAAAATTATTGGTTTATATTTACGTGTGCACTGACTTAGCAACGAGTATCCAAAACAGATAATTAAATTCCACATTTTTAAAAGCTATTAAAGAGTGCCCCTGGGACACTTGTTAGCATTTCCCTTTTTAAAAATAAATGACAATTAATCAAGTTTTATTCTTTTTGTAATAAATGAAAATTACATATATTTAATTACTAAATTAACTTATTCACTCTCTCTTTTATTTACTACCTAATTTATATGCTTGAACCAAATAAAATTCGAAATTTGAATTTCATAACTTCATTTCAATATTATTATCATTTTAATACAAGAACATGATTTATTATAAACAAAATAAACTAAAAAAATATTAAAAATTCTTTAAAAATTAACAATAAAATATTGAATTTTTTAATAAAAAATTTTTATATTCAATTTAAATATTTAAATGTTTTGATAAATTTAAGAAAAAAACATTAAATTAAAAAGTAGTTGCTATTGAAAATGAAATATGAAAAAACAATAATAGGTAATAAATGAAAATGAAAAAAATTGTAACGTCTTATATTTTTTCTTTATGGTTTTAAAATTTTCAATTTTTTTTTCTTAAATAACACTATTAATAAACTCTCTTTTTAAAAATATTAATGAATCTATCACGTAATTAATGATCCTTAACCAGTGCCCCCGGGGCACTGGTTAGCATTGCCCTTTAATGTAAATATTCAACGACAAATATATATATTTACTCCAACATTCAGAATAATAACTTCAACATGTTTTAAAAAAATTGGAGTCGAAACTTCAACATTTAAGCATTTCATTAATATCCCCAACATTAAACTTAACAATAGAGATTTCACATTAAGTTGTAGATCATTTTTACAACATTAAAGATCCACATCCTTAATATTGTAAATAGTTTTAAATTTTTCATAATGAAGTTATTGTTGTGGATTGCCTAAGAAGTTTATTGTTCTAGATCTTTTATGAATCCTTTAATGTTCTATTCTTATTGACTCAAATAAAAAAACTATATTGTGAATTTTTTTGAATATATTTTCTCCATAGCTACTATATTCCCACTTTCAACATTTTTCCAGTGTAATTTATTTTTCATCCTTGAAAGTTGAAAGTATAAAAACAAACTTAATTTGTCTTTTTTACAACAGAATTTGGCAAAAATCCAACCCTATCCACCTCATTCCCAAATTTTTCTGAGTCTCCCACATGCATGATAACTCTCTGAAAATAATAATAATATTATGATATCAAATAAGTGAAGGAAAATCTCTACCTCTACAAATATAAAGTAATTAAACTTTTTAACCAATGAGAGGAATACAAAAGTTAACATCACACTCTTCTCTATCTATAAAAAACAAATAAGGTCAAATATGAATCCATGTGCTGCTAAAAGAAGAAACTCCAAGTTGTCATGCATGTGGGTCTTGACAAGTAACTTAATCTTTACACAACAAATTATTACTAACATTGTACTAGCTAGTATATCCAAAATTTTCTACTATTCTAATAAACCCTCAAGCTATTAAAATTTGACATAACAGAGTCTTCTGAAAAATGGTGTGTCTGTGTTCGTGTCAGTGGCGTGTTTGATTGTCTGGTTTAAGTGTTTCATAGAAAATTGAAGTTATTGAAAATTTCAAAATATTGAGTTTATAACTATTTTGAATTTGAAATGACACATTACCATGCAGAACCGTTGTGTTAACATGATAGCTCATCTTTTCAATGCACCACTTGAAGAGTCAGAACCTGCAGTTGGCGTTGGCACTGTTGGTTCATCAGAGGCCATAATGTTAGCAGGTTTGGCATTCAAGAGGAAGTGGCAAAACAGAATGAAAGCTGAAGGGAAGTCTTGTGACCATCCCAACATTGTCACTGGTGCCAATGTTCAGGTCTCTACCACATGTTTTGTTCTGCCAATTGTTGTACAAGAGCATCCTTTGAGCACTAATTTTTATAAATGAGTCGTTAATCGAGTTTGATCGTGTTGGCCTGAAGGTTTGCTGGGAGAAATTCGCGAGGTACTTTGAGGTTGAACTGAAAGAGGTGAAGCTGAGTGAAGGATACTATGTAATGGATCCTGAAAAAGCTGTGGAAATGGTGGACGAGAACACCATTTGCGTCGCCGCTATTCTTGGTTCCACACTAAACGGAGAGTTCGAAGATGTCAAACGCTTAAATGATCTCCTATTAGAAAAAAATAACGAAACCGGGTACCTCTCTCACTCTTTGTAGGATCCGGATTCCTTGTAGTAATAAATGAGGCTTAAGCAATCTCGACCATCGATTTTATCGGACAGTCGAGATCCATAAATGTGTGACGCAATTACTGCATGGAATTCGTTGGACAGAATAAAAGAGGCATAAATGCTTCTTATTTTGCATACCAAATTTAAAACTTAGACTTGAATTGACATGTGAAATTCTCTGGTAGTTGGGACACTCCAATCCATGTGGATGCAGCCAGTGGTGGATTCATTGCACCATTTCTATATCCAGAACTTGAGTGGGACTTTCGTTTACCACTAGTGAAGAGTATTAATGTTAGTGGACACAAATATGGTCTAGTCTATGCTGGTATTGGTTGGGTTATCTGGAGAAGCAAAGAAGACCTTCCTGATGAACTCATCTTTCATATTAACTACCTTGGAGCTGACCAACCCACCTTTACTCTCAATTTCTCCAAAGGTAAACACACAAATGACAGTTTGAATTACTCCTACTGTTTTCCACGTCCCAAGTTTTTGGAGACCGTGTAGATTAATCGCAGTTTAACCATGAAAAAAGTAGAGGGTCTATTTAACCACAACTTAAATTTTGTGACAAACATTATTTAGAGTCCCTAATTCGCTACGGTTAAATTTTGGACCCTGTGCGGAAGTCCGCCTTGCATGCCCTCAAAGACGGCCATGCTGTTTTCTAGTGCTATTTATTGACTTTTACTTGATCGTACTGATTTCTTTCATAAACTAACCGATGCAGGTTCTAGCCAAGTTATTGCTCAGTACTACCAATTGATTCGTTTGGGTTATGAGGTAAATAAGACACAATGAAAGTAACAAACTCTAGCAATCAATTTGTTGCTAGAGAAATGCTAGCAACACTCTCTTTTGAACACTCTCTCAAACACTCACTTTCTTATTGGTTAAAACATGTGTGGGTCCTACTACTTTATGTGGGACCTATTTTCAAAATGAGGGGCCCACACATGTTTCAACCAATAAGAAAATGAGTGTTTGAGAGAGTGTTCAAAAGAGAGTGTTGCTAGCACTCCTCTTTGTTGCTATACTCTACATGTAAGCTATTTGTAAACTCACAAGTACTATGCTCTTATAGCATAAGCCTTTTTCATACAAGTGTTTATGAAAAACCATAGATGACCTGAGTCAGAAGAACTTTACAGCATCAGGTCATCTTTTTATAATTACATAATCTTGTATATAACTGATGACTTCTGTGTTAAATTGGGTTTGTAGGGATATAGAAATGTGATGGAAAATTGTAGAGACAACATGATGGTACTTAAGGATGGACTGGAAAAAACGGGTCGGTTTGACATTGTATCCAAAGACGAAGGCGTGCCATTAGTGGCCTTCACTTTGAAGGACCACAGCCAGTTTAACGAATTCCAAATATCTGATATGCTGAGGCGCTTTGGTTGGATAGTGCCAGCATACACCATGCCACCAGATGCAGAACACGTGACAGTGCTCCGCGTTGTGATCAGGGAGGACTTTTCGCGTACCTTTGCAGAGCGTCTTGTTATTGATATCACCAAGGTTATCCACGAGCTGGATCTGGTTCCTGCAAGGGTAGTCAGTACCAGCACCGTAACAGTTAGTGGAGAAGAAGAAGCAAATGACGCTGGCCAAGTAACGATTGCTAAGAAGAGTGTTCTCGAAACTCAAAGGGAAGTCAGTACGGCTTGGAAGAAATTTGTGATGAACAAGAAGAAAACGAATGGTGTTTGTTAGAGCCTTGTTTTAGATCATTTTGAAGCTATATAAGGGTGAAGTCATGCATTGTTTTACATATAAATTAGACAGTATATTTGAGTAACTCAAGCCATTTTTCTAATTCAAATTTTGATTGGTGTGAAAACCTATTAGACATGTATGCTCTCAACTCCGAATTATTAAATGTATACATTTACTCATTATTAATTATTCTTAAAATTTAATGCACAATTTCTGATGAAGTGTTGATTTTTAAAAGCTTTGTTTTATAATACAGTCAAATGTAAAAAAAAAGAGTCACAGTTTAACACATGTATGTGTGTTAACTAACCTGAGATAAAGCCTTCACATATCAATATGCTCATTCAACTCCAATTCCTCTTCAACGTTTTAGCAACACAGAACCAAGAAATCCACCGTGCTAGAAAGGTCGATTGCAGGATAATCAGTTAATCACTGCCATATACAGTATTCAACGGCAGAATGGCTTCTCACTTGTATTTGCATGACTTGGAAAGAATAGCTATTGACTGCATACTAGAAGGTTGACATCTAAACAGTAGATATCGAACAAGATGTTTGTAATAGCATAAGTTTGCCAAGGAGATGAGTATAAGGTATTTAAACTAAACTTACTCATTTAGCATATTAAATATCGACAAATTATTGGTATGTACAATTATCTACAATGAATATACAGAAACTTGGAAAGCCATGGAAAGGGCAAATGAGAAGGCTTTGGAAAAATGTCATCTTTATTATACCAGGGTAACATAATTAACATTGTCAACAGAAAGCTTGTTTAACATCAATAGCTTAATTCAAACTTGCCTTATACAAGGGGGCATCCATTAGAACTAGAACAATGATCTAAGCAAAATTTCCATAACCCTTTCCGGATTGTGCCAGTAACGTTCCATACTAACACCTTGCATTGCTCAGAGCATCATATGAATGAACCACTTGAGTCAGTTTGTGCCAAAATGTGTAAATCAGAGACAGAATTGCATAAACTCCAAAATTTCTTTCTCGAGGTCCTTAATTGCATGTTATTGACATTTACTTTACATACATGAACAAATGAATACATATATCTCTATCTCTATTTACACTGAGTCAATAATTAAAAATGGCCTTGTCCAACCGAAAATCTCCATCAAACTATATCTCCGCCATTGAAGCTGTTCTCGGACGTGGAAGTAGAAATGGAGATTATACCATCACCAAAGTCAGATACACTATCTTGCAAGCTTATTAAGAGGCGAGAGTGTGAAATATTGAGACCGGTAGAAGGCTTTGTTCTCGGGACAATTGGCACTTCAGTTTCACCCCCTAGCATTTGAACCACACCTCTCATTGTTGGTCTAGACAAACAATCAGGGTGTGAGCAAGCAAGCCCAACCAAGAGCACTCTTCTCATCTCCGCTTCATCAAACCTTCCCTCGAGCCTTGGATCAGCCGCCATCAGTAACCTTCCTTCCCTGTGTAAACTCCAAACCCATTCCACCAAATTGCTACTCACTCCAACTTTTCCAACACCTGCAGCATCTTTCTCTATGGGTCTCCTCCCACTTGCAACCTCAAGAACCACAGCACCATAACTAAAAACGTCGGTTTTCTCAGTGGCTTTACCTGTAAGGAGATACTCGGGTGCTAGATACCCCATTGTTCCCGCAGCCACCGTGGCATCCGGAGACTTGTCATGCTCAGTTTGTCTAGCTAATCCGAAATCACCCAAACGCGCGTTAAACCCTTCATCTAACATAATATTACTAGTCTTAATATCTCTATGAATTACCTGATTTTCACACTCTTGATGCAAGTAAGCCAAAGCAGACGCCACCCCCAACAAAATCTTTCGGCGGTGAGGCCACGGAAGAGGCGTTCTAGCCTCAAACAAAGCCTTGTCCAAACTACCATTAGGCATCAAATCATACACCAACAAAATCTCACCTTTCTCATGGCACCATCCTTGAAGTCTAACAAGATTCCGATGTCTAAGGCTACCAATTATAGACAACTCAGATAAAAACTCATTCTTACCTTGACTACTATGACTACACCTCTTCACAGCAATAATGTCACCATTCTCAGTCAAAATTCCCTTATAAACAGTCCCAAACGCACCATGACCAATAATCCTATTAGCATTGAAACACTTTGTAGCAGTCTTAAGCTCCTTGTAGCTAAACTGCTTAGGCATCTTGATTATCTCTGATCCAAGAGAATCGAATCTACTCACGCGCTTCACTTTCTTAGAATAAAACCAAATCATAGCGCCAGCAAAAAGTGCTAAAACAAAAGCACCGGCAGTAACAACGCCAGCAACAGCTCCCAAACCCTGCTTACACAGCCCATTGTGACAATTCTTCTTACTCTCCTTTCTTTCTTCATTCGAATGATTCATCGAAGGAGCCATAGAAGGAGGCGGTGCCCTCGCCGAATTCGCCGTAGTATTCATCAAACTAACAGCCGGAGGAGGCGGCAAACCGGAAGGATCACCCGACGATACAAAAGACGAGCTGAAACTCCACCATTCAACCCTATGAATCTCTGTACTACCTTGAGTTGAACCAGAAAAGCCAACATACATAAAATCACTCAAGTACTGACCCATATCAAGATTCATAGACAAAATTGGATCTTTCGGTTTAAGATTAGAATAAGAAACCCAAACATTAAAGTCATTACTGGATCCATCATAATCAATCCACGCATTCACCGTGTCACCACTCTTAAGATCGATCCCAATTGAATCCAAGTCACCAACTTTATTCGAAACAACACTATTAAGATCAACCCCAACATGGTTCCCATTAATATCCTTAAATTCAACGTCCATTAGAGTATCAAATTCAACCGCCACAAACCCATCCGCAGCAAGACCAAGATAACCCCCGGCGTCTCCAAGAGAATCATCATCAGGTGTAATCACAAACGCGAGACCACCACCGATGGAAGAAGGGTTCAAATTGGTGACAGAGAAAGAGAAAAAAGTGGTAAAACTCGCCGGGAAATTACTACCCGGTTGCCGGAATCTGACAGGACGGGAATAAAGAGCTTGGCCGGCGCCGGAGAATGGGACGGTGAGGTCACGTGTGAGAGTAACGGTGGCGTTGTTTAAATGGGCATCACCGAGAAGTTTGAGGCTTGTGAGAGTTAACGTTCCAAAGTCAAATTCAGTGGAAGCGGTTATGAGAACATTGAAAAACGAAAGACCCAATAAGAAGAAGAAGAAAGAAAGAAGAGACATTGAAGAGTGAAGTGAAGTAGTAGTGAAAAGTGAAGAGAGTGTTGTTAATGTTGTTGTTGATTGGTGAAATACTATGTTAATGTTTTTGTTTTGTTCTGAGAATAGGAATGAAAACGAAGGTGTGAAGGTTTAGAGAGAGAGAGAACTGAGAAGGAAGAAGAGGAGAGAGAGGAGAGAGAGAATCCCATGGGAAACTGAGCAAGACAGGTGGATGATGTTTATCACACATGTGTTCTCTTACTCTTAACGGTTATTTTTCTCTCTCTTTTTTGTTTTGTCATAAATGTACTATTGACTAAAGACAAGAAGAAAATGGTTTTGTGTTGAATACTTTATTTAATTTTCGTATATACACTTTAGGACAATGTATAAGGTTGGAGTATTACCATAAAAAAAAGTTTCTTAGTGTTGTGAAATTCAAATTTTCATAAATAAGTAATCCATTTTTCACATTTAAATATCAAATTACTTAAGTTTTTTCTTTTTATAACAAAAAATATTCTACTTTTCTGACTTTTTTTTCTATACAAGGCAGCCAATATTAAATTAGTATATTCATTAAATATTCATAAAATAGTATATTAAATTATTAACGAATTTATTAAAATTAATTATTTTAAATAAATTAAATATAACATTTTGAATCAATTTAACAAATTAATTTATTAAAAATATTATACTTGATAAATGTTTTCCGTTAAAAATATTACTTAAAAAATATTTTTAGCTTAAAAAATAACAATTTTTTGAAGTATAAAGCGGTCATTTCATTTGACATTATTCTTGATTTTCTTAGTATAGACATCACTCTATTTAGTGACGTATGTGATAAATATTACACTAAATCATATGCAAATAGGAGTCTCTAAGCAGTCTTTATGTACACTTCTTTCTTTCTTATAATTTTTTTAAAATCTCAAACATGTATGTAAAGTTTTGGTGTTTTTTAATGAATAAGGAGCCATTAAGCATTAGTTTGAAGGTGGATTAAAATTTCAAACAAATTGGAACCATGTTTAAATTGTTGGTTAAAATACTTGGATAACGAGTCAAGAAAGGTAAGAAGAATATACTTATGTAGCTCATACATAATACTTACGAATGATAGTCAAAAATGATATTATACTATATGAATGATAGCATGTCGAGAATGATTTAGATGTTTCATGTAAGATTAGGACTACGACAAAAAGTTGAGGTCTAATTGTTTATGAACTTGAACTCTTGTTTATTGAGCATGTTGCTCTTTTATTAACTATGTCACCTATCTCTAGAATAACCTACCTAACATGAGAAAATAGGGAAGTGATATCTCCATGATAAGCTACGATGTGGAAGAAGTCATAGAAAAGTTAATCACACCCTCCTTAATAATATAGGAGTAACTATCCACTTCCACATTCTATTGATGTTGGTTTCTATTTCCAAGGAGCCTAGGATTCAGGCCCAACATAGCTATAAATATCTCAACCCTGAGGTTGAGAAGACAATCAAACATTCACACCTAAACTACACACACACAAAGCTTCCAACCCTTTACGTGAGCAAGCTCTCAACCCCATAACATACTATAAAGCCTCTGACAATACTTAATATCTAGGGGTTGTCATGTATTGTACTTCTATCAAGTACAATTGGTGTCCATTGTAGGGTCAGGTAAAACTGACCCAGGCCACCATAGCAATATCCCTTCAAAATTATTGTCCTCAAGTTCAACCTCTCTGATCATCATGGTGAACAAAAGGACAACACATTTGGCCAATGAAAAGTATGAAAGCGAGGAGAGCATTATATAAGAAATGTGTGTTGTTGTAGACGATCTACGTTGCCAAAACCAATCTTTGGAGGATAATGTCCTCCATATTCATCAGCATCAGCCAGAGGTAGACCCTACAGACGAGGTAAAATAATATACCCAACCTCTCTCAAACTAGGTATGGGAGGCGCCCGTCTTGAAGAACTTTAAGTCACCTTCATTAGCTAAGTTTGATGGGAGCATCGAACCATCTGAATATGTCGCCTCCATCAACACGCAGATGACCATCATTGGAGCCCTTGAATCTTTGAAATGCAAGCACCTTTCTGGAACCTTCAAAGATGAAACCCTTAAGTGGTATAAGTGTCTGCCTCGACTCTCCTTCATTAGCTATCAAGACTTAGTGAAGAAACTAGTCCACCAGTTTGCAGGAAGCAAGCACATAAAGGTGGCTGCCACCATTCTCTTTAATATCTACCAAATCTCCCCCGAATCTATGAGAAAGTACCCCGTCTGCTTCAACAAGGCGAAGATCAAGGTAATCCATCCAAATGAGGAAATGTTTGTAGGAGAATTTTAGAATGGGCTCATGAAAATACCTTCAATGAATCACTCTCCTAGAGGCCAATGATGTCTTTGGCAGAAGTAGTGATGAGGGTGGAATGTTACATCAAGGGCGAGGAAAACAATGTTGAAAAGAATGTCATAGATGAAAAAGAACTCATCTTTAACGTTGACAACTCACTACAGTCACGGAGGAATCACAACACCTTACCCATTAGAGATAAGAGAACGTTTAGACGAAGTGGAAAATTGTTGTGTATTTTTGCAGTAAGCAAGTACAATATTATCATATCCACATAGACTGATTGTGCTTAAAGACATATTCAACATTTTTTTTTATAAATCTAAGTAAGTTTTTAAAGTTTCTATGTTGTGGAAAAGTAAATAGCTGAAAATAAATGGAGAATTTGGTGTTAACAGTGAGAAAACTTGCTAGGGGTAGATTTTATCATCATTATATTCATACTTAATCATTTGTCAATAATATGCTCTTCTATTTAGCTATTAATATTATCGCTTATTAGTCTCACTATACCTCATTTATGACTCAACAACGTGAGATCAGTTGTATTTCCTAATAGCCGATGTCTTGCACTATTAAATGCAACAAAATTAAGCTCCAACAGTGATATACAAACATGGATTACCAACTATCATTATTCCGCAGATATTAAACCTAACGTTATGTCTAAGCATTAACATGAAATATATGGAGACTTGAATTTAGTAACACTCAACATCTTTTGTATGTCAAGCCATACCATATAAACAAATTTTAGATAGATAATCCAAAATAAGCACTAAGAACGAAGAATAATCAATATTAAAACATAAATAGAATCATAACGCGATGACAGAATGAAACCTGAATTTAAGATGACTACATAAACCCCCAACAAAGATATTTATAGCTACACTTACTCATCATATTTGTACAGCTAATTCAAAGAAGACAAATTCAGAGAGCCATCAGCAAGTGCCATTGCAAGCAGCCCTTCCGTCTTTTAATCCCCCTATCTTATTCTCCTGTTGAGACCAAGGTGAACCCACTCCTTTTCTGTACTACTTTGAATCTATCGAAATTCCATAAGAATGGAAGCTAAACCCACTACTTATAGTCTAGAGAGAGGCAGGCTCGCTAGGCATATCGCCCATACTTTTTATTGATTTCTTGTAAAATATGTCAATAAGTTCCAACATATTTTACGTAATTTTGTCACTTATCAATTCTCCCCAACTTATCTTTTTGTTTGTCCTCAAACAAAATCCACTTATATGGTTTATAATTTTTGTATTGCATGTTTCCTGATAAGGTTAAATGACTAGGTTAAAGATTTTTGAAAAGTATTTGAATGACATGATATTATTTCTAGTGCAAGTTCATGTTCAACATCAGAAATATCCACACACTATAGCATGAAGATAAACTAATTGCTTGACTAAAGTGAGATTTTAAAACATGTATAAATCAACAGTTAATTATTGGTCAGAATCATGATCTCACTGAGTATCTCTTAATGGTTAGAGTTTCCCTCATAATTGAACAATGCATGAACTATAGAAACATTTTATGTTTTATCTAAGCAATATCACTGGAAAAATTATCAGTCATGGATCACTAAGGTCTTTCTTTTGGTTTTAACGTGGTCGGACTTACAAAAAAAGTATTGGTTTTTCTTTGGATTCAAAAGTCTAAAGATAAGAGAGCAAATTTTTTGGTGAATCAATTTTTTTTCAAAAAGTATTTTCTTTTTCCACTCTTTTACAACCATTGTTCTTTTAGTGATTTTTATCTTCTAAGATTTTGACTTTTGAAATTTGATTTTGTTTTTTCAAAAGCAATTTTCTTTTTCTTTTATTTCACAATTACTTACTTGACTTTCTTTTTCATACATTTCCTTTTCTCTCCGGCTTAATTTATGAAATATCGTTGCATTTTAAAGCGTTTTCCTATCCTTAAGACAAAGTGGTGAACATTTTTTTCTTTTTAATATTGGCTAGGAGTTTTAAAATTTAAAGAACAATTTTTTTTTTCATTTTACCCTCGAAGGGATTGTCAAAAGATAACACGCTCATTATGTAGGCTTTTTGGTCAAATAGTTTTCACTCAAAATTAAATAATGTCTTGATCATATCCATGAATTCAAACCTATCAGATAATAGCAAGATGATACAAAACATAAGTTAACATACATGCCCACTCTTATTATTTAAGTAAAACATAAGGTTGCATACATCTCACTTTAGTAGGCTTAAGATTCTTAACTCACATTGACATGTTTTAACTAGACAGTAGTAAAATCAAACTTTATTTAAGCAACTAATTTATAGTCATGCTATATTTTACAAATATTCAAATATTGATCATGAATTAAGCATTTAAATAAATAAAAACATTTTCTTATCATTTGATCTTGACCTTTGCCACTAACCTAGATTTTTGTGATTCCATGCATTTTGGCTGTTAAAATTATCATTTGAACCATCTGCATCCAAACCTTTTAAAAAGCAATTTTTTTAAAAAAATCAAAATTGAACAAGTATAAATCATGAAAACATTAAAATTTCACAGGTACGTGCTTTAGATTATCCATTGCACTCCACTCCCTACAGAAAATATTTGACTATCCTTAGGAAATAGACAAGGAGTGGTCATGTAGGGATTTATCGCTTAACCCGTAATCCGTATGGATTTCTCACTTATCCCCCATTTTGCTGCAAAGTGTGTTAGGCGCACTATGTGGCTCGCCAAGTAACTTACCTGCTACAACACATTTACCTGTTTTATCTTGTTCAATTTTCTTATCGTGTAACAATAAATTTCAAGGGAGAAAGACATTCTTGTTAAAAGAAAATGCTATAAATATAAATTATTTCTAAAATATCGGGTTACCTCCCAATAAATTCTTATTTAACGACATTAGCTTAGTGCCTATTTTCTTTATGGATCATCCATAGGAATGACTGTGATGCTAATGTCATTCTCACTAAGGTATGGTTTTTACTCGTTGGCCATTAATAATCCACTTCACTTTAGTTGTTGGTCTTCCACTTACATTTTTCCATAAACCATGACTTATATAATATTAAATGGCCTAGACCATTTTGACCTCAATTTTCCTAAGAATATTTTAAGTCTGGAATTGAATACTAGGATCAGTTCTCCTAATTAAAATTATCTCCATTTTAATCGTTGGTCATGATATCTCTTAACCTTCTTCTTATATACCCGTGATGATTCATAGGTCTGGTTCTTTATTTTGTCTAACATGTGTAGCTGCAATTTACTTTTTCTTCCTGCTTGTGGTTGGTCAAAATTCATAAACTCGATCGCCCAATAAGCTTTATGTTTTAATTCTATTGGTAGATTACATGCTTTTCCATATACCATCTAAAATAGTGTGAGGTCTATTGGTGATTTGAATGTTGTTTAATAGGCCCACAAAGCTTCGTCTAGTTTTGATGACCAAACTTTTCGTCATAAGGATATTGTCGTTTCTAAAATCCTTTCAATTTCCCTGTTTGATACTTTTTCCTGACCATTGGTTTGGGGGTGATATGGTTATGCTAATTTATGTCTTACCCTATGCAACATTGACTTGAAGCGTCTTACCCTTGTGGCTAGAGGAATGGTCGACTTCCCATCTTTGGGTTTTCCAGATTTAAGACTCACGAGGCACCTTACCCTCGATTGTTCGCTTGATGTTCCTGATGTGCAATCCATCCAGGTGAAACTGGTGGTTATCTAGCCTTGAGCATTCAACTTTCCTTATGTCCAGGCGCTCATTCCTCTCACCCATGGCGATTTTGGACATCTTTTCTACAATAAAAGATCAAAATATTTTAAGAAAACTAAGAGTCAGGTCAAACCTAAATAAAAAGTTATAACAACTAGATCCATGATCTCAAATTTTTCTCATATACGATTTAGATTTTTAAAATTATCAGCCCACCTACCCTCAACTTGTAGGAAAATAATATGTTATAATTTATTTTTGTTGTTGTTAGGTACCTTCGACTTGTAATTAACTATAGAAAGCAATTGATGGAGCTATAAATAATAAACAGAAAAATTCTTTTTCTATCTTTAATTATTAAGATGATATTTAAATTTTGTTTAATTTTTTTTAAAAAAAAATCTTATGGTGTTATATATTTTTGTTTAATTTTAAAAGAAAAATTAGACAAAGGTTTTAATAAAAAATAATTTTGAATATTTTTTTAGTGTTTCATTCTTTATTTTAAGTTTTTTAGATATTAAAATTTTAAAAAACCAATTAAATTTATATTATTTTTTAATAAATTTTATAAAAGTTATATTTTAAATTTATTTTAAAAATATTTAGTAACTTTAATTTTTAATAATGTATATTTGTGTTTTTTTTTTTTTGAAATCTTGCGGGAACCCCAATTAAAGACATAGCAAAGTTTTGTATGAACTGAATCACACATGAATTATTTGCATCAAACAAAATTTAAACTTGAGACTTTGAGAAGAGTACACTCTCAAGACTATTAAATGCTAAAATTAATCTGTGAATCGATACAAATTAAGACTTTTTTTTTTTTTTACTATTTTAACAAGTTCTTTTATTTTTTTCATTTTGATCAGATTTTATTTAGAAAGGGCAATACCTTGGTCTTCTGTACCAATTATAAACAAGTTCTTATAAGAATGTTTTTAAAAAAATTGAAACAAATGAATCTTTTAAGAATGAATTATGATAAAATTTTCATGGTAAAGCCAAGCAAGTCAAGTGTGGCTTTACGTATGAATGCGTTCAAATCAAAAAGCTCTTTCTCTCCAAAACTTTGATTCCCTGCTCTGCTTCCTCATTTTAACGTGCTACCTAATAACGGTATTCATGAAAATAAAAAAATATTAAAAGTATACTGCAAAAAATAAAGGCAGAAAAATATCGATAATTTAATTGAAATAAACTCACATGCTGACACACTGATATTTAAATGCTACTTTAGTATACCTTGCAGTTTAAATATTGTCCAGATTCTCGTTATCAAGTACCACATGAGTAGAAAAGAATAAAGGCAGAAAAATATACTTTATTTTTCTTACTTTTAAATTCACAAGTATCACTGGAAACGAATTTACCCTTTGTTATTTTGTGTTACTTTTTCATTCTTTACTTATTCCTTTCCGTTGGAGAAAAAATGTCTTAATTTTAAGTTTGATTATCAAAAAGTTAATGGAAACTTTTAAAAAAGTAACATTAATTAACGCTAAGAACATTGACAAAAGAAACAAGTTATATTAAAACAACCAACCAAAAAATGTTGCTCAAGAAACGTTAGTTTAAAGTGGACAAATGAAAACAAAATACATAAATAGTTGATTAAAAATTGGTGTGCACGCAATGTTTGTTTCAATAATTCCATAATAACAAGAGACAAAAGACCCGTTATGATAAATAATTTGGCATTAGATTAGTGAGTAGAAGCTATTATTTTTCAATGTTTGATATCATTGTTTTATGATATTGTATAGATAAGATGCTCTATCCCCACGACAACAACTCATAAAGGTAAGTAAATGGAGCCAACTTTCGTCCTCTAACTTTACCAAACTTATACTCAAACTATGTTCCTTTTTGACAATGTGGTTGGTTACTTCATCTTAAAGCCCTATATTACCTTTCCACCAAGGTGTGTAACTTCTCTTAGGTTACAAGAATTTTTTAAGGTATAGAGAGAGAGAGAGAGAGAGAGAGACAATGAATAAATAAAATCAAAACTCTTAGCTGGTGCATTCTCAACAAAATTATTTTAGTGAGACGTGAGTTAAATAAAAGAGAGATAATATGTCCTCTCTTATGTCTCACATGTCTCATACATGAGGAAACTTTATATCACATTTAAAACTATGCTAAACATAAAATTAAATGACCAAATTTTTGAATGTCTTTGGGATGCTATAAAAAATAAAGACAACTATGTCATAAAATGATGTCATGGCCATTATTTATAGTATCTGGTGGGTTAGAAGTATAGAAATATTTGAAGAGATATCACAAATAATATTCATACAATTCATCATCAAGGTATTCACAACATGATAAATCAAAATAGTAGAGTCCGAGAGAAAAAGCTTACCAAATGAAAGAGAAGAGGATATAGGGGTATAAACATATACTTAATAGGATGATATAAAAGTATGATCACCATTTCCTTCATCAAACCTGCAACAATCAATAAAACAACAAAGATTTAAATAATTCTAATAAAGAATATGAAAAAAAACCAAAATAAGGACAAAAGTAAAAGGAAAATTTGTTGGAGAAGTGACTTAAAACACAATAGGGGTGAATTATGTGAGTTTTAAAAATAGTGTACAAATAAAAATATTTCATAAAATCAGAATTTAAAATATATTTGTAAAAACACGAAAGATTTATAGATATTCGGTCCAATAACATGACATGTTTGTCTCCCTAAACATAAGGTATTTATGTATTTTGTTTTCATTAGATAATTTATTTTGGATTTTTAATAATTTTTTGTAAAAGATACACTAGATATCAGAGAAATCCCATAACAAACATTAGTTATTAGATATATTAAAAATCAGGTACTCACAGATTATTTTTTAATTAAAAATCAGGCAGTAGGATTTTTAACTTTTGTGTGGCTTTTTTAACTAATTTTTTGACATACTCGCAAACATAGATGGAGATACCACAAGTGGAAAGAAAGTGATGTTAAGGTTATTGAACAACAAGTCCAATATCATAATGTATCTAGAAATAATAGGGCAACTAATATCAGAAATCATCATCCACTTCTCACGATCTTGAACATCCAAGCTAGATACTCGCAACTAAAAGAAAATTGTGATACAATACGCACCGAAAAACAAATTTTTTCCTTTAGTGATCCTTACAAATGGCCATGATCAGTGATAGAAATGGTTATCTCTTGAGGCGATTAAAACCATTGATGTACAACAACAACTCTACTCAGCCCGCACAAATAGATGCCTTCAGTCTCAGTGCTAGCTGATACGAATGAAGGCTTTGAGTGAGAGAGAAGGAAACCACGAATAAGGTTTCACAAACCGAATTTTCATCAAGACAGAATATTTCTACACAAGGGTTCTATTTATAGAACCACTTATGTGGTCTGCAAGCCAAAAAGTCCACTTAAGTGCACACACATCATACCATATAGTGTACTGTATATCACTTAACCTCGTGGTATCTTACCATATTTCGTATTCTACTTAAGAGAAATATACCTTACAGTGTTCTATAATTCACTTAAGTGCATCATACCTTATTGTGTTCCTTATTTACTCTATCTCTCATCAATCTGTCCTTATGTGTGTGACCTTGTAGGTTCTTGTGACGTTGGCAATTATATTAAATCAAATTTAACATAATAAACAGTAAGTGGTATCTAGCAACACATCACTGCTACCCAAATCATGAAAATGTCATGTGATATAACAAAATTTTATCGTGATAATACTTGTGTATATAATTACCATTTTCCCTCATGTCTATATTCAACACAAGGCATGGACCGTATCACCCTTGTCCAATCCAATATTGGGTCCTTAGACATTTATCCTGTTATGCAGGATGGACAGATTCCATCTAGGTCACTCGTGTTCCTCAGCATGCTTTGTGAAGTACCCATCAACTGTCTTTATGGTCATCCAGTTATGGACAATGATTGATCAGCAATAAAGTACTCGACTCTACATCTAGGGTCTATAGTGGTTTCAGGTCGAATGGTGATATACACCACTTATCACAATGAGAATAACTTATGACACTTTGCATCACATTTTATGTAGTATTCTCATAGCGGGTCAATCTAGTATAAATACTACTCCTAATATTCATACTTATGTCAAGACTTGATAACTCATTATCCATAATCCATGAGATGTGATCATCAGTCTATTTTCATAATAGTCTCAATGCTTTAATGTTATCCTATTTCACAATAAAGCTCGACTACGGATAATTTAAGAATAGTGTCCTTATGTTTAATGAGGTCTCATGATTAAGTCACACTTAACATTTCATTAAATGGACTAGCTATTCTAGGGACTTTATTATTTTGAAAAAACAAAAATAATAAAAAACATCTTTTATTATTAATAAATAATTTGATACAAGTACCAAAATTATTGGCCTCTAGGACTTACACCAAGAGTAATGAACTCGTAACTTTGGAGACTGTGTCATAGAATACTTTAGAATACATCTAATTTTTTAGATAAATTTCACCATCCAATTGCGTCTGAACTAAGGACCATGACCCCTCACCCCATCCAAGTAAAATTGCAATAGCTCAAAAAATACAATTTCCATCACGTTTGACATCTATAATTTCTTCAATGTAGTCATGTAAGAAAATAGGAAACAGAGACAGGTAAAGATGTCTGCAAGACTTGGTAGACGGTTGAATTAATGGAGCTTTACTAGACGATCTCTTCGTTGTCTAAAGTCCCTGCGAGACCTTGCCATACTCCCATTGTAAAGGATAATGATATACATCACTCTCTTGCCCCGTTTTTACTCTTTTTAACTCCAATTTTTTTGGCTTATACTTCACTAGTGGTGGGCACGTGGAAGTTAGGCATGGATATGTTAGCTCCTTGGCTTTTTTCTTTATTGACCTATGGCCAATGATATTCAAGGTAATGAAATATCTCTTCAATTCTTAACATTCTTCTTCTATATCCAACTGTGTACCACTCTTTTATTCACTGACTTCTTGCTCTTCATCAGATTTTGCATTTTTGTGAATGGACCTATTTTGCTCGTCGGATATGTATATGTTGCCTTTAGGCCTATAAAACACTTGTGAAATTATCTGAATCTCTATCTTTCAAAGAGGCAACTATGTACCTGGACGTCATGTAGTATTTTGTCATTTCATTCACAAATTGTCTTTCATGAGGTTTTGAAAGGCCTAGTATATCATGACCCACTAAATTCTTAGCTAGTTTATGATTATGAACATCACATATAGCAGTCACCTTCCAACCACTACCAACTGGCACAAATCTCAACATAATGGACATTTAAATTTACTACTAAAAGTGTCTTGAGAGAAATTATGCCTCTTGCAGTTTCCTCCTCTCTCACAACCCATAACCAATTTATCTTTTCTCCCTTTCAGCCTATTTGCTCTATCATAACGAATAGTAAAAACAAACAATATCATGTTGTCTCCTAATAGACCGTGCCCAGGATAACACGTCAGTCCGTGAGGGAAATATCTATCAATTAAAACATATAATGAATGAATGATTTAAACCACAAATATATAAAATCGATTAAACTTTTTACAAGATATTAAAAAACATGCAAGTAAAACAAATATCGTCACTGGTGAAGAATTAGGTAAAATATGTAGCAGAACCATCCACCTCAGACATACATAATGAGAACATGTTGAATCGAACTATCAAATTTTTCAAGAATTGGCTAAAAATCCAGTATACCACATTTTCTAAATATTCAAGAAGTCTCTAAAGTTTACAAATATCTGGACTACTTGTATTTTTTGGAATTTTCAAAATTTTTGAAAAAAAACATATTTTTAAAAATTTGATAAAAAGATCATACCGGATTTTTAAAATTCTAGTAAAAATACGAAAAATTTAAGTTGTTTCAATAAAAAACACTATCAGTTATTTTAAATTTACTATGGATTTCTTGTTTTTTTACCGTTTCTTTAAGAGTGAATTTTTTTTGCCAAATATAAATTTGAGATGAGGGAAATAATGAAAGGCTCGCGAGTACTTCAGGAGCATTCCTTAAAAATTTCAAATAAAAAATATACTTTTTAAAAATTAAAATTTTTAATTTTTAATATATTGAATAAATACACATATTTTTTTTAAAAAAACTTATCTTTTTAGATTCTTAAAAAATACCCTAATAATTTCCATAATGAAGAGTATATTTTTGTCCATATAAAAAATTGAAGGATGTCTAGAATGGTGTGGCAGGACAATTTCTCAAAAGAGAACAATGGTAGTCCATGTTAAACTAGTCCAACAATTCCCAAAAATAAAGTCTCTGGTCCAACAATTTTTCCAATATGACAATTTCGAAAGCAATCAATAGCCGCTAAATCTTCAAGATAACGATAGAGTTTGTTATCCATGTGATTATATCGGCATACACACGTTTAATATTTTTTATATTTGTAAATAAATGAGAGTATTTTTTTTAACACCCATTAAAAAGTGCTAGCTTTCTTTCTAGTGAAAAATATTGTTATGCATCTTGCTTATTTATATTGTGAAACTCATTCTCTTGGGCTTAAATTTTTCCCACATTCACACCATTAAGATGATGTTTTTTTTTTGTAAGCAAGAAATATATTAATAGGAGAACTAAGGCTTCTCCAACTTTGATACACAAGAGCGGAATAAATCCGACAAAAAAGAGAATATTACAAACCAATTACATTACGATACAAAAGATAGCGGATCTCTGCAAAAATCGTAAAAGTTACAATTGGAGTGAGTAATATTACCAAAAGAAGACCACCTCCACATCAAAAATTTGATCTTCCACACTATATCATTTATATTCCAAGCCTCATTCTTAAAGCAAAAGCCATTCCTTGTCAACCAAATAATCCAACAAGTGGCCAACCAAAACACCCCTAATTTACCTTCTTTAATTTTTTTCAAGCGACTCATGGCATACCATTCCATAAAAAACGGAATGCACTCATTCTCCTTCCAACCCGAATAATCCACCAACTCACCAATATCTTTCCAAACAAGTTTAATTACATAACAATTGAAGAAAATATGGTCTCTATCTTCCAAATGCACCCCACAAAAGACACAATTTAAATTAGAAGTAGGAAAAGCAATACCTCTAACTTTAAGGAGATCTTTGGTTGGTAGCCTATTAACAAAAAGTCTCCATGCAAATGCTTTAATTTTAAAAGGGATCTTAATTTTAAAAGTCTCCATTAAGATGATGTTGATTGTTTGATCTCGATTGCACGGTTTAAAAAAAAATACTTAATTTTTTAAATTATTACTCCCTCCGTTCCTTTTTAAGTGTCGTTTTAGAAGAATTTTTTTTCCCATTTAAGTGTCGTTTTATAATTTAATGTTATAATTTGTCATTTATACCCTTATTTTCTCAATAACTCCACCTCAAAATTTTCAATTATTTATTGGAAAAAGAGAGTTTATGATTGAATTTATTTGGAAAGAGAAAAATAAATAAGGGTATAATAGAAAAAATAACTCAAATAATCCACTATCTTGGTTGAAGAATTTTTTGCTAAAACAACACTTAAAAAGGAACGGAGGGAGTAACTAAATTATAATTGTTTGATTTTTGACTTGACGGTCAAATACACTTGAATGGGTGAATGTAAGATTTCTTTAATTTAAAGAATCTGAGTTTCAATACTAATTTGTGTGGTATGGAATGTAATATAATGTAATGAATGGCAGTATTAATATGAGTAGTGTGGAGGATTGTGTTGGGAACATGGTGTGGTTGGCTTGTCATTCAGAGTTGATAAGGGTCCCCTTCCCTCGTATGGTTTGGAATTTGAACGTTTGGTGGCATCGATGATTCACTTGAACTAGGAAATGTTAAATCATTATTGCTTCTAAATTTGGTACGGATATCTCCATGCTTCATGTGTGTTAAATCATTGTTGCCTATGAATGTTGTAGAGTTTGTTGGATATTTTTCAACTATGCCCACCACGTATGTCACATGCTAAGCATTTTTGTTTTTTAGAAAGGTATATGGCGACTTCTAAGGTGAGGTAGCAATTAAATCCCTCACTGGTGGACCAATAAAATTTTAACGTTAGATAAAATCAATGGTTTAGATCTCTTCAGATTAAATAAGAGAACATATATAACTCTTCACACACAATCCTATCTCCACACACCTTCACCTCCATGACCATTTATAAACCACAACTTTAACGATAATAAACAATTACACCACCAATGGCGATTGATTTCTATGACTGTTTAGATTAGAATCCAATCTACCATGGATGAGATTTTATTTTTTTGCTTTCATCTCATTTTTTACAAAAACAATAACCTCCATAACTCCTTAAGTCTTAATTTTCTCGTTTTATTTGATTGTCTTAAATTCAAATTTATAAATCAAAAAGGATTTTTTTTACTTTTTATCTCTGAGTTCATTCACATTTTCATTCCTTCATTTTTATTTAACTTGAAAACCAAAATACATTTGTATTCTCGTTTTATACTAAACTAGTGTCTTCATGTTACTATAATTCATACTTCATGTTCTCATTTGTTCTAATTATTCATACTTCAATTTAATGAAATTTTAACTTCTTATAATCACAATTTTATAAGATTTTTATTTTTTATTTTTTTTTCTTCTGTAAAATATCCAATAATGAAAGTGATGAGACTATTATAGTAAACACATATTTACAATGGAGTGACTTTGACATTTGTATTGAATGCAGATTCTAATTATTCTGCAGGATAGGTTTAGCATAATTTTTTAAACATTTTTTTACTCTTTACTGAAAGGTATATGATATGTTACCGTCAATAAAAGTAGAGTACTTTAGGATATTTATGAAATTCACATATATCCAAGTAGAGTATTTTAGGATCAAAAGTTTATGAAGTAGTTGACCGGAGGTTCTAATCACAAAAGAGATGCGGTTTGGATTTGAACAGATATGAAAGAAAATGGTATTGTTTGCTGAGAGAGTGATTGTCGTTAATGGTGACTGAGAAAAAGGTTTACAATTATATTGAGAGCGGTAATTGTATGTGCAGAGGTTTACAAATTCCTTTTTTAATTTGCATAGATCTCAGCCTTTGATATCATCTATTGGTAAAAATTAAATAGTCCACCGATGAGGGACTTAACCGCTCCCTCACCTTAGACATCGCCATACTTTATAGGCAAAATTAATTAAAAAATGAAATTAATTCAAAATAATTAAATATAAAAAATGACATAATTAAATGATTGAAGGATGAGTCTCCAAAAAATTAGAATATTGGAGATTGAATATATTTTCGGTTGCTATAAAATAATTAAATTTTGGTTGTCTCTATTAAAAAAATATATTTTGATGTCTACAAAATTTTTATGCACGTAATTTTAGTCTCTATAAATCGATGTGTATTTTTGAATGATTATTTTACAGACATGTTTAGAACATTATAAGAAGATCTTACAATAAAAAGAACTCAAAATTTGTTTCTAAGTCGAGATTTACATTACTTTTATCATTATCTTTGGAAATTTAAAAAATTCATATTTAATTCTTTTCATTTAAAAAATTCTATAATTTGATAAAGAAATATTTTACAGTATTTTAAAGACGTTTTAAAAATTATTCAAAAATTAAAAAATTTAAGAATAATTAAACAGTTTTCAAAATTTTAAAAAATAACAGAGACTAAAACTGCATGCATAAAAGTTTTAGGACTAAAATATGTCATTTTTATAATAGGAATCAAAAATGAGATTTGAAAAATTTATAAGGACAAAAAAATATACTTAACTTTTTTTTTTGTCATATGATGATAATTGCATAATGTGTAGTATTACGGTTTTAATGAACAACTCCATATTTGCTTATTTATAGAGTTGTTAAATGGATTGGCATGATCTAACTCGATTTAGTTAATCAATGTAAAATTAAATTATGAAAAATGCTCTTTCATTTTTAAGAGGTGTGCCTCGCATTTTTTGAAATTTAAAATTGTCATTCATGAGTTTAGAGATGCATATCCGAATAATCTAAAATCACACAAATCCTTGTCTTTTTGATATCCATTCAATTTTGAATAAAATATAGTTCAGAGATTCATCTCGGTACATATTTTTGAGGCACACATATTTTAGGTCATTTATGGGCAGTATATTTTACGTCATTTCTGGTCATGAATTAGAAGGAAAACACATACATTAAGTGATTCAAACATAGTACTCAATTATGAAAAATTCATACAATAAGCTGTTTCAAAAATACAAAATAATACAACCAAAGAAAAATCTACTGAGTATGTCTAACCCCCCACTTTCTTCCCCGCATGTACTGCAAGGAGCTGGCACTCTACGATACTCCTATCGTACCAAGTGACTATCGAAATCCTTCAGTATCGTATCAAGATCTATATGGAGGGAGATGAGAGGAGCAAACTTAAAGGGATGTCTCGATATAATCTACAAATAACCAAACTAGCGCACCACTCGCTCAGAAAAATAATGATACATAAGAAATGGCCCACATGTCATCCATTCGGAGTATAAAGAAATGGCTTACAACGGACGCGTCTCGTGGTGACTCTTATATGGGCAGAAGGAAATGTTATATCATACATGAAAGTTAAGATGCACTCTGAATGGCTCAATAACACTATTCTTCTTGTACGAGGTAATTGCAACAGCACGCAGAATATTAATAACAAATAGGTACGGTTTAGGACACACTGTCGAGCCTAATTCTGCCAAGGTTGTTTTTAGCCATTGCACATGCGTTACAAACAAACATGGAGAAAAATAGCATGTCAGAACAAATTCACAAATTCAATCAAATTTCAGCCCGAGACAAATCCAGAGCTATGTTGAAGCATGCATAGCGGCAAGCAACAAAAGATTTTGAAGTATTTATCCGGGAATTTATCGTGTCCACATAGATGGTTGTTAGAATGTCATTCAACGGTTTCGATGTTTTCGAGCTCGCGTTTGAATAGATTAAAGTATGAAAATAGAAAACAAAACATATGAACAGAAAATAAATACTCCACTCTTCGGATAGAATTAGCTTACCAGGCATGTAAATATTCACTCTTCATAGACTTAAACTTATCGACCAATTATACTTAACCTACGATACTCGTCAATGTTATCACGTATCAACCACTAAACCCACTGTATCATCTCAGCGGCGATCTCTCCATACACCTCGACAACACATAACACAACCGTGTTTCTCGCGCCGACGATCTACCAACTCAGAGGTGTTGAGCACAAATACCCAAGTGAATGTTAGCTCTAAATCTATCTCTAGAGTCTATAAACTAACAGATAATCATCCTAGATAAGGATTCGAGCAGTATATGACTATAACAACCCAAACCCCAAGCACAGAGCAAAAAATCTAAGACAACAATTGACAAAGATTTGTAAAGCAAGTTTTATATAATGCCGTGGGCGACAAATATACATGAGTTCAAAGTAAATACATATACAACACCCAAGTAAAAGAGAATACACAAAGAAGAAGACAAATGAACCGAAAATCTCTTGGTTTGTCAGCTTCGATCGACGATCAATTCACCTCCAATCATCCAAATGCAAGCTCCATAGTTATTTTCTAACCTAAATCTACCAACGAATGAGGTTGATGGAGTTTGGGTCTAAAATACCCCCCAAAACCATCACCTAACTGTGTTACAAATGAAAGAGTATAAAGAAAAATCTGTGCAGGCTCACTAAGCGAGCTACAATTATTCCTACAACATCTAATATAGTAAAATGGATCTCGCTCTCGCTAAGCGAGCTTAGAAAAATTGCTCTTCTCTGTTTCTGAAGCTCCTAGCACGCTACAGTTTGGCTAAGCGGGCTTATGTAAAATTTTCTCCTTATTGCTTCAAAATCGCGTATCCGAAGTCGTGCCTAGGACACTTTATTGCTCGGACCTCAAATAAGCATCAATACCTATAAAACAAATGAAAAATGGTCAAACGGTACATAAAATGAATCAAAACTTAAGTATACACATATTTACACAAAAGTTGGAATTTTATTATAAAAACAGAAAGAATCGAGTCGATAAGTGCCACAAATATAAACTCAAAATAACGACATTTTGACATTTTTCAAACTCGCCCCAACTTGAAACTTTATTTGTCCTCAAACAATGTCAAATAAATCAAAGAATCAAAAGTAATAAGTCAAAGAATCGTAATTTAATAAGTTTCAAAAACCAAAAACAAATGTATAGCTCAACACAAAAACATTGATATATAAGGATGACCAAAATCATAATATATGAGATATAATTTTTTTAATATACTCGCATGCATAGTACTATATACATAAATGATAGGTGACCTGAATAAAAAATGGGCAAACCACATTTATACCATAAGATTTACAATTCACATTTTTATCAAAATGAATATAGGAAGCTTTAATCAATTCACCGTAAACAAAATGTACCTTGTAACAAAATCCATTTAATAAGACTTCAACTAACAGTTATGTAGGGATATTTCACTAAAATTTGTAGGATTCAAGATGCAATATTTCACTTATCTATTTTAAGTAATAAATTTTAAATTAAGTTTAATTGTAATTTTGATTCTCTATTATGTTATTTTTTAGGTTTTTGTTCTTTTATTTTAAAATTCGGAATTTTAGTTTTATGAAGATTTTAATTTCCCACAAATTTAAAGGTAATTGTTAATGACATATAGTTCTCATTGATGACATGTTAAACATAAATTTTAAATAAAAATAACTTTTTTTAAAAGTTCAGTATGACACGTTATCAATGAACTGACTATGACACGTCATCAATGTGAGCGTTATGTCATTAAAAATTGTCTTCAAATTTACATAAAGACTAAAATCTTTAAAAAGCTAAAATAAAGAATTAAAATTTCAGATTTAAAATGGTGAGATCAGACTAAATAAAAAATAATAATTGAGGATAAAAATTACAATTAAACTTTAAATTATTATACTACTATTAAAAGAAACGCAATCCTTAATGACACATGACTTTTTCAACACTTAGTGATCAAAATAAATTATGGTAGCTTTTAGTTCAGCTTGTTGAGCTATATGTTAACGAAATATATATGGTGAAAGAGAAAATATGAATATAACAATCAATACAATAATATTTCTCTATATATAAAAGGTTGATATTATTAAACCACAAGAGAAAGATTAACCTATTAACATTTTATTAATACAAGTACATCAATAATGACTTGTTTAACAGCTTAGATTAATCCAAAACTTTTGTGTTGGTGATAAGATCCCACCTAATATTTCTCATTGCATGGAGCCAAATGATCGATCCCTCCACTTAGGCTTTACAAGTCCACTTCTTATTGCATGTTTGATGTGAAGTCATTGTCAAAAGATACAATAATAATGGGCTTTAAAAAGTTTAATTCAAGGACGTTTCGTGTTGATTTTAATCAAATGAGGAAATTTCTTCAATAATAAAGTATTGAGGTGGACCCTTACCAATGCTATTGTCTCTCCATGTCAATAGATGGTCCATTTTTCAACAAATTCAATAAAAGAATATTTTTCTTTCTTTATTTATATCATACTAAACTATAATTCTACTGTATTTTTTTTATAAAAAAAATTAGATAATATGCTTGCATAATAACTTTATCATTCATTGATATACTTTTATATAACTACTCAATTTTCACGCCTTATTCATTATCTCTTAGTCATCACCAAATTTATACATAAATCACAATTATTGGTTCATCCTCTTTAAACCTATGTTATACTTACATTACCCTTGTACGGAATCAAATTATTGTTACCTACAAGGAACTTAACCATGTCTCATAGCTTAGGTAATTCATAAAGTCACTAAGCTTCTATAATCATCCTATTATAATTTTCTTATAAACCATAACTATAAATCAGTCTTAATCATACTTAATCGTTCTTTGACCTAGGATTAACCTATGTATTCCTACATTGCTACTTGGTCTAGACTTAGTCATAGATCCTAAGCATTATTCATTATGAGGGTAAGGAACTTAATCTTAATTATACAGTCATCTTATCCCATACTTACACTTATCTCATATTACCATAGGCCAGATATAAGGTAATCCTTATGTTATTCAAGCTAAACATTCATTATTTAGCATTGTTTTAAAAACCGGACCGAATTGGTCGGACGAATCGGGAACCGGTTTGGTTCAATTGATAGATCGGATATGTCATTGAATTTGTGTGAACCGGTCAAAACCGGTGTAAACCGTTAAAATCGTAAAAACCGACGATTTTCATGAACCGGTGATTTAATTGCATTTTAACAAAAAATTTATTTAAAAAAATTAAAACGACGTCATTTTGATTATTTTAATGAAAAATAAAAATAAAAAAGAAAAGAACTTAAATAAAAAATAAAAAATAAAAATAAAGATGTTGCAGACGGTTGACTTTGTTGCATATGATTTTGATATTGAAGAAGGAGATCCCAACATTTAAACAATTTTCCTTCCTTTAAATAAAATTTAGTAGACAATAAAATTATTTGATTATAAATTATTTAATTATATATTATTTAAGTAGATTATGTTGCGATTAAAGTTTGATTGCAGTTCAACTTTAGAATTTTGTACTATTTTATTATGTGTGATATCTATGTTTAAAATTTGAATTTAAATTATGAACTTGTAAATTTATTTATGATATGATATTTTCAAAAAATTTAAGTGTTAGTTATATTTTATAGAGACTAAATCATTCGGTTTGACATGTTGTATACCTATATAATTTTGTTATAACGATCGGTCTATTGAATCAAGTAATCTGGTTTAGTCATGCAGTTCGACCAGTGACCCAATGGTTTGACCAATAAACCAGTGACTCAATACCATCACCGGTTTGATGTCCGGTCCGGTTTTTAAAACACTGTTATTTAGGGCATGTTTGTTTCAATTTTAAAAAATAGATTTTTTTTTATTATTTTTAAAGTGAAACACTAATTTTGACATCCAATAACATAAACATACATTATTAAAGATTAAAATTTAGTCAAAATCGCAATTAAGTGATTGGATGTTTATGTTATTGGATGTCAAAGTCTGCAAGCTTCACAAGTCTATATACGGACTTAAACAAGCAAGCAGACAATGGTATGCTAAACTTTCTAATTTCTTGCTAACTATTGGGTATAAACCTTCTACTGCTGACTACTCCCTTTTCACTAAACATAATAATTCCTCCTTTACTGCTTTACTTGTATAGGTCGGTGACATTGTTCTTGCTGGAAATGATTTTTCAGAAATTCAATCTGTTAAAAATCACCTTCACAATAGGTTTAAGATAAAGGACCTAGGAAATCTTAGATTTTTTTCTTGGCTTAGAAGTAGCTCGCTCTTTCAAAGGTATTTTCGTCAACCAACGAAAGTATACTTTAGAACTTTTGGATGATGTTGGTCGACTTGCCACCAGGCCTTCTAATACTCCCTATGACCCTTCCATTAAACTTGATTCTGCCAACTCCACTCCCTTTGTGGATGCGTCTCAATATCGGAGGCTTATTGGGAGACTTTTATATTTAACTACAACTCGAGCTGACATAGCCTTTGCTGTGCAACAGCTTAGTCAACATATTTCTAATCCTAAAGTTGTTCACTTTAAAGAAGCTATTAGGATTTTACATTATTTAAAAAAAGCTCCCGCGACTTGTTTATTTTATGATGCCAATACTAACTTATTATTATTATCTGGTTTTGAAGATTTGGATTGGGCTTTTTGCTTTGTAACCTGAAAATCCATTACTGGATATGCTGTTTTTTAGGCTCATCATTGATAACCTGGAAATCTATAAAGCAAAGCATTGTTTCTTGGAGTAGCTTAGAAGTTGAATATCGCGTCTTGGCCAGAATCACAACTTCCATCAGCGTACTTCAATCTACTGCAACAACAATTCAGTGATCTATCTTGCGCATAATTCATCTTTTCATGAAAGATCCAAACACATCGAGATTGATTGTCAAGTCACTCACGAAAAGATCGAATTTGGCCTCATCAAGTTGTTTCCTATACATACTCGCACACAGCTAGCAGATTTTCTCACGAAGCCTATCTACAAATCGGCTTTTGACTCGCATATTTCCAAGCTTTGACTACTCAATCTCCATAGTCCAGCTTGTGGGGGTGTCTCACACATAGAAACTATTCCATAGTTAATTTTATTTACCTTTTAGATATTAATTAGTTTTTCCTAACTGCTCTCCTAATATTAAAGGCTTTCTGTTATCTAGTTTGTATATATAAGTAAAGCTTTGTTTTTCAATTTATCAGAAAAGTATTATTCTTTATTATGAATTTATACAAGTGTTACTTGATACTTATACATAAAATCACTGTCAATGTGGTAAATCCTAATATCCTGTGATTATTAAATCTAAGCATGCAATCCTAAACAAAATATAAAAAGAGAGAAGAAGAGATCGTGTGTTGCATTTCTAGAGGCTCTACTGTGATTTTGACAATACCACACATATTCTTTTATACAATCACAATTTGAGATAATGTTAAAATTAAAGTTCTTCAATTTGAATCCTCTTTGATTGTATAGAGTGTCTTACATTCGACTTTGATTTATATCTTCCAGCTTCAAGAATGATGCTCCAAACTTTTGTTTTACAATGATCATTCCTCAACCTTACATGTACCTTGAGCCTTAAACTGTATGAAGATGAGAAAAACTTCAACTTCGTCTGAAGCAACTTCCACACAACTCTACTGAAGTAATCTTAGAGAGAAGAGCCTCATTTTTTTCTTTTGGATTATCGATACCAGCCATAGGCACACAAAGATGTCATCCCTAACATCTTCAAGAAATATTCACAAAGCGTTAATCACAAAACGAACCTCCTCACAAATATCTCACACCCTAAAATGAGAATGTAATCCAAATAACAAAGAAAAAGGCAAGAGGCTGAAGATGAAGAGAGATTTCGGATTCGAACTTAAAACAAAATTCAAAACCCTTTTTTGAAAGTTTGAGAGAAAATATGTGTTGGGAGTTCTAAATCATAGAATATGGTTATGAGATATTTAGAAAAAGGATTTATATATGTGCTAGAGATAAGGAACAAAAATTAAAGAAAATACCTATTTGATTCAAGTCAAGGAAAATGGTATGAGTTGAGTCAAGAGAGTGAATGATTTGAATCAAGATCCAAGAACCAAGAAAAACATCTCACATGATTCGAATCAACCCTTTTATGATTTGAGTCATCCATATTTTTTATTTGAATCAAGATCATATAACCAAAATCCAAAATGTGATGCCAGAATTGGACTCGAGTCACGCATCTTCATGATTCGAGTCACAACTTCAATGATTTGAGTCATGAATTCCTATGATTCGAATCAAAATAACAAAAGAAAAATCCTATTTTTCAGAACCATATTTGATTCGATTCATACAATTACGTGATTCTATTCAGACTCGCATAAGCAAATCTTGATTTTTCACATTTAGTTTGATTCGAGTCAACCATTCTTATGATTTGAATCACACTTCAATGATTTCAAATTTTAACAAAAATGAAGTGATATTATGAGTCGATACTTGGCACAACTTGAACCATGCTCATATGTTTTTCTTGATCCAAACCTCTAACTAAATGACTAGAAACTTGACTACGTTAATAAACTCATACATTCTCTTTATTCAATTCAAACTTGCGTAATAGAAAATTCATGATTCTCTCAGACACAAAATCATCTTTGGACATAACAAAATCATTTTTAATCATTTATGATTAAATATAACATAATTCATAACATGATATACACTAAAATATACACAAATACATCTAAATTCATATCCCTTAACTTAGGGTTCCTGACATTCATTTCATGCATAATTCATCATTTTCATGAACAAATTATCAAGTCTAATCTTACTAACATGCAAACTTTGATCCTACTTTAGTTAAGTCAAAACCTAAGAAGGAAATCCACCTGAATAATTGAAAGATGGTGATTATCTTTCTTTCCTCTCTTTCTTCTTACTCCAAATTCAATCTTTCATCCTCAAGTCCTTTTTTTCTAGACTCCTTTTCACTTCTTAGGTCTATCACCTCTACCAATGGAATTGATTATGAAATTACTCTTTTTGTTAACTTGGTTTAACCTTTTAACAAGGAAAGAATGATGGTTATAAAATAAAGTATGAACTAGATATCGGGAAGGTGGGAAAAGGGACTTACTTGCATGCATCCATGATGACCTTGAGGATGGTAGTTCCTTACTTTCCTCTTCCATAGTTGTGTGGTTCCTTCCTTACAAGGGAGGAAGAATTCTGAAATTCTATTGAGAAATTTGTATATACTTCATGAAAAGGACTACATTACCTTTTATTAAGATTAGCAAGATTTTCATTATGCGCTCACCTTTATCTTATTTGAATTATTTTTAATTCATCATACTTAAATCTATAATTATTGTATTTCTTAATACAATTATCAACTAAAGAAGGTTGATTGTGAGATGTTTCTTTTTTTTTTGGTTACCAGTAGGAAGATAAAGAAAAACTAGAAAACAGAATTCTGACACAAAGTAGCAATGATACCGGACGAAGATAATTGCCCAATTTGACAACGGGAAACATCTCGCGACGCTTGACGAGCCATGAGATCCGCGGCAGTGTTGTTGTTCCTAGTAGTGTTCTCAATGAGGACAGTCCACTCCTTAGCCAAAGTTTGTCTAATATGAATAATGAGATCTTGATCCCGAAGTTAGAAACATCCACCTCTGCAGTGAGAACCTCAGTAGCCATCAACAATTTGTTTTACACACCAAATATTTAAACCCAAGAGAACACGCGTGTTCCATCCCCATGTCAAAGCCAAAAGCTATGCAGTGAAAGCGGTTTCGGCACTAAAATTAAAAGACACTCCAGAGATTCATCGTCCACTTGTATCAAGGATAATCGCACCACCCACATCTAATTTATATTCAGGTTTCAGGTTTGGTCCACCATGAGAGTGACCATAGTGTGGCCTGCATGTTGTGGTAAAGGTCCAGATCTAATTACACCTTGCTGACTTGCCACATGTTCCGGTAACGGAATCCAATTTTTCCAAGCTCTAGTGTCCTGCCAAACCTGTCTCATAACATAATTTAGGTTCCAATTTCCTGCACCTAAGATTACATGATTACGCCATCTCCATATCCACCACATGACCGCAAGCTTCAGTACATAATTTTTGGAACTCAAAGTATTTGCAAACCACTGTTGGAAGTCCTGGACATTGATTTCATATCGAATAGTAGAAGGAACAATTCTCTCCCACAACCGCTTCGCATTACTACATTCTCAAAATAAATGATCGAGATTTTTTACAACTCCTCCGCATATCGCACAGGCTGGTGTGACCGCGAGATGATGCCGATTTCACTTTTCATTGGTAGGCAAAGCTTCCTTCCCAATTAACCAAGAAAGAATCTAATAAAATAATTATTTTACCTTTATTCTTATGATTCTATTAATTTATTAAACAATTAAATTTTAATTGATAAATAAGTCAAACTATTACATTTTAGTCTATGTGGCATTGAACAAATAAGAGAATAGTATGGATAACAATAACTCAAAAATTTGTTAGCAAATGATATTTTTAAAATCTTAAGATAGTAATGTGAAGGAGATGAGATTTCCCAATTGGATCCATCCTTTAAATATGTGGTGTTCCTGAAAGAGGAGTATATTATTTGGAAGAAAAAAATTAAAAGGAAAGGTGGTTGAAGAGTAAAATATAATAAAAGTTTTTAAGACTTAAAAACAATCCCTAGTTTAATTAATTAAATGTGTTAACTAATATGTTTTCACAAATCAAAACCTCATTCTCCCACACCCCAAATATATTCTATTGGCCATCCTTTTGATTGAAAATAAACAGCTTATGGGAATATTCTCAGTCTAAGGGACTTCCTAAAAAAGAAGTAAGATGGTTGGTCTCCATTTTCTTTCCTTATCCATAAACTAACCAAAAGAGTCGTTCAACTTACAACTTAAAAGAGACACATTGTCCATCATATAGAAGCAAAATGTAAGCTAGAAGACCAATCTCCCAAAAATGAAGAAGTAGTATGAACCTCATATTTAGCATATATTATATCACATTAGAGGTCAAACACACCTATGTCATCAACCTTCAATGTCATTTATCCATAATATATATGGCAAATAACTATCACTATGAGATGCAACTAAGAGATAAATTGTAAAGATGATTACTAATACTCCCTCCGTCCCACAATGAGTGACTCAGCCTACCATTTCACACATATTAAGAAAAGTGGTTAAAAGTAAGAGAGAGAATAATATTTTTACTATAGTACCCTTATTATGTATTGGGAATGATGAAACTTTTAATAATTAGAGGGTAGAAATGAAAAAAGTTTATTGGAAATTGTAATAGGTCATTCATTTTGGGACATCATTTTATTCTAAATAGGTCACTCATTATGGGAGGGAGGGAGTACTACGCAAATTCATATATTATTTACACACAAACAAGCCAAAAAAAACAAGTATTCAAGCTAGCCAAAGCTATTCAAAGGGTACAATACTTTAAGTGATTTATTTTTATCATATGAATATAAACCATAAGTAAATATTAATAGTATCAATTCCTAGACTTTGAAGGTTGCGTTCCCTTGACCACTGTGACAGGGCAAGAAGCATTTGTAACCACATGCTTGCTAACACTTCCTAACAGCACACTGAAAAAAAAACATATGTCAAATGTTTAAACAATCTTTTGAATCAAATTAAACACAAAAATTCTCTTAAAATCTCTAGCACCGACACCTCTAAAAACATGTGTTTGATCCGACACAAACACTTGTAATTATGTTTAATTTATTATTTTTTATAAATATATTTGATAATTTGATATAAACGTATCAGTGTTGGTATGATATTTTTGTGTCCGTGTTTCATAACTTAAAACATTCAAATTAGTTTAGTGAAATATAAATTGTAGTACCTTTTAATGGTACCTAAACCCCTGCTTCCAACAACCAATGAGTCCAAATGAAGATCTTCCACAGCACTGCATAATTTCTCCCTTGGATCTCCCCAATACACCTTTGCAACTACCTTTGCCTGATTCAAAACACCAATACTTCAAATTAAAAGCAAGTCCGATACACCGATATCGACACATGTGATTATATTTAATAACGTAAATACCCCTTTGGTCTTGGAGGCAGTTTCAAGGATATCTATGACTTCAACATCCTTGGCAATCCCATATTGCTTTGTAAAGTTTATTTCCCTCAATTCCTCTAGAGGCACCAAAGCTGCAAAATCATAAAAAATTCATAGATTGTGATGCAAGAAAGGACTACCTGTGATATAAAAGCTTGAGCTGTTATATATAAAAAGAAATTAATCGTTCATGTTTCACATATATAATAAAGTTTATACAGAAATAGAAGGCAAAGGGATACTAACGTGAACCAGTAATTTCAAAAAGTTCTTTTCTGGTGTGATCAGCCGAGGGAGGTTGAACGATGATCATGATGATATGATCATTTTTGTTGATCAGATTATCAACGGCCCATCTAAGTGCTAATTTGCTGGTAGGAGAGAAGTCCATGGCTACTCCAACTTGGTGTGTTTTTGCCATCTTTCACTGATGTTGATAATAATTTTAGACTGACTATATGCTTTTTATAGATGGTGTTTGGTTTGAAACCAAGGGAGTTGTTTTGTTGGCTGGTTTTGAAATTAACAGAGAAGAATGTTCAAGAAAGTGCTATAGTAGAAAAAAGGGGAAAGGAATTTGTAACAAGTTTGTTTTGTTCCTTAGAAAGAAAAAAATAAAGGAATTACCAACAATAATAACCTATATAACCCTAAAAATTTTGATAAGTATGTTTGCATTTTACACGTGTTAATTTTAAGTATCAGACACAGAGAGATTACGCGTGGCAGTAATAATCTTCATACTACCAATAATTTTGATTGAAGATGTGTTGGTGTCTAACTCGCATCGATATTAGGTGTCGGACAATTACACGTGTGATTATATTCAATTAAATATTTTTTTAAATTATTATTAGTATATATACCTGTCAAGTAACTATATGTTGGGATAGAATATAGCATAAATAAAGGTGAAAGGGATGAAGGAAGTGAACGTTGCTTTTCCTTACAGAGAAACAGAAAGAAAAATATAGAACAGCCATCATACAGGTTTATATCATTGTCATGGATGCCATGTCATATCTTGTCTAGCCAATTCACTTGTCTTTTATGTTTAGCTTCTAATTTATTAGTTGAAAAAAAGGACATTGCTAGAAAAGAACAAAGAATATGATTGTCCTTGAAATCACTATTCTTCTATAATCTATAATTAAATAAAGCAATCAAAAAATGTAAAGAATAAAGAGGTGAAAGAATACTTTTGCAGCTATGCTTCTAAAATCTTCTAGTTTGTAAGGGTTCTTTTGTTGTTGTTATTAGAAATAGAAGAGCTATAAAAAAAATCCATACATTTGGCTTTCTGTTAATCACTTTTAATAACGACTGCTTTTTTTTTGTCCCACATACATGCATGCATATATAGTTGTAGCTACTCTAATTAATAATTTGAGTAATAGAAAGTATTGACTATTCTAAATTTATTTATATAAAGTGTTTGATAGCATCTTATTATGAAGATTTTAGGCATATATATTTTTCTTTTATGTTTGATTCTTTAATAAAGTTCACAGAACAAAAAGTTGCTTTTTCTCATAGGTTATATGAAAAGCATGAAAGTTTTATTGTGATGTTTTTGGAATAAATCTTATAAAGGAAAATAAATATATTTGCTTTAAAGAAAATAAAGACTGAGTTTGTCGACAGAGTTAGTTTAAAAATGAAAACTCAATTCCGCACACAACATAATATAGAAAATCAAAGGTGTGGAAATACACGGCAATCAAAGACCCTTCTTGAAGAATATAACCTGAGTCAATGCATTAGGAGTCACTTTTTTCAACCAGCACTTTTTTAAATTATTATAACTTTTCACATTTGTTGAAATGAGTTTTGATACATACTTTCTAAGATTCTTTGTCCACCACTCTACTATAATTACTTTAAAGTCCCCACATGACTTCTCAGGTTTAAATTTAATGGTAAAGTAAAAACATTTTTGAAAACTTAGTGGTTTCAAACTAGTGACATCTCATGTATAATAAAACATAAATGAATAAATTAATAAATAATAGTTCAATATTCTTATACAGGTGCAGGAGAAAGTAGAAAATCTGGTTGTTTCCTCTGTAGCAGAATCCCACAAAAGGGACACAATGGTTTTGAGGAAACTGCTTGAGAGGAAGATCTATTTGACGAGTCTGTATCTAAACAAAATGAAGGCATCCTAAAAAGAGGTTCTGGAGCCAATCTAAACACAACCCTGTGGCAACATACACAAAACCATAGGGGGCTATTAGGACAAACCTCCATACAAACAGCACATCTCAATAACTTGCGGCGTTTAATAGTATCACTGGCACAATCTTTACTTTGACAAAAACCAAACTCTGGGGATTCAAATGGAACAGCTGCAGAACAATAACTGCATGACTCCACTGCTGAACATTTCTTGCTCGCAAACCTGTTATTTATTAGAATACAAGATGTATAGTGATTAGCATATTTTAAGTTCTGATTTGAAGCCACGGTATTTTATGACAATATATAACTCATATTAACAAAATCCTTATTTTGTTCATTATGACGGAAAAGGAAAAGATTTTTTATTCAAGAAAAAAGTCGTCAAAATAGAGAACCTATATCCTCATGAATGGTAATGAGCTGTAATGTACTGGTTGAGTAGTAAAACAATTTATAAAGGTGTCATTTTGATACGAGCAGTACCTTTTTTCCCGAGTAACTTTCGGTACAACAAATTTCAACTGGTCGCGTATGTGTTCCTGATTTAAAGCAACCCATTGTTCCATTTGTTTTAATCCAGAAGGATACCAGCGGCCAGGTTTGGATGGAGGTGATTTTTGAAGGGACCTGGTAGTTTTGACAGCAGAGAAACTAAAACCTACGTGCCTTTCACGGAGCTCTCTTTCACTGCCTAAAAGAATTTCTATCCACTTAGTCATTTGATCATCAATGACAGGACATGCCCCATCTAAGTTTTGAACTTCGCTGTTTATTTTGGCTATCTGATCAGGATCCAGCTTTGCTAACATTACACGTCTACATATTATATTGAGTAAGTGTAGCAGCCGAGAAGGAACGTCTGATAACCTTGAAATGAGACGTGACAACATTTCTTCAGGAGGAAGATTCTTATGAGATTCCAGAAATGATAATGAGAGCCATTTGATCACTAAATGTTCTACATATTGTGAGTTGTTATCCATGAAAGCAAATAATGCTGCACTTATATCCCAAAAAACCAAAGCCTTATCAAGACATTGATACTGGTTTAAAGACCATATGATATTGGTCCCCCAATAAATTAATTCTTTCTCAAGAAAACTGGGAAGTTCTTCAATGCAACGTGAAAAAGGAGATTTCAACCAAACATCCATTTGTAGCCCACCAATCCAGAAGTAGTCAATAGCTGCCCTCAGAATCCTGTCCAAGTTTGTCAATTTTAAATTCATAAAATCTCTATTTAGAAAATACAAGGAACAAAAAATAAAGAGAGAGCTTAGGAGTGTAAACATGAGGCTCCCCAATTTTGTTTCTAGTTTCAATTTTCAAGAAAAACTCAACCCATAAGGAAAAACACAAATATGTAGCCATGAAAACGTGCTTATACCTTCCTTCATACATTCGATTCAGTTTATCAACATCAAAGCAATGAACCTGCAATAAACAACCAAAAAAAAAACTCAGAAACACATATTCAAAGCAATCCATTCACTCATCACATTCCTCGAAACAAAACAAAAAAAGTTACAAGCTTAAGAAACTGAGATTGACATATATTGTTGGACCTCAATTAATTGAGGTTAGGGAACTGATGCTGAATTACCAGGGCCAGACCAAGGGTAAAGCGACCCAAGCAAGGGTTTTAGGCCTCAAAATTTTGGGGAAAAAAATGGCCTTAAAAAAGTTTAATTTAGTTATAAATATATAAAATGAAATATAGTTTACATTAATTCTCATAGTTGAGTGGGTAAAAGGAATGCCTCATAGCTTATGGGTCTTCAGTTCAACTCTTGGCGACCACAAAATTAATTTATTTTTAATATATTTTAATATTTTAAAGACCTCACTTTAAAAGTGGCTTTAGGCCTCTAAACAAGTTGGGTCGGCCTTGTGAAGTGAACTACTAAGGTCACTTCTTCTACTCCTAATAAAGTAATTGGTTAAACTGGGCAACTAGGCTAATAGAAATTAGTTAAGTGAACTACTAAGGTCACTTCTTCTACTCCTAATAAAGTAATGGTTAAACTGGGCAACTAGGCTAATAGAAATTAGTTTAGCCAAACAAGGAATTAACCTTGTAACTGACTCTGTTGAGTCAGCACATTCATAGCTAGCTGGGCATAAATACCCATTCTGTTGAGTACTGTAACTACTTTATTTTGATAAGATTCAAAACATAAAATGCAATCTACCTGCCCTCTCTTTCTTTCTCTTTCTCTGTTTCTATCATTTTTACAGTTTCTTTAAGTATCTATCAGATTTTGGTAGATACAAGGGGTTACAATCTGTGTGATGAGTCAATTCATGCAATACGTGTTGAAATTTGGGATGCAGCGACTCAAATTTTACGTTATTGTGGGATATTCAAATGCAGATTGGGTTGGTTCACTTATTGATAGGCGATGCACTCCAAGTTATTAGGTCTTTGATGGAGGTATGATTACTCGATCTAGTGAAGAGGTTGAAAATCAAAAACTATGGCAGTGGTAACTTGTGAGCTTTTTATATGGGTGAAACAAACAGTTACTTCAAAAGTTGAAATTGAATCTGGTCGTTTGTCAGATGAAACTGTACTCTAATAATCAAGTTCTCCAAATTTCTTCAAACCCTGTCTTTCATGAAAGAACCACACTTGAGAAATTGATTGTCTATTTACCATGAAAAAATTCTAAAGAATCCAGATGATGATTACTAATTTAATCTACTTTCTTTTATTTAAGGCTACACCAATGATGGCTGACATTTGGGCTGCTGCAAAATTGAAACATATATGCAAGACTAAGATGGAAAAGAAATATCATACAGCTGCAATGACAAGATTTCCAGGGGACACAGCTACACCAAAACTTGAATCATATGCATCTCTTGATGGCTGCACAGAAAAGAGAAGAAAAAAAAAGCATATTTTACTTAGTAGGGAAAACAAAGATAAAAACAAAACATGATATAAACTACAGAGCATGGTAATATCATACGCAGGTTGAATCATTGCTGCGGAGCATCTCAGAAAATTTGGCTATTTCCTCTAGGCGGCGCTCGTGCAAAATCCATCCATGCAATAATTTATCCTACCAACAATTCAGCAATTACTCATCAATGACAGATACATCATAGGAAACACAAGTTATGGACATCTATGCAATCATATGGATAAAAATGGAAGAGGGAGAAACAACATTATTATTGAAGTGTTTATTTGAACCTGTTGGGAGTTTAATGTTTAATTTCATTAGCTGAAATTGCTTTAGAACTCTTCGGTTAAGATAACCACAAATTCAATTATTGTAGATAATTTATCGCTGCATTATGCAAACTAGTCCTAAAAGCAGCTCAGATTAACCAGTTCTAGAAGGCTAAGCAGTTTCATCACATTTTGGAAGCTTGCATGCATACAAAATTAAGAAGACCGGTTCAGTATTACTGAAAAATTCATACAGCAAATGACACTCTAAACTGCAAATATTCAAGCAATTACTTGAAAGGACCCAGTTGTAATCCATGATAAGACAGTTAGGAAGTCAGGTTTATTTACCTAGAGACATGAAATGCAGAATGTAACTGGTGGAAGATAGAAAATTTGGTACGGAATATGAACTATCGAATGTATTAATGTCTCAATTATAAATTTAATGATACTTCGTAGAAAATTGGACAGGTCACTGGAAGGAAAATAAAACCTGGCTACAACTGCACAAAAATCTTCCACCAAATGCCCAAGTTAAACCGGTAACCTGAAGGATATAAAAATGTAGAAATCAATAGAGGAAGACACCCTAAATTTTCAATCAATGTCAGAAAATAAGGGAATTAACTTACAGCATAATGATGTGCATCATATGACCCAAGCTTATCAAATTCCTTAGAAGATATGTCACACAGCCATATCTCAATGGAACCAGAACATTTGCCTATGGCTAAAAGCATCTTGGAGGGGTATTGAGCATGCACAGTTACTGAAAGTACCGAAACTGGGACAGCATTGACAGTTATAACCTAATTAGAAATTAAAAGTTGCATAAAGGAATTATTCATAAAGAAGATATAGAAACAAAAAGAAATTTAAAAAAATAAGTGGGACGTACCTCCTTCAATAACACGAAGGATGTTTGATCAACTTCTGATGATTTCAGATTGTTATTTTCAGCCAACCAAACCTTCACACTATAAAGCACATATATATCGCAGATTAGTCCAGACAATAGGTGGGATTAAATCTACTAATCAGAAGTGTGAGGATTAAATCTATTAATCAGAAGTGTGAGGATTAAATCTTTGACCACTTATTTTACGAAGATTATTAGGTTCACAGCTAAAAGTAGTGCACCTTATACACACCTTGGGTATGTTACTAAACTCTGCCATTCCGGCCATTATCTCGGCATGGAACAGCAAAGCCAAGAAAACCACGTCAAGTCGTGCCATTCCGTCACAAATGGGTGACTCGGATGGAACGACCATGATAATGGAATTGGATCTGGAATGACGTTGCTTTGAAAAGTCCGCTCCGGCCATGTCTGCCGCATATGATATTACCCTTAAGGATGACAAGGTTATTTTATTGTGTTTTATTGCCATTTGAAAGTATGTTTTTCTTAAGACTATTGGTTTTTATTTCTAAATATGAATACTTCATGAATTTTGATTAATTTATTTTAGTTTTTAACAATTATGTGTTCATTAGTATTAATAACTGCATTAGTCCACGTCACTAAAATATCAGTCGTTCCGCTCTCCGTTCCCTTTCTAGGGATGACCGTGATGCGCCACTATCCGAGATTGATAACATAGATTTATCTCAAACAATTACCTCGGGAATGAAAGCAATACACTCATGACATTCATATCACACAATTTCATAAGTATAACCAACTCACCTCCCATCAGAGCTTCCAGTAGCTAATACAATTAGAGGATTTGAAGAATCAAAAGCAAACAACAGCCAACTCATTGTTGTGATCCATGAATTGTGTGCCTGAAGAAAACCAGCAAACTTCACAGCAATTGGGGCTTTTGTCTCCTCAATAGTATAACAATCTGGTTGGTCGAATCTCCAAAACGAGATTTCACCAGACTTCCCTCCGATAGCAAGAAGACTGACAGGAGCACTTGTATTGACAGGATCAGAACAAAACTCAGATGCTACACACAGCAAGGGAGACCATGAAACAACAAGCGAATAAAGCATTGCAGTACGGGAAGCATATTCATCTGCGCTTATCAGTGGCACTTTTTTCAACAGTTTATCATTACGTGTGACAGAATCGGCTTGATCTGATGCATTTTTTTGCAGACACGGTCTAATGCTAGGAACCTAAAAATCAAATAAACACAAATAATGGTGATTTTGGACGAAACTTAAACACAGCGGTTTCATTTAGAACTTAACCATTATTTGCAAGAGGGCAATGCTATACTGGTTAAGTGCAACTAACTGATTCAATTTAGTTTACATCAAGTAAATCTCTAGACAAAGTAAATGACATCGTACAAATGTTAAAATACAAACAGAAGTTAATTGCTTGCATGGATTAAAAAGATATACAAATATATCATGGATACATGCAACATGGAAGTTAAATGCTTGTCAGTTGTTCCAAAGACTCGTGGGACGTGGAGCAATATTGGAGGAAGAAAAAGATATACACATTGTTTTGAATGAGTTGGAAAAAACACGTAATAAGATCCCTAGAAAGGTTTTGCGGAAATGGTATAGAGAAGAAATTAGTTTGTATTGCTTGCATTTGAGCAAACAAAGAGAACACAAGATGGAGTCCCAAAAGACATTCCTAAAGTAAAGATTTGCACGTAGACTAAACTTTGAGAACTTATCTTTTATCTTGGTACTAAATGTGCCTACTTTATAGGTATGTATGTTGCGAAATGCTTATTATGTATGATATAGTAACCTTGGAAGCACATGCGTTTCATTTTACTAGAGGTAAAACAGAATATCTGAAATGCACGCTTCATAAGAACATACGACAAAGTTGCATAGATATATCATGTCTATCGTTCATAATAACAAAAAGATAGAGGGAGTTGTCAACCATAGAATCCATGGGAGAAGGATAAAATACGAAAAAGGTTGAGTGTGAACTGCAATAGAAAAATATCACTATAAAAAAAATAAAAAATAAATACCTCATGGCTTTAAGCATCCAATTGCAATGTTATGAGATTAATGGGGTTTGAATGTAGATTCTAAAGAACCAACAAGAAACTGAGAAAGGTTAACATAGTAGAGTGAGAATGTTACTACTTAAGATAGATGATTAGGAATAAAATCATTACAGAGAAAATTGGTTTCCATTGTAAGACAATACGGTAAAATATCATATAGGTGACTTGGATATGCGTGGACGCGGCCATAGAAGCACAAGTAAGGAGACAAGAAGAAATGGGAGATAGAAAAATAATAAGAGGGAAAGGAAGCAAAACTATTAAATAGATTTCAATGGTCTATCTATAGACATGGCTCATGATATGACATCATTTGATGCATGTAACCCACCCAACCTAATGGGAAAATATTTTGGTTGTTCTTGTTGCTTGTAAACATGTATATAGACTAGTTACATATATGGTATTGGCAACAAAACACTAGTTCACACACACTTTGTATATCTATCTTCCTTAAAACAGTTTTTGCATGTTATTTTTTATCTTAGCTTTCCAAATGTTCATTAGAGAGAATAAACAGAGAATAGATTATACTTCATGGAGAATTATAAATGAAAAAAGCAACAAAAAAATGGGTGAATGAGATAACTTACTTTGGAGAAATTTAATGAAGAAACCCCTGTACCTCGAAACTCAGTACATTGAAAGTATTCAAACAGCATTTCAGTAATGTCCACAACCTAAACATGATAGGAATAAAATATTAGACTTAAAACCATGTATGGATACAATATTAAAACTCCCAAATTCTTCATATTGCACAAATCCAAAAATGGTAATTGCTGAAAAAAATTAAATAACGTTCTTTTTGAACACATGGTTCCATATAGTATAAGCCATAGCAGATAGCATTGATTCCAAATCCAAAAAATTAACCACTTCTATTGCACATACCTCGATCCATTCAGCACAAAAATCACAAAAAGGTGGACGATAAACTTTCACGTGTCCTTCAGAATTGCAAACAGCTATCAAGCACCTGTTGTAAAATAAATCTCAAACTAATATTTAAATGCATAAAAGTAACTAAAAAAACCTTGAACTTTACAACTAAATGAAATGAACCAACAACAACTTTCCAGCAAAATTAAACTACTGAGTCCAAGAAAAATTCTCTGTAATCTCAACTGTATACAACCGAGTCAACACTGAAAGAAAAATATGGTTGAGCTAACCACCATTCCACCAACCTCAATCCAGAACAGTGTAAGCAATTTAACAAACAACAATCAATCTTAATCTCATCACATGAAGTTGGCTATAGGATTAGATGACAACTTAATTCCCTATATTTTAAGTTCCAAGATAATTTGTTTGCCTCAAAAAACTTCTTGTTGGTTTGACCAATATTGTTTCTTGGTCTCCTTTTATCGTAAATGTTCAAATCTTTAAGGTGAGAATCTAAGTGCTTTTCTACATTGGAAGCTACCACAACTTTCTTTCTAGTGATTATTATATTTCATTTCATTTTGTTTAGTATGAACAATTTAAAATCACCCCAAAACATTGACTCGGTGATTCAGGAAACATGAGAAACCATACCCAGAGTTGGAAGCCATGCCAAGTGGAGACCATGATATTGATCGAACAACTGGTTTATCATCCCGATACAAAGCCGTAGGCAGGAGACCTCCAGAGAGTAAATCTGTGTACAATTCAATTCAACATGTGTTAACACTTTGCTTAGCCCCGTGGTAAATGAAAAGTATTGAACTCTCATTTAACATTACTACATATGAATTTATAATCACAAACTCAAGAGTTCATAAATGTCACTTAACAAATACAATACACATTACTATTAACATAGAAATACTTCATGAAGCAGTTCATGAAAAAGTTCCTATATGCTAGTGTAGTTTCAATAACAGGCGCATTTCAAACATAATCATCCTAGAGTTCAAAAAGAAAAAGATGCCGGTGTCAATGCAATTTGATCTACCACAACAATGATTAAGTGCATAGGGCCAAGCCGAGCAGCTCAAACTAGAGCTTTAGGCCTTAAAAGTTTGGGCCAAACCAAGGTCTCACAATATACAATTTAATAATAAATATATAATATATATGAGGGATTGTTTATGGACGTTTACCTAGCTAAATTAGTTAAGATGAGAGCCTTATAACCTTCCTGGCCCAGGTTCAAACCTAGAACTCAACAAAACTTATATTATTATAGTTTTATATTTTGTTTTTGTAAGTCTTGTGTTATTGTAACTCAACAAGTCTCACTATAAAATTTGCTTTAGGTATCTACACGTGTTGGGCCGACCCATCATATTTGGATTGACCGACAATTTGCAAGAGCCACATTGTGCCCCCATGATTTTGACAAAAGTTGCACTTTGAAGTTTTAACAAAACCACGATACTGCCCTTATTTCATCAAACTCACCATATTTCCTAACATGCACTAATGAGCTATGATATCTATCTATGTTCTATGATTCTATGAAAAGTCTTCCTCTAATGAGACAAATGGTGGAATTTTACAATGCTATTTGGTGCCATTTTGTCTCCATATTCATGCATTTTTGGGACCTTTACTAGTTACTCTTCAATCAATCTATATTTTCTAAAAAAATGTCTTCTACTAATGACATCTGGCAGAATTTCACGCTATTCTTCCCACCGAGCTTGTTGGTGACTATGAAGCACAAACACCTCTAGAAGTAGGCGTGTTGAAAAATTCAGACAAGTGTTGTAAAAAAGTCAAGCAAATGTCCCCAAAAAAAACAGGTTGTGACTTTGTTTCGACACTTTTTTAATCAATGTCCTACACCCGTTGACTCTCATACAACACATGTCGGACAATTCAGACAAATGTTTCAAAAAAATAGTTTTTTCTATACTTCAACATACTTTCTACATTTTTTTGGAAAATTTTCACACATCTAAAAGAATTAAACATGTATTGAAGCAATATTATCAATTAAAGATTAAATACATTAATTTTGATTAGAAATTTTTTTAACACTTTTTAATAACAAATGGATAACTGAAGGTCAAATACTAGAATTTATATAGCAGTGTTTGCGTCCTACGTTTTTAACATCATCAGTGTCGTTGTGTCCGTGTCGTGTTCATAAGTTGGTGACACTGCTAAGAAGAACTTATGAAAACAGCCTATAGGCTACAGCAAGTCCATAAACTATTTTCAGATCATTTCCATAGTATAATCAAAATAGCTTATGAAAACAGCTTATAAATCAATTACAAAAACAGTTAGTCTTTATTTTATGTAAATAGCTTATATGATGCATATGTTATAAGCTGCAAATTAAGTTAATTATCCAAACAATGCCTATACATATATCTGTCCACCATCTAACAACTCATAGAAAAGTCTTCACTACAATGACACGAGGCAGAGTTTGAGAGAAGTTCAACTACCTTTTCTTTCTACAAACCCTAAAATACGAGGCTCGCCGGGGAAGACTTGAATCAAGCCACGTGGTCCATAAGGCGAGTCAGGTCTCTGCAAAAAAAATTAAAAAATTAAAAACAGTTATTAACAGTTGAATTTAATGACACAATTATGAAGTAACGAACAGAGAGAAAAAGAGAAAGAAAGTACAAGTATGGTAACGATGTGACCCGAAGCAACAGCAATGAGATTCTCATCAGACCAAGCAATGGCGTTCGGAAAACTTGGTGCTCCCATAAGCATCGCTGACTGTAACGGACTTGGAGAACTCATGGTGCGGTGCGGTGCGGTTACTCACGAGATGAAGAAGACGAGGGTTCGAATCCCTAAATCTGCAAATATAAAACTAGATTTTCTTGGTTTAAAATATTCAGTTATCGCGCTCGCTATTCAATGAATTTGGTGAAAACTCGTGCCCTTAAACATTGGGACGTGTGGGGGTATTTTTGGTATATCGCGTGTAGAACCCTACCTACTCTCTTCTTCTTCGTCTTGCCGTTTTCAAAGCGCTACAAACTAGCATTCTAGAATCAAAAGCCGGAAAGGGCTTGCAACAAAGACCGCATAGCGCAGTGGATTAGCGCGTCTGACTTCGGATCAGAAGGTCGTGGGTTCGACTCCCACTGTGGTCGCGCCTTTTTGTACTTCTATATCTTATTTTGATATATAGATTGAATACTAAATTTAAGTTGAGGACTTTTTTTTTACAAAAAGTTGAGGACTTAAAAATATGAAATTAGGAGTGTCTCTTTTTTTAGAAGATTAAAAGTCTCTCATTCTAAAATTAGGAGTATAATTTCTTCTTTCACATATGCAAATTGCTCATATTTTCACTCCTTAAATATCATTTAAATATACTTGTCATATTTTTATTGAAAAATAATAACAACCACACCTATAAAATTGTACTTAAGTTTTGTCCTTAAAATTAAATGGTTCAAACTTTGGCTTAAGAGTTAAGTTATTTAAAAGGATTGTTCTTAACATCTTTTATAGTTCTTAACATCTTTTATGGTTCGAAATTGTCCATTTCACCTCATTTTAATAATATAATTCGAACACGCCCAATTAATTGTTGAAGGAAAAAATATTTAATCAAAAAATGTTATTCGTACATAGCATCTAGACAGTGTTATCCAAACACACATTTAATTCCCTCTATCTGGTTTTCGGCATTTAAAAGATATTTATGAGCCTAAATTGTTTGACATCCTTGTGTTACTTTTAGTGAGTATAATGAATTCATTTTTCTTTTTAGTTTTAAAATCTCATATATTTATTACTTGATACCTCAACTATTAACGGCTAGATATCTCATATATTGCATGCTTGTCACTGTTATGATTTTAGAAGATTTAAGTTTTCAGTTTTGTCTCTGTCACTGGTGCGAAACCAATTTGGATAGTGTTATATGGACATCAAATATGTCTAGTATATTCCATGTATTGAGATTAAATAGTGTTTATGTTGTGTTAGGTTCTAGTGATGTTGGACGATCATTTGAGACTATCGAAGAACTGTCGTCTCATGGTCATGGATCTCCATCTCATGCGATGCAAGTGTCAATTATATTAATTGAACCATATGGTGGTTCTGTATTATATTTGACACTACCATGATACACTAAAGTGCAGTAACCACGGTTTAAAAATATCATAACTTCTTCAAATATATCAACCATGGTTTCATAAAGTATTAGAATCATTCAGACTGGAGGATTTATGTAGGACGTGATTTGGTTACATTGATCATGGGACTTCTGTCGTTCATTGTTGAGAGATGGTAATTGTAGGACATAAAGCAGTAAAATATTTACAACAAGGACCGCATAGCGCAGTGGATTAGCGCGTCTGACTTCGGATCAGAAGGTCGTGGGTTCGACTCCCACTGTGGTCGTTTGTTTTGTACAGAGCCTCCCCCGCTTTATTTATTTATATCTTGTTAAAAAAATTTGAATGTTGCTTTAAAGAAATATAATAGTTTATGAAAGATTAAAGAGTCTCTCACCTCACAAACGTAAAACTATTGTAGCAATCAAAATTAAATGGTTCAAACTTTGGCACAAGATTTAAGTTTTTAAAAAGGTTGCTTATTGCACTTTTATGGTTATCCTACACTCTATAAACTTTCAAACTTGCTTATCTTGTCTCGTTTTTTATAAATGAGGGAAAATATTATTCAATTGAAGAATATTATTTGGACATAACATATGGATAATGTTATCTAAACACACCATTAATGTCAATTGTGTCATGCATTCCTTTCTCGTTTAATAAGTTTGAAAAAAAAAAGAACTTTGAGTGAATTAGATATATTGCAAAATCTATTTATTCCTAATAATATTCATTCAAGTTAACTTTATTAATTAAATCTAGAGATTCCTTCAATTAGGTTTTTGGCATTTAAATGACATTTGGAAACATAAATCCTTTGGCATTCTCACATTACCTTCTTTGATGGATAGATATCTCATCTATTGCATGTTTGTTATTGTTATGATTTTAGAAGTTACAGGCTCCTGCTTTGTCTTTGTCACTAGTGTGAAACCAGTCTGAAAAGTGTTATCAGAAACCATTTAGACAGTGTTATCCGAACATCATATATGCCCATTATATCACATATGTTAATATTAAACAATGTCTATGTTATGTAGTTTTTAGTGATGTTGTTTATTGATGTTGTGATTAAATAAAAATAGTTGATGAACAAATGAGGTACATACATGGCTGATTATCTCAACATGCTTTAATACGCATAGAGAAAATTAAATTTTCCTGTGAAGTTTGACAAACATGTGATACTACCGAGGGATAGACGTCTCATGGTCAAGGATCTCACTCTCAAGTTGATGCATATGTTGTTGTTCCGCCTACTTTGGTCGCACATGCTTTTGTCATACTTGTTTCTATCGCACCTCAAGAATTTCCTAGAGGCCCAAAGGACACATCATTAATTCCTCTATATGCAAGTCACATTGTTGCTCACGTGTGAGAAGGAAAGGTAAAAAGATATATTTACGTATAATTTTAAACATCTCAGATATGTTCATTATACTAATTGAACCATCTGACAGGTATTAGTTTTGACACTACAGTGATACACTAAAGTGTATTAATCATGGTATGAAAATATCACAACTTCCGCAACCAAATGAACCTTAGTCACATAAAGTATTAGAATCATCTGGACTGGAGGATGTTTATAGAACATGTTTTGGTTACATTGATCATGGTTTTCTATCGGCCTTTGTTGAGATATGGCACTTTGCGACGTCGTTGCTTCATCTTCTCATTGATGATATGAGTATCACACTAAATGACATATTGTGCATCACGTATCTTCCGATCACATGTTGATTGTTGGATCATGCTCCAATTTAAAGAGTCATTGCATTAGCCCTTATGATTACACACTTTTAAATTTATCTGAGTAAGGCCTAAGAGCAAATTGTAGCTGCATGAACATCACATGCAATATTTTCATTTCTAAAGAAAAATTATGAGGATCACTTGATTGTAGTTATTAATCACGTTGATGATGATGTTAAGGTCATTTTTAATAGATAATTTGCTTTGAAGACATATTTCTTGTATTTTATTGGCATAATTATATTTGAGGATCACCATCGCATTAGTTCCTACTAAGTATGATATGAACTTGTTAAATGCAAATACAAATGCAAGTAGCTCATTCTCAGTAGTGGTGTAATTATTTGAACTTTAATGAGAGCTATACTAGCGTAGTAAACGGTGTGGAACACCTTGTAAAGTGATAAAAGTGGTAAGTTTTTTTTAAAATGTGTGTATTTAATTCATTGGAAATTGAAATATTGACTTTTATAAAGAATAATTTCTTTATTTAGTATGCTTAAAGAATGTCCTGAGGGTACTGGTTAGCAAGACTCTTCTTTTAATTAATAAATTAGTCAAGTTTTGAACCTTAAGGAAATTAATATGGATAAACACTTTAAAAATTATCTAGTGTTATGAAAAAATTGTGATTATCTGGATTATTCATCTGTGACTCATTATATACTTCATATTATTAACCAAAAAAACTATTTTCATAATAAACTGATGAAAAAGAATTTGTTGGGCGTATGTCTCTCATTTCCCCGAGTATGTAGGTGTCTGTTGTATAGCTTGTGGTCCGGATACTTGTCTTCCTCTAAAATACTTAATCAAATGCAATCGTTGTTGCTGTATAGGTTGCAACAACTGACATTTAAGTTTTGTAATTTTTGAAAATCTTTGAAGAACCTCCTACAGAATGCAGCATGACCAAGAAAGCTTCTTATGCCTTTAATATTTGAGGGTGCATGTAGCTTTTTAATGAATTCAATCTTAGCTTGATCAGCCTCCAACCCAACCTTAAAATTTCTATGGCCTAAGACAATACCTTTTTTATCATAAAATGACAAGTCTCCTAAATTTAACACCAAATTGCTCTATTCACATCTTGTCAGTACGAACTCTATGTTGTCTAAGCATCTTTTGAAATGACTCTACAAAAACTGGAAAATCATCCATAAATACATCCATGGATATTTCTATGAGATTAGAGAAGATGGTCATCATGCATCTTAGAAATGCTGCAGGAGCATTACACAAGCCAACTGGTATCGTTCTAAATGCAAAGGTTCCGTAAAGGCATGTGAATGTTGTCTTCTTTTGGTCTTCTAAGGCTATCGCAATCTGATTATAGCATGCCTACCCATCCAGAAAACAATAAAACTTTTTTCCAGCCAACCTATCAAGCATTTGGTCAATAAATAAAATAGGGAAATTGTCTTTCCTTGTAGCCTTATTTAACTTCCTATAATCCATACAAATTCTCCATCTCGTAACTGCTTTTGAAGGAATAAGTTATTTCTTCTCATTCTCAATCACAATCATACCACCTATCTTTGGAACACATTGAATTAGACTCACCCACACACTGTCAAAAATGGGTTAGATAATACATGCATCTAGCTATTTGATGATCTCCTTCTTAACTACATCCTTCATGATAAGATTAAATCTTGTTTGATACTCTATACTATTCTTGACATTCTCTTACAAAAGTATTATATGCATACAAACTGTTGGACTAACCCTTTGATGTCTGATATTTGCCAAGTAATTGCTTTCTTATGATTTTTCAAAAGTGTCATAAAATGACATTTTATCATCAGACTGATCAATAGCAATGATAACAAGAAACTTTTGTCCTGCCTCTAGGTAGGCATATTGTAAGTGTACATGAAGTTGTTTGAAAGTCTCTTGTTTATTTTGGTCACGATTTCAAGAGAAGTTGTATGGCCTTCTAAAAGACGTGACTAGGTCGAATGGACCTCAAAAGAAGGTGGACCCCCACAACTCTCCCTCTACTCTGACGGTCAGAGCATCCGAGTTACGGGTATCTTTGAAGGCCAAAGAGAAAGCTCTCGAAGAGGCAAAGGCTTCTTTGACAAAGTTGGCTTCTCAAGTGATTGTGGTTGAAGATACCCTGCAAAAGAAAAAGAATCTTGTGCTAAGGAGCGGGAGGTTCTCACTGAAAAAGTTAACGACGATACCGAAGAGAGTCAACAAAACTATTGACGAGGTTCTTAAGACTCTCTTTAGGGCTTCTAAAGATGTGGTTTATGAAGTGGAGTTGCTGTGTGCGAGCACTCAGATTCCCCGATCAGATATTGACTCAAAGAAAATGGTCAAGGAGCCACTAAATAATGGAGCCCCCAGATAGGGCCTTGATGAATAATTCTTTCTGTCTTAAGTCGACCTATGCGCCTTTGTTGCCTTTTCTGGCTTTCGTAATGACATTACCATTATATTAATTAAACTTCTCTTTTGCTATAGGGTTGCTTCAATAGTTTGCCAAGTGGTTTTCTTCTTTTATTGATTTGTCTTCGGCTTTGTCATCTTCCAAGTGATTTCGCCCCCACACTTCTTTTTATTCATAATTGGGGTAGTTCATTGCGTCTGGCTCAATTGTTCAAAAGCGCTTTTTTTGGCCTTTAACAGCGCTTTAAAGCGCTGCCAAAGCCAGCGCTGGCGTAGCCTACAAAAGCGCTTCTAAAAGCGCTCTGGTAGGCCCCCCTTTAAGAGCACTTTTTCCAGAAAAAGCGCTCTCGTAGGCCCCCCTTTAAGAGCGCTTTTTCCAGAAAAGCGCTCTTATAGCCCCCCCTGTGAGAGTTAAAAAAAAAAAAAAGCAACATACGAAAGCGCTTTTGGAAAAGCGCTCTTATAGGGTGGCCTTTAAGAGCGCTTTTTTAGGAAAAAGCGCTCTTAAAGGCCACCCTATAAGAGCGCTTTTCCAGAAGCGCTTTCGTATGTTGCGTTTTTTTTTTTTAATTCTTTTTTATTAATCTTTGGCAGCGCTTTTACTAAGAAGCGCTTTAGTAGGTTTGTGAGGTTTTTTAATGTGCAGCCTGTAATTTAATCCTCCCAGTCGACCTGTAATATTTTCGACCTGTAATATTTTCGACCTGTAATTTATTTTCGACCTGTAATTTATTTTCGACGATATTATTTCAGCCATCAGTAAGACAATATATATACCAAAATAATATCCAAAATTATATATATACATCATATATTACAACATCAATAATGTTATATAAAATTGTAAGTAAATCGACACAAATCCTACATAAAAAAGTGCTTAATATAAAAATGACTCAAATCCTCTTTTATTTCTTCCAACTTAAGTTTCGGGTATGTAGCGGCACGGAATTCGTCAAGGTACTACAAAACAAAACAAAATATGAATGATACATTTAGTTAAATGTAATAAGTTATATGAAATTATCTTAAGTTATAAATTCATACCGTAAGCGGAATCTCTAATTGATTTGCCTGAAGGATTTCTTTTATATACCTCAATACAAAGTATCCGCAATCGTAACTGTTTCGCTGTTGCGGACACTACATAGAAAAACAAGAACAATTCTATAGTTGTGCATTGTTTTATCAAGTAGCATAAATATATTATAAGCAACATTGTGAAAAATAATTTACCTGCACTTGGATCCAAGTAATGTTGCTAGATTTAGTTCGGGATACCTGTGCGTCCCGTTGACTTCGGAACACTTGTATTGATCTAATTAACAAATATATAAAAGCATATGTTTAGATCAATCCCACAAATAAGTAAATATATATATAAATATACACGAGTATATATTTAGAACGATCCCACTTACAAATCAACGATGTCCTTCATGGCCTGATAATTGGTCCATTCACCATTTACCGAATTCAGATAATACACGACTTCCCTTATAGGGTTGATAGCAAGCAGCAACCAGTGTGCTCTATAAATAAAAACAATAGGTTATATGAAAATTTGGCTATACACAAAAGAAACAGAAATTAGATGAACAAAGAATGAGAAACTAACCCTACTGGTCGGGTATTATACGCCCAAAGATGCAGACATTCTGTGTTGCCGGTGGACATGAATCTATCGACTAATCGCTGTCTAACTGATTCCCGTTCCGAAGCAATTGCCATTCCGCTGCAGTGGGCGGAAGACACGAAACGGAATCTGTTAGACAACGGAGTCCCGCGCAACACTCTGTCATACAACAACCTTAAATACAAACATAATAAACATTAGATTATTTTCATTGAAATGTGTAAATAAATTATATTGTGGGACTAATTAAATAATATATCGGATGAGGGAATATTACCGGATGTATGAGTGCATGTTATTGACGCCTAGTTGATCATGCTTAAAAATCTCCTCCAAGTCACCAAGTTCAATAAATGACTTGAATTCAATACCGAAGACACTCTCATCCATAACGATTTCACGTAACGCACCGTCCTTCAAATCGGACATATCAACCATTGTTGCGAGCGTCGACCGGTACCGAGGCACAAAAGAACCGCCTTTTTTTCCCGCTGGCTTCGGAGGACCAGTGGGTGGTACGGTACGAACTTGCTGCGTCACTTGTTGTGACTCCCGAGCGGATGCCTAAAAATCATATAAGTTAGGTAAAATATAAAATCATGCAGATTTAGATTCAGATTAATTATTAACACTTTAAATGTACCTCTTTTAGTGATGCAACAGACTCCTCCTCCTGTAAAATCCCTTTACCCTTATTTGCGGGTTTTATAGGAGCAATCTAAAATTAAAATGTAAAAAATAGTTAATAAACGGTTTAGAATTGACATTCGAAAACTAAATGATTTCTTAATCGTTTTCAATATACCTCATCACTAATGGCAATGAGCTCCGAGGGCCATGCAACAAATGATCCTATTGCATCTCGCAGCAATGTCGTCTCTGAGACCAAGTCAGGTACCGGTAGCATCGCATCATGATCTACTACAACATCCACCGATACTTTCAGGTGTCCATCCGGGAGCGGTGTATGGTGAAGTAAATCTCCCACAGTGTTGTGCACTTTTCCCTTGCCAACTAGTCGATAACTCGGTTCCGATAAGTATAGTTGGCAAGATGAAATGCCCTAAACCAATAGTAAATATAAAGTCATTATCGTTAACAAAATAGAACAATTTGTAAGGAAATAGAACAATTTGTAAGAAATACCTCGGGAAATTTTCTTTGACCGTTGAAACTAGCTTTATCACTAGTTTCTCTCACCGATGCAGTATTGCACTTTTCTTTCATATACAAATCTTTATCTCTTTGCAATGCAGAGACTTGTGCTTGCAATTCCGCCAACTTTTGCAACACTTCTTCATTTGAAGGATTTATTCTCCTAGGATTCTTGTAATAAGAGGTTGGAGTCACACCATGACCCTTACCCCTCACCCGACCGGGATACTCAGGAGCATGTAGGGCTCTACTAAGTACGCTCCTATCATCATGATCCTCACCGGTGGACACCGATTGCGACAAGGTCTCCTGTAATTCATTTATATTTCAATAATTATTAGTGGAGATAAAAAATCATTTATATATTAAAAAACATTTGATTTAAATAAAGACACAGTATTATACTTACACATTCAGTATACACTCTCTGAACTTCGGGATCGACGGCTTGATTCTTGCCCACCCGAGCTTCCCTCCACAACACATGCACAGGAAGTGAGGTTTCCTCACTTTTAGACTCCTCTAACTATGCATTGACACAAATCGCAAAATCGTCAAATAAAACACATTTAGACAATTAATTAAAACGCATTTCTATTTACTTACAATTTTATCCTCCAAGCGTGCATATCCCATACGCCCTTTTTTGTATGGATATGCGGGTTTTGATGCTCTCGCGCTATTTGTGACACTCCTTTTCCGGAAATCTTCATCTCTTTGATTTACAAACTTAACCCAATCTTCTTCATCAATGAAGGTCTTATACTTTAGTGGTCTTCCCGGCGCCTCTTCAAGAAAGTTTCCATCTTTATCCTTAAGATAGTTATTTGTCAAAAAAGCTTTCCACCCTCTATATCTTTTTCCGGCCAAACTAAGCATGTACCGTCTACGCTCATCTGGTATGTCAAAGGTCCTCTGCAAAAAAACATACGCATAGTGTGTTAGTATAAGTAATGTAAACAATTTATCGTCAATATAATAACAACAACCATGTATGGTATATACCTGAAGCTCTTCCCAAATCGCCTTTTTTCTATTATCCAAGTCGTCACTCTTCATATTCCATTTAGCTACGGAGATTGGAATATGCATACGAACAAGTGTACCAATGTAACTTGTCAACTTTGCAGAATTAGGACCAATTGGTTGGTTTTCAGAATTCCATTCCAAAGGGTATACTAATCCTTGGTCTCTATGTCGTATGATTCCCTTCATAATCGTGATGCCTCGTGCAACTTCTTTTGCTTCAGTATCAGGTGGAGCATTTGTATCCGGAGCATCTCTTTCTTGTGAGTTTTCTTGTGAGTTTGCAGGTGGAGCATCTTTATCTGAAGCCATTGAACCTGTATCAAACAAAGTAAAGCACATTAGTACACTATTAATAAGCTTACAATCTATACAAGTCAAACCATGCATGAACAAGTGTATCGGAAACGAAATCGGTACAAATCAAAATGAGCGTCAAAAAAGAAAGTTGTCGGAATTGAACGAAATTTACATGGCTATGGTAAAACGTCCCCACGGACTCAAAAATAAAGTCGGTTTTCCGAAATTCAGACCCTAAGCCCGACTTTTGATTACGGGCAGAAGCAAAACCGATAAAAAAACAGTCCCGAAATGTAAAGATAAGTGCATGAGCAGCTCCGGAATCGTCAAAATAGTATATTTACATGTAAAGAAGTCGACAAACGGATACATGGTTCAAAACAAATTAGTCGGTAAAATTTGAATAAAATAATCGGTACAAATTGAATAAAACAATCGGTACAAATTGAATAAAACAAATTGAATAAGTACTATACTATTGAATAAAACAATCGGTACAAAGTGAATAAAACTATTACCTTTATCACTAACGTCTCTTTCTTTTCTTGGTAGGATTGTGTTCAACGCGTCTCTTAACAACGCGGACGGTTGGATTAATCCAAATACCCTCATTATGATCATTTCTAGTACAAGATTCATTCTCATTTTGATCGCTTCTTGTACAAGAATCAATGCCAACACCAATATCACCTTGATCTTCAATGTTTTCATCAACTATTTTGTTAGATAAAAGCACTATAAACCATTTCGTACTTGAAGGATCATTGACATAGAACACTTGTTTAGCTTGAGAGGCTAGAATGAAAGGCTCATCTTTGTACCCTACCCTATTGAGATCCACTTGCAAAATCCTGACTTATCCATTCGTATGCCACTATTATTTTCAACCCACTTGCAACCAAATACAGGAATCTGAAACTTCGCGTAATCAAACACCAAAATGCGCTCGATAACCCCAAAATATGACAAATTTGCAAATTTCGGATTTAAGTCATTCGCACTTGATATGTGCATTGCTTCAGCTACCAAGGTAACACCACTATTTTGCATAGTACTTTTATCATCCTGTTCTTTGGTATAAAATGTGTATCCATTAATTGCGTATGCGCTATAAGAAAGCACAATTACAGTTGGACCATAGGCTAAGCATCTCAACCTTTCTGTTACTGAAGCAGGATCTGAACGATACTTTGAATAAATATGATCCCTAAACCACGGTATGAAACTTCGATTGTGCTCTCGTACTATCCAATTCTCATTTCTATTTGGATTTAAATCTCGGAGAACAATCTTGTGCATTTCAACATACGGCTCAACCTCAATCTCATTGTGCAGAACATACAAGTGCGCTTGATCCCGTTCGACCATTGATACTGTCACAACTTTATTTCCAATTAGCCTTTTTCCTTCTTTTTTTTCGACAATATGAGACTTAGGGAGTCCAATAGATTGAACATTTTACAGATATTCAGTACAAAACTCAACCGCTTCTTCAACAACGTATCGTTCGGCAATACAGCCCTCCGGTCGACTTCTGTTTTTCACGTACCCTTTTAATATTTTCATATAACGTTCAGCAGGGTACATCCATCTCATATAAGCTGGTCCGCACAATTGTGTCTCTTTCACAAGATGCACGACTAGATGAACCATTATGTCAAAAAACGAGGGAGGAAAATACATTTCAAGATCACATAAAGTAACAACTATCTCTTTTTGCAATGTTGGTAAGATTGCGGGATCGACCACCTTACTGCAAATTGACCTGAAGAAGAAACACAGCTTAGTTATTGCGCTTCTTACTTTTTCTGGAAGAATAGAACGTATACCTATTGGTAAAAAATGTTCCATTATAACATGACAATCATGCGTCTTCAAACTCTTTAACTTGAGGTCTTTCATGGACACAAGTCTTCTAATATCTGAAGAGTAGCCTTCTGGAACTTTAACTTCACTGAGAAACTTACACAATGTTTTCTTCTCCTTTCTAGATAGAGTATAAACAACAGGTGGCAGATATGTTCGTCTTCCTTTCGTCACGGGTCCCAATTCAGTTCTCATTCCCATGTTTACCATGTCCTTCCTTATGTTAAGGCCATCCTTAGACTTTCCTTGTATATTGAGTAACGTACCTATGACGCTGTCAAATACATTTTTTTCAATATGCATGACATCCAGGAAATGTCTTACGTACAACGACTTCCAATATGGAAGTTCAAAAAAAATTGACTTCTTCTTCCACCCACCCTTGACAAGTGAATGTGCAAAAGGCTTGCCAAACTGAGTGCTCACATCTTTCACCTTTTCAAAAATTTGATCACCTGACAAAAAAGGCGGGGCTGTACCGTGTTCGGCCTTTCCGTTGAATGCTTTTCTCCACCCACGGTAGTGATGATTAGAATTTAAGAATCTACGATGGCCGAGAAAGACATTCTTCTGACAAAGCTCCAATCGTGTCATATCGGTTTCATCTTCACAAACGGGACACGCCTTTTGACCTTTATTGTTGTACCCGGATAGATTTCCGTATGCTGGAAAATCATTAATTGTTCCAAACAACATCGCCCTCAAGTTGAAACTTTCCTTCCTATACCCATCGTAAACCTCCACACCGTTCTCCCACAAAAACTTTAAATCTTCGATTAAGGGTGCCAAGTATACATCTATGTCATTCCCTGGTTGTTTAGGCCCAGAAATTAGCATAGATAACATCATGTACTTACGCTTCATACATAGCCACGGAGGTAGGTTATAGATCATAAGAATCACAGGCCATGTGCTATGCGAGATACTTTGAATACCATGCGGGTTCATTCCATCAGTAGACAATGACAACCGAAGGTTTCTTGCTTCTTTTCCAAATTCAGGATATTCAGTATCAACTTTCATCCACTGTGGTGAGTCTGCCGGATGTCGCAACTTTCCATCAATAATTCTTTCATCTGCATGCCAAGTCAAGTGTCTTGAATCGGTCTCACTACGATACATGCATCTAAATCTCGGAATTATACGAAAATACCATAAGACTTTAGCAGGAGACAACTTTTTCTTATATCGAGGGGCACCACATTTAGGACACTCATTCAACGCTGCATACTCGTTTCGAAACAAAACGCAATCGTTTGGACATGCATGTATCTTATCATAGCTCATGCCAATAGAGGACAACATCTTTTTGGCTTCATACGTTCGATTGGGAAGAACATTATCCTCTGGTAGCATATCTTTCATAAGGGCTAATAACTCTGTGAAACTTTTATCCGACCATCCATTGTCCGCCTTTAAGTTGTACAACTTTAACACCGCAGACAATCTTGTGAATTTTGAACAACCATCATACAACGGTTTCTCTGCATCGCTTACCAACCTCTCAAACATTTTGGGACAATCCGCAAGATCTTCTTCAAGCGCTTCTGCAATCTCTTCGACTCGATCGCAATCGTATGTGTCTGTGCAATCGTCGTTTGAAGCATACTTCCTATTACAACTCGACCCAGCATTCCCGTTCCTTTTCTCACCATGCATTGTCCAACATGTATAACTTCTATCAATTCCAAACCGTAGTAAATGGGATCCCAACTGTTTCCCGTCAACCTTATCCCCATAACAGCAACCCAAGCAAGGACACGGCATTCGAAGCGGGTCTTCGGAGTGCTTAACCGCAAACTCAACGAATTCCCATACCCCTTTCTCGTACTCTTTCGACAATCGGTTTGATCTCATCCATGTCTTATCCATGACTTAATTAAGCTAAACAAATGCTTCTTGGTTTCTCTATCAGGTACTAAGGAATTCTGTCAAGATAATAAATAGCTATCATCATAATAGAATACCTAATCAGAATACCTAATCAGAATACCCGATTTCTTAAAGAAGACATTACCTTATTTCAAGGTAATATAAGTCCACAAACCAAAAAACTGGTTGAGAGACACTAAATTGATATTAAATAGAACCATAAACAATAAACTATAAGCAGAAAATAACAAACTATAAGCAAGAAGAAAGGGATAGTAACCTGAGTTAGACTTGATGTGGGAGATGGGTAGGTTTGAATCGGCGTTGTACAAGTAGAAACCAGAGACTTCAAAGTAACTGTAAAATTAAACACACACACACGATGCAGTTAAATAATATGATTAAAATTATAAAGTCCAAGACCATTTTATAATTAACCTACTTCTACAATACAAAACTCTAGAAATAAGAAAAAGGATAATATAACCAGTAAACCAAGAAATAAGAAAACTCAACATCACTGAACCAATCTGAACAGCATGTTAGAGATATTAACCAACAAGGAGTTCCACTGAACAATTTAATTTAAGCATTTAATTGAATATCTTATTGACAATGCATAGCACTGTCATTGTATCGGAGCTTGACAAGAGGTAATAAGTTCAAATTGTTCCACCTAAAAGCTTCTACTTAAATTATATTTGATAAACTACAAAACAATGTGATAAAAATAAGGCAGGTACCGTGAAAGAAGACGGCGGCGTTTGAAACGGCGAGGGGAGTGCAGGAAGAAGACGGTGGCTTCAGCTTCGTGAATGAAATCGGATTCTTCAAAGTAACTGTAAAATTAAATAAAAATATACCAAAACAAATCAATAGACCTCCAGTAGAATAATAATATGATTAAAATCATAAAGTCCAAGACATAAATATGCTACAAATAATACTTCCTTGTTTGCCTTTTGACAGTTAAGGTCATTTACATTCCTTTTACATGAAATTCTGAAGTTCGTGTTACTAGTTTTCTCCTTTTGAAACATAAAATTAAGCATAGTTGCATAGTAAAATAATAATGATAATGCAAAATTCTTATCACCAAACTATTTCTTAATTTAACATAACCTTGATAATAACGAAGATATGGGCAAGGTAAAATACAAATACCATAATCATATAGCTTACAGGTGGCGAAAAAAAGAGGAAAAATTACTATATATTGCACCATTTGAAAGAAATCCTTTTTATAGAAATCCAAAACATCAGCAGAAACAGAATTCACAGTCCAACTATTAAAGAAAAACCTGAACACGTAGTTAACCGGTGCTAAAAATCCTAAAGTGCAATCGATCCGGTCCCAAGATTCAAACCTCTAAACTTAATAAAGAACACACAGTACAGGGGCTGATTTAAACAATCTCTAAACTTAATAAAGATCACACAGGATGAGAGAACCTTAATAGAACTTCAAAGAACATTGCAAATGAAACAAGAATGCACTGCACAAATTCTAACCAACCAAATATCCCTAAACCCCTTTCCATCATACTATCAGTTAAAGGAAGCACTTTTTCCTGCTCAACAGAATCAGAATTTGTTAAAACCGGAACTGAATCTTCAATTGCCATAGCTATTTAAATTAAACTAAACTCAAAATCAAAATCAAAACCGGAACTGAATCTTCAATTCCCTTTTACATCAACCAAATTAAACCGGTTAAGTGTCTAACTATGTTTAGAATATTCTAATACATGATGAATCTTTAAGACACAAAGATTTAAGAGAGAACAATAAAAACTTAACAAAACTTCAAAATATATAACACTCTAAAGACATTTAATCAAACATGTAATATGCTTCATTCTCAAATTGCAATGCAACCCTTAGTTGAAACCCTTAAAACTAAACCCATAAATCATATTACCTTGCACAGTCAGACGGAGGAGAGAACGACGGTGGTGGCTGGCGACGGAGGGACGAACGTGGTGGCTGGCGACGGAGGGACGAACGGTGGTGGCTGTGGCTGGCGACGGAGGGAGGGTTTTTCGGTTGCAGAGAAAGTGAGAAACAGTAATAAAAAGAAAACGAAAGAGAGAAAGTGAGAAAGTGAAAGCGTGTTTTTGTTTTTAATTTTTACTAATAAAGGCTACTAAAGCGCTTCAGAAAAGCGCTCTCATAGCCTGGTCTATACCAGCGCTTTTTAGCAAAAAGCGCTCTCATTAAACCCCCCTATAGCAGCGCTTTGAAAAGCGCTCTCATACCCCCCATTACCAAAGCGCTTTTCAAAAGCGCTCTCATACCCCCCCCCCCCCCCTTACCAAAGCGCTTTTCAAAAGCGCTCTCATACACCACCCCTACCACAGCGCTTTTCAGAAGCGCTCTCATACCCCCCCCCCTTTAAGAGCGCTTTTTTAGCGTGTTTTTTTATTTTGTTTTTAGTGCAACCTATAAGAGCGCTTTTTACCAGAAGCGCTTTAGTAGGGGTGCTGTTAAAAATTAAATTTGGCGTAGTGTCAGGAGACGGCTTGATCTTTGGCGTTTCGTCATTACCCGTTCCGTTTATTGGGAGTCGGTGTTATTCTTACTCATCCCATTTGATGAGAACCGGCGTAAGTCTTACCCGTCCCATTTGTAGGGAGCTGGCAAAATTCTTCAGTGTTGTTGGGGACTGTTCCCGATCAAGAATTGGATCCCCTTCCCTTCCCCATGTTTGAGCCGAGTTTGAGGTTGATCCATTCGTACTCCACCGCATACACCTTTGGAGTGGTTAGCTCCTAAGGAGAAAAGGGGTACACCAGCTGCAACTTAATGCACTTTAATTCTTTGACGATGCTTTGGGCTTTGGAAAGGGGTTGTGTATACCATTTTGATAAACTATAATGCTCATATAAAATATTGTAATGTCAGAAAATAAATAAATTTTTCAAATATTTTTTTCTCAAATAGCCTGAATATTGTTGAAATTAATTAATCCTTCAAATTTTCTATAAAAAAGATATATAATTAAAAAATATTAAAAAAAAAACAAATTATTAAGAAAAATAAAAATTATTATAAATGACATAAAATTTAAATTATTTCAATTAAGGAATGACACATCATCAATTTAATTACCATGCCATTTAAAATGACACTCAAATAAAATGACAAATGAAAATCTTGTAAATATTAAAATGAAGAGATTAAATAATTAATTTTGAAAATGAAGGAATCAAAATTTTAAGAGGAACTAAAACATCAAGATTTAAGTCATTAATACTTTTTACAACTACTAACTAAATTGCACTTAGAATATAATTTGGTTTATTAGCTTGTTTTCCTTCTTTCTTAATCATGAATTAAGTACACCTTGAAAATTTGGAGATATAGGGAAAGAGTGGGGATCCACATAGAAGGAAAAGTTGCACCTAACTGTATATGATCCCAACCTCAATCAACTAGGTAGGTCCATTCCCACACACAAGGCTGGTCCATGTCCAATTAAGATTAGGTAGAACATTTATATTATTCGTTTATTAATTAATTCGTTCCCAAAGCTCCAAAAAAATAATAATAATAATAATAATAATGACTTATTTGTGTCATACGTTGGAGGCATGCATCTTAGTGGATAGCACCCAATTCATAATCACAAAGATAATGACATATGCAAATATTTTTAGTTTTGTCCACTTTCATTTAAGATAATCAAATCTACTTAATTTCATTGAATATTAAGGCTCTCAAAGTACATTATTACATACTATAATGAAGTGAAATATACTCTCCATCAACAAAATTAAATATCATTAATGTAATTCTACCAAACTCCACTCACTAACTAAGCTAGATTTACCAAACTTTTGAATTAGATCAAAGCTTTGAAATCAAAGGGAGTTATTACAACACTCGCTTTTTCCTTATACATAAGTAATAAGTTGTTAAATTTTGACTCTCTTTTCTCTATTTAAGATTAAATATTAATATCGATTATTAAAGAAATGGATAAGAAAACATATTTGTTTATATTTGTGACTTAAAAATTAAATAATAAATATTCTAATTTTATATGTTAGAATATATATATATATATATATATATATATATATATATATATATATATATATATATATATATATATATATATATATATATATATATATATATATATATATATAGCATATCAAGTTAAAGCATTTTATAATGAGAGATGAGAGAAATAAATATCAACCATTGGATTCATCAAGAGAGAGAATGTTAATGCATTAAATTCTCTCTCTTGATGAATCTAATGATTGATATTTGTTCCTCTCATCTCTCATTATAAATGCTCTCATATATATATATATATATATATATATATATATATATATATATATATATATATATATAGGGAGCGTATCCGGTGAGAACTAATAGATTTGTGAGAAATGAGAACTATTAATATCAATCGTTAGATCTTATTAACGTTTAAGATTTAAAGATTCCATATTAAGAGCATCTTATTGAATTGTTTTCTATTAAACTTAATTTGTAAACATTCCATAAAAAAATTCTTACTGAAAATAATTTTATTGCAATAATTACATCGTTATTTAAATATTATAAATTTCTTTATCATAAACATATTTAATATTTAGTTAAAATATGAATATAAAATATTTGTTATAAAAATATTTTAAATTTAGTTAGGATATGAGTATAAAATGTAATTTAAATCTATTTAAATTTTTTAACTAAAATAAAAATGATCTAAACTATAAATATTTTTGAAGACTACAAAAACTCCAGAAAAATATTATTAAGTCTAAAATATTCAGAATCATAAAATATTAAAGAATGTGATACGCTCCCATATTTTTAATATTTTTAATCAAATGAATATATAGAGGTAAATCAATATTGTGTTTTTAATTAAATGAACATTCCAAATTATTTATAATATATTTATTTTATACATTCAAATAGATACAATTCTATTCACTGTTTATTTTTGAATAATCTATATACATAGTCTTTAATTTAGCTTTAGACTTAGTGTAATTTTATTCATTACATACTTATAAATATATTAATCTATAATTTATTTTGATGAAAAAAAAAGTATAACGTTCTAATATATTAATCTATAATTTTCAAGTATAAATAAATCTACTATAAATAAAAGCAACTTTTTATTTTTGAATGTTTTACTATTGTAACCATTTTAAATAAAAATATATTATTAATTTATTGTTTATATTTTATTTGAATTAAAATATTAAAAAATTTAAATGATTACATATATTTTAATTTTGTTGATTTATTTATTTTCAAGTTAATAAATGTTTTATTTTTTATCTTCAACTATTGTGACCGTTTACCATAAGAAAAAAATTATTGATTTATTAAGTATATATTAATTTGATAAGAATTTAAAATCATCACCTATATTTTAATTGAGTTGATTTATTTACTAGCAAATTGAAAAAATTTACTTTTACATATTTTTAAGTTACCAGCATTTTAAATAAATTTTACTATTCTAATAATAATATGTTAATTATGGTGTTTATTTGATATTGGCAAACTAAAAATTTATTATTTATTTAATTTTTTAAATAGAAAAAAATATTAGTCTTTATTTATACCAAATATTAACATAAGAAAAATATTAGTCTTTATTAATACCAAATATTAATATAATAAATAAAAAAATAATTATGATTAGATTCTCTATTTATGGAATTTTTAAATATTAAGTCTAATGAAAAAAATTCTGTAAGATGCTCTCTATATGGAATAAAGAAATCTGAAGCGTTAATTAAATCAGAAGGTTAATATCATTAGTTCTCGTTTCTCACAATAAATATCAGTTCTCACCGGATACGCTCCCTATATATATATATATATATATATATATATATATATATATATATATATATATATATACACACGAACAATTTTTGTCAATATTCTTTTTAGATTGTAAAATCAATCACCTTAAAAACTACATCAAGAGAACCACATTTTTATGTATGATTTTTTGAATTCTTCATAAAAAAGTCATCGTCTATAAAAAATAAAAAATATCAAAGAGAAATGATATGAAAGCATATTAATCATCAATACATGTTTTCGATGTTTGACCACTTTTACTTGAAACGACTTTGAGAATTTTCTATACTACCGTAAAACTTTTAGTCTCCCGCCCTATTAGTAGAAAAATTTCAGTCAAATCTATATGTAGGTATAGATGGCAAATTGGGTATGACAGTTTGGCATGTTTGTTTTGCCAAAACTTTTGTGCGGGATGGTTCAAGGTTTTAGCCTTACACCCTATGATGTGCTCGTCCCGCCCACCCTATTTTTTTGCAGACCCAAGTATTAACTTAATTAGTTTGTTTTTTAGGCTTAAAATGTGCAATACACGCGGCCCGCTTTGCCCTCGTTTTTTTTGCAGGCTGGAACAAGGTTTTAGGCTGGTACCCTTAACAATGTCTTTTTCGTCTCGCCCTGTGTTTTGGCAGATTTTTGTGGGACAAATATAAACGGGACATACATGTCTGCTTGTCACCCTTATACACAAGTATGTTTCTCTCTTACGAATCGTACATGAAACATCTTTTTGTTAAGAAATGTGGTTGATCCCTACTCAATCATATAAAACCGACTAGTAGGGTGAAAATTGTCCCACTTATAAGAACATGTTCAAGTCAATATATTATCGGATATAGGATTCTTAATACACTCTCTCACGATTAAGAGTAAACACTTAAAATATTGAAATAAATGGTTGGTTATTCGATAGCGGAAACCTGATAGCGGATATTCTATTTAATCATACTATATTGAACCATATTTTACTTATAAAGACCGACTGCTCTTTTAACACTTTTAATTAATTAAGATAAGTGTCAATCACGTAAGTGTCAAGGAAAAAAAACAAGTATTGTGGGGCGGTATAAATAGTAGGAACCTTAACATTAATTTATGAAATAGAATTTGTTTTTGTCAGAAGAGGACACGTACTTGTCATCATTCAACACCATTCACGAAGACGATTCCTTTTCAACTCTACACAAAAATCATTCATTTCCATTTCAACAAGTGCGTGCAAATTCAAATCTTCGCAATTTTCTTTTCATTTTCTTTAAACCAACTGTCGTGGAAATTCCTTCTTCTCATGCACTCATCTTCCTCAAAACCATAGAATCAAGAACAAACAATTACCATTGCACTTTCATTCTCTGTATGTGGGTTTGTGTTTATGGAAAAGTCAACGATATGTTTGGTTAGTACCATTGTGATTCTTTGTTGTTTCTCCTGCATAAACTACGTCACATCTGATGCATCAGATCATCGTTACAAAGAAGGTGATTCTGTGCCCTTTTATGCCAACAAGGCCGGACCCTTTCATAATCCCAGGTTAGATTTTCAATATTTTCACTTTTTCATATACCCTTTTAAAATATATTTCGATCCCAATGCTCCTCAAATTATAATCTAAATAAAAATTATAAATTTGGCCTGTCTCATTATGAGGTGGAGATGAGTGTGTCTAAGTGATTGTTTGAAATTATTTACTGTAAATTTGACAGAATCACAACAGACCGGAATGCTTTTAGCAAAAGTTACACTTTCGAACTTTAACAAAATTACAATGTCATTGAGATGTCACGGGTTGGAACCTGCCCCTGCAATCTGATGACCAGCATAACTACCAATTAAGCTGGCTTAATGAGACGACATTTAAGTTCTTTTAATTAAGACTTATCTTGAAAATCAAGCATTACTTGTATATAAGTGTTTTCATTTCTTCTTTTGCTGAAAGCCTTTGAATTTATGAACTTTGCATTTTTATAGTGTAATGTATGTATTAATTTTTAATGCACTATCATGAATTTCTTCTTAATTGGTTTAATGTATTGTGATTTTCGTGAATTTTTTGATGCTGCAGTGAGACATACAGATATTTTGATCTTCCCTTTTGCTCACCAGGTTTGTTTGATGGTATTATTATTTTCACTTCTCACGCCAAATTTTCTATTATAGTCTTTGTTTTAGTTTACTAATTACTCTTTATACATTCGAAAATTTGTTGGCTGCAGCTAATGTGGAAGAAAAGAAAGAAGATCTTGGTGAAGTTTTGAATGGAGATAGATTAGTTGTTGCTCCTTACAAACTTGATTTCTTGATTAATAAGAAACCTGAGAGCATCTGCAAGAAGATACTAACAAGAAAAGAGGTTGATCAATTCAGACATGCTGTTTTGAAGGACTATTTTTATCAAATGTACTATGATGATTTGCCGATTTGGGGTTTCCTTGGAAGATTTGAAACTAAAGAAAAAGATGATGATGGTGACTCAAATGAGGCCACGATTTATCTTTTTAGGCATGTTCATTTTGAGATTCTATACAATAACGATCGTATCATCGATGTTTTTGTTAGAAATGATCCGAATGCTGTTGTGGATTTGACAGAAGATAGAGAGGTAAATATCGATTTCACATATTCTGTCAAATGGACTGAAACAGATATTCCGTTCGAGAAAAGGTTGGAGAAATATTCACAGACATCTTCGCTCTCACATCATTTGGAAGTCCATTGGTTTTCGATTATTAACTCTTGTGTTACTGTTCTTCTCTTGACTGGATTCCTTGCCATGATTCTCATGCGTGTACTTAAGAATGATTTTGTCAAGTAAGAATCTTCTTATTTCTTGATCTCACCAGCATTGTTCTAAATTGCGGATAGGCTGCAAACTTTGACATTGCATCAAAATGCAAGCAAATGCGCTAGTTTTGGATCTGCAATGACCTCTGAAAACTTTCTATCGCAGCCGCATTTGCAATTTAGAAGTTTTTTTCATGAATTTAGAGCTAAGAACATTTTCGTTTGCCGAACTTATTTCATCTACATATGCAAATATTATGATAGGTTTACTCCTGATGAAGAGGCGCTTGACGATCAAGAGGAGAGTGGATGGAAGTATATCCATGGCGATGTTTTTAGATATCCAAGATTCAAGGCTTTGTTTGCAGCAGCACATGGAATAGGCTCTCAGTTATTTACACTGTGAGTGAGTTACCTTCTAAAAGTACTGATCATATAAAAGTGTTTGTTTACTCATTTTTCACGTCTTGGCCTTTCGTGACTATATTACTCCGCTTCCATTTTCAGTGTAATCTTCATCTTTATGCTTGCTCTAGTCGGTGTTTTCTATCCATACAACAGGGGAGCTTTGTTTACTGCATTGGTTGTCATATATGCACTAACATCCGGTATTGCCGGTTATTCTGCAGCTTCCTTCTATTACAAGATTGAAGGGAAAAATTGGGTAAAGTACTCGCCTTTTACTACTTATCTAGATTCCCTGGACCTATAGATTCACAACAATCAATAACTCGTGCACGCAGTCACTAGAGTCTATTGATCTAAGTTATTGGATAAAGATCAGAGGACTCATATGGTGACTACGGTAAATCGAGATTTCAAAATCTCAATTGTCTGATCTTCATCAACAGTCGAGATCATTGACTGCAGTGACGGCTGACTGCATCAAATTCATTTCCTGTCTATTCCAAGTCATTTTTTCCTTTTAAACGATTGAAAGAATACAACATCGAAAACAAACCTAAGTGGATTACACTTCTAAAGTACTGGTATGTTGCATTTCAGGTGAAAATTTTGGTGTTAACCGGAAGTCTTTTCTCTGGGCCGTTGTTTTTAACATTCAGCTTTCTTAACACTGTTGCTGTTGCGTATAACTCCACTGCAGCGCTACCCATTGGAACAATTATGGTTATATTCCTCATATGGACTCTTGTAACCTCGCCTTTATTGGTATTGGGAGGGATTGCTGGTAAGAATAGCCAATCAGAGTTTCTAGCGCCGTGTCCAACCAACAAGTATCCTAGGGAGATTCCTCAACTACCTTGGTACCGTACAACTCTCGCTCAGATGGCTATGGCTGGTTTTTTGCCATTCAGTGCCATTTACATTGAACTCTACTACATATTTTCTAGTGTTTGGGGTCATCAGATTTATACCATATACAGCATTTTGTTCATTGTTTTCATCATTCTATTGATTGTCACTGCTTTTGTTAATGTGGCTTTGACATACTTTCAACTTGCTGCTGAGGATCATGAATGGTGGTGGAGGTATGTATATGATGTAACCTTGAGTACTCTCCCTATACTAGACGGATATCGATCCTCTTCTACCTTGGTCATTAGGGGTTGGCCGTTTTATTCATCTAACGGTTGAAAGTATTGATCTCATTATCGTTGGATGAATCCAATGGACAACCTCTAAGAAGTAGAGGTATAAGAGGATCCGGACTCTCAATGGGTCAATATAACAGAATAAAAAGGGAAAATTACTGTCAAAACTATAGATGTGCATTCTTAGGCTACACATTGATGTAAATCATGTTCCTACATTTTCTAACTTGGTTATTTTTTACATGATATTAGGTCTTTCCTTTGTGGTGGATCAACCGGCTTGTTCATATATTCCTACTGCGTCTTTTTCTACCATGCAAGATCAGATATGTATGGTTTCATGCAAACCTCTTTCTTTTTTGGCTACATGGCTTGCATTTGCTATGGTTTCTTTCTCATGCTTGGCACTGTCGGTTTCCGAGCTTCTTTAATCTTTGTCAGACACATATACCGTTCCATCAAGTGCGAATAGCCTAGAAGAAGCTCACTGAAAAGAAAAAAAATCAGACCCTTTGTTTTACAATGTGCAGTGTAATACAACAACTTAACATCTAGTTGCAGATGGTTTACTAAAGAATAGCAGGGGAATGCAATTGCATACCAAATGTATACAGTCTGATAGAAATGTATCATGATAGTGAACTCGCAATTTTTCTTTTTGAAATTATAGAAGAGCTTTTAACATTACATATTCACATAGCTACAACTACGGTTTCGGCAATAAATTATTTGCTTCTCCAATGATGAAAAAGCTAGTTCAGAAATCTATTATTTAATTTTAGTGTGGGTTTATAAATTTCATGTATTGTTTCAAAAAAACAATTGGGCAGAGAAAAAATTAAGCCAAATAGAAGAGAAAGTGGGATGCAAGTTCACTTAAATGAAGTTCATTTAAGGATCATTTTATGGTTGCTTATAAAATTTTGATAATGACTTAAAATGTACATTAAAGAAGAATAATAGTTTTGAAAATAAATATGAACACAATCCATCCATCATTAAAAGCTTGAACTCATGAAGCATGGAAGCAACTTTCTAAGGATCAATTCAACAACATTGGTTAAGTCTATATAATAACTTGGTTTCAACTGAACAATAGAAGCATGGTACAACAGGTCTCCACAGAATGATCATTAAGTCTAAAATTGCAATTACAAAGCAGGAAATTCAATGTAACATAAATAAATTTTAGTATACATCATCTATATATGCTAATATAGATAGCATCATCAACCTATAACTTATGTCAACAAAGTGATAATAAAAGGCGATGAAAAGTCAATATCCAATATGATTTTCTCAATGAAAAAGCTTTCCAACATCCGGTACAAGCATTATGTGATATCAGTCAATACTTCCAAGAAGAGCCACCAAGTCTAATAACCTCTTCGCCGCCATTATTCCTTCTAGGAATTCTTTCCATGTTGGCATCTCCTTTACTATCGCCTAAATCACCATACAAATCTTTAAGTTTAGCTAGATTACTTGATGCAGAAGTCTTCTTACTTACATCTCTAGGTGGACTAGAACGCGAGTCATATCGTGCGGTTCCAACTTGGCTCTGACTTCGGCTCCTGCTCCTACTTCTACTTCGACTCCTACTTCGATAATGCCTACTACCATTGCCAATGCTGCTGTCGTAATCCCGGCTACTTTCTCTCTCTGCGTACTTAGACCTCTTATCATAATCATAACTCCTCTCTCTGTCCCTCTCCCTCCTGGTTCTGTCTCTCTCGTGATCCCTATCCCGGTCCCGATCCCTGTATCTTTCAGCATCTCGGTCCTTGTTCCTATTTCGGTCATAATATCTGTCCCTGTCGCGTTCCCTGTCCCTTTCACGTTCCCGGTCCCTTTCCCGGTCCCTGGAGCGTGACCGCTCCCTGTCTCTATCCCTTTCAGGATATTCACGGCTCTGACTGCGGCGATTACTGGGAGATCGTCTTATGTCATCAGTGCCATTTTTTTCATGAGGAGGTACTGTACGACGAATGGGTGAAGAATCCCTTGTGGAGGCTCGATGTGGCGCACGCTGACCAAAAGAGACTGAAAGGGCAGCTTTCACAGAAGGTGGTCTACGAGCAGTGTCGTCAGATCCATGACGGGTGGTTTCCCCTGTTGTACCACAGTGTGTAGTAGGGAGCTTCAACTTTTCAAGATTTGCCACAACCTGACGCATTACAGGAACTGGGATGCGGGGAAAAAGTGTGTCGAAGTAGTACTGCACCAGCAGAGCAAAATCATCAGAAAGTTTAGCAAAATTCAATTTACCATGAAAAAGGGTAAAAACAATGGAGCATTAAACTTTGTCAATGATGACATTTAAGCATAAAAAATCCATAGAACACAAAAATGACAACTGCCAGAAGAGACCATTACCACTTAACTCTTAAGTAACTGTAAGCATTAATACAAATATCAAATACAAAGGAAAATAAGAAAGGATGGATAAAACAAGCATGTGTACATGACCTGGCAACATAAACTGGACCAAAATTCACAAGACAAAAAAAAAAGCATTTAAAATTCTCTCCAGAATCTAATCTTGCATATGAAAAGATAATCAATTTTTTCAGTTCTTGAACTTGTTCCTTCCTTATTTAAACCAATAACATCAAAAAATGAATCATTAATAGTTCAGCAACTCCCCTATGCCCAGGAAAAATGTTTTAGGGAACTATATGTCAAATGATTGTAGAAAAAACCAGATGCATGAAAAAAAAAAAGACACTGATGACTTGTTTTAATCTAAAAACAGTCTCCTATGGTCTTTCCATCTAATTTTATCTCTTTTCTCAGTCTCCCATAGACTAACAACTAGATCACTCCAGTTCAGGTTTCCAACATTAGTGTCCCGTTCGAGTTTTGACCAGGACAACACAAGTTATATGCTAAAGCAGATATATGATTAAATACTCAGTTTTTTCCGGAAACCTCTGCAGTGATTTGACAAATAAGATAAGAAAAAGACGCTGTTAAAAAAAAAAAAAGGAAGATTCTTGTGAACTAGTATACTAATGAGAAATTACTGGTAAGTGTAAAAAGGTTTATGTCCAAAGATCTTGAAAGTCTGAAAGCACCTCATACTGTTACTCCAAAAAATGTGAAGATGAGGAACATATCTGCATTTGCATTCTTGTGATGCACCTGCATTCTGGTAGTAGAGCTCTGAAGATAGAATTCTCAATTTAACTAGTCAAATACTTGAGTCAAATGATTAATTTCCTAGCCTTGTAAGTCATTATTACATTTAAAAATCTTTATATCAAGGGGTCAGGGTATAGTGTATGACATTATGATGTAAATGCATTTGATTGTCTACAATCAAAACTAGAGCATGAGCCCAAAGAACTTAAACAAGAAAGCATACTCTCGTATAGATAACGAACCTGTCCAAGGAGCAAATCACGGATATATACACCCATCGTAGTCATCCGTCCATTAGATCCAGGAGAAAACTCCTGAAATACAGCACCATAATTTAATGACTAATAATAAACATATTACCTAAGAGTGTCTTTAAAGGCTATCCCCAGATAGATAATAAAGCAAGAAAATTAACGCAAAATAGCTATATTTCATAGAAAAGGACCATATAGCCACAAAGCATATGATAAATACCAAAACCTTGATACATTTGGCTAAAAAGCATATCATGCGGGGAAACATGTTTGACAAAATGTACTACTTGCATAGCTCCACAAGCAAAGGTATAAACAATTGTTACACAAGTAGAAAATAGAATGTTATTCAAGAAGTTTGACATCCAGGCATCACCACCTTGATCAGAACCCTCATAGACAAAATCAAACTTGTTACATGAGGAATGTGTAATTGCAACAAAAAGAAACAGACATACAGTTTGAATAAATATAGAAAAAAGTAGAAACAGAATTACTCCCCCCATCTCTATTTATAAGACCTACTTTTCATATATTCTTATCCCTTATTCAAACTTTCACATGCATAATAATTTTGTTAAAATAATACCCCAAATTTAATTTACAATTGAAAAACATAAATTCATTTTCTCTCTTATGATATCAATAATTATTGGGGTGATTAAGAAAAAGTAACAAATATTTTTTACAAATTTATTGCTATAGCTACGCCTACAACCGTGAATTTTGCAAGCGAGGCTTATAACAAAGGACAGAGAGTAGTAGAATAAAGTAAGAAGAAAAAGATGGTAGCACAAGAGCTTAATAAACAAAATCGGATGATAGACATTCAAAAGCTATAGATATCATAATCATTACCCCGTACCTCATCATCTTTTGCATATGGCTCAAACCAGTTCCACAGAGTCTTCGGATCAGCATAATATCTCAGATAGAGAAATCCAACCTTTTAACAATATAAGGAATTAATGCAGATCACAAGATAAATGGGTAGGGAGAAAACAATAAGAATAATGACACATGCTTAAAAACTAAAATAAAAAAGGTGAAACATCTGTGTAAGCAATAAAGCATAACCTCTATTTTGATGCCAATCAGGTTGTAACTGTTAGAATATTATAAAATATCTTATAGTATCTTTTATTTTAATTCAGAGTATCTCTTTGTATCTTATAATATTCAAACAGGAACTAAATCATCTTTTGCCTCATTAAACAAAACTTGAGATCAAGATAAAGGTATACATGATGCATAGCATTTCCTAACTTAATGAAAATTAGAAGTGACAGAAAAGAGATGGAATTTGATTAATAACAATGCATAAATTTACAACACCCAATAGAGTAAAATGTACCAAGTTGTGGTATAACAGACATGGGTTTTTTTACAACGGATAAACTAAAACTAAAATAAACAGTAAACTGGAGGCCTAAATATCTGAAATATCATTATCAAACACAAAAAAGCATGTATATTGTTGGACCAAGCACCAAACACAGTGCACACATATAGAGTAATTAAATAATCAACTTAAAATTCAGCCGGGTACTACAGACAACCCGAAGCAAATGCAGATTGAATAAGAAATAGGATATGGGAAAGTTGAAGCAACAGCTACATTCTCCAAAATAACAACCATGAGCCACGGCTGATAGCAGCCATAGGTGTACAGATTGAGTAGAAGGGTCAAATGAAAGACAGAAGAGACCCTGAAGCTTGTGTCTTAAGATTTCGTCAAGAGGGGATCAATTACTAACTTTACAGAAACGGGCAACATCAACTCTTCATGCAATGATCTCACCAAATCATGTTCTTATAAGTGATTAAGATCATAGCAGCAAGCAAAAATCATGTAAGTGTAACTATCTATCTTGTGACACTGACAATTCAACAAAATCCACAACACACTAGTCTAAGCACAAACTCAGTTATCATGTTTCAAGATATATTATACAGCAAAGAAGAAAATACTATATAATAAATCAAATTGTCTCAGGTGTACTAATCTTCCCTTGATATACAGGATGGCTAATTATTAAGTTAAGTGTAAATTCAGAAGTTCCTAAACATACAAAATAGTGGGGGGAAATTCATACACAAACTAACATAAATAACATGCACAAAGCCACAAACAAACCCACCCTAGTGAATACACAACGATTTCAGCACTTAAATATATATGTAAAAACAAAGAGAAGTCAGATATCATTGTTAGAAACATCTACATACCGCTCTTATGTAAGGGGAATCAGGATGTTTCAGCAGGCCATGCATCTGCTTGACAGTAAGCTTCATAGTGAAAAACTTGAAAAGCAGACAGAAAGCAGTCGAAGGACCGCGACAGTTCCCGGTCATCCAAGGCTCCACATGATCAACTTGATTGTATATCTCATCAATAACTTCATGGTACGTTTTCAACCGATAAAGCTCTTTGAAGTAATCAGATGACATGATATTCATGCAAAGGACTTTCTCTAGCAAGGACTCAATCGGCCTGCCAGAAGTCTGTAACTCCATGATGAGTCACAATGTCTAATCTATCACTCACTCCAACAGTTACAATTTCTAAATATTATCACAACCTTGTTCCTACAATAAACGAGAAAACAGAACAGTGAAAATTCAAAACAACAATAAGGGCCAATTGAAGAAACATAGTTTTTCCCCTTTTGCTTAAATTTCAGAACTTGTACCAGTAATTCCATAAATAATTTGCTGAACAATAAAAAAAATGAAATCAACTACTTAAAGAAACTATCTTTATCATGTAAATCAAAATAAATAAAAAAAAGTAGAAAGATGCAAGAGCAGGGGATTGTGAAAAACCCTAAAACGGAACAAGAAAAAAATGGGAAAAAAAAACCTTTTTTATGGGAAATTGGAATTCGAAATTGGGTAGAAATTGAGATTTAGGAGATTCGGGAAAAGAAAGAAGCAAGAAGGAGTTGGAAAATAGAGAAAAATACGCACCAATTGGAGAAAGAAAAGAGAAGGTTGGAGCAGGATGATGAACCCTAGCTAGCTTTTGGTTCCGAGGCTTAGGTTTGGTTTGGGTAACCAAAAGGAACGCAACGCGTATGAGAAGAGAGAATATTACAATTGCACGGTGTCTCAAACCCGATTCGGTCATATCCGATATTTATTTACAATTTTACAATATCAATTATATTAGTTTCATTTTTATTTTTCACTAATATCCTTAAGATTTTTTTTAATGGATCTTCTCTTACCATTAATTAAAAGTAATTTTGTAAAATTCTTTAAAATATCTTTTTTTTGGGTTATTAATAATAAGAGTGTTTTCGCCTAAAAGAAGAACTAACTAACTTTAAAAAAAATACTTCTTAAAGCATAAGTAATTAATAATTCAATAAAAAAATAGGAACAGCTTCTCGAAACATCGTAATATGCATGTTAATCATTCTCTATACGTAAAGTCCGCTCTCACATCCTCAAACCACTTCACGTGGTTTTGAATTTACTTAAGTAAATCATACCCTTCCATTCCTCTAAACTCCCCCAACTTCTAAAACTTTAACCACCGTCTACGAATCCACACACACTTCCACTATCCGCCACCCAAGTTCTTTCAACAACTTGAAACCTTTCGAAACTCCCCACAACTCTGCTCGTAAAACATTACAATTCCCCACATTTATATAAAAGTCACATTTGCAATTACCACTCTTATCTTGGATGATGCCTCCATAACCTGCTCCTATATTATCTTTATTGGCTCCATTTGTATTCAACTTGAGCCAACCGTCTTTAAGGGGATCCCAACGCACTACAATCTCATTTCTCTATCTTTCTGCAACACTTGTGTTAATACGCGCTGCATCATAATCCTTTAGCCTATCGTGCACATAACTAGCAAGAAAAGGGAGTCTCTCGTAATGATCTTCATGCATCTCCTTGTTTTTCCATCCCCGTAGACTATGGCATCCCATGGCCCGGGTTCTAGTCCAATCACTCAAGTGACAAAGATTCAAAACTATCCATTCATTGAGATCTACAATATAGAATTCCATCATGATACCAAGTGGAACAATATTCCTCCAAAGCTTATTGACTTTTATACAATCTCTAAACACATGCAAATTCGTTTCAAGAACACTCCCACATAATTTACACTCGGTCCCTCCCATGCCTCTAATACTCTTTTGATGATTGGTACGGTGCCTATCATGTTCTAAAAGCCATGCAAGAGATTTAACCCGCTCCTGATCCTTCAGGTTCCAAATTTTATTTCACATGTTATCCTCTACAATAGAGTTATTTTACACCAAGTGATTATCCATGTGTTTAACCGATGCACCATGGCTACCTTTGCATGTTATGATGAATTTCTCGTTTCCATACTCCATTTTAGGCGGAAGCAAGGTTTTGATTTTCTGAAGGATAAAAATTTGGCGGTCACACCAAACGATTCCAGTCCCACTCTCATCAATACCAACATGCTAAAATAATCTAACATGTTGAAGATCCATCAGAATCTGAACATTTAAGTTTTGAATCACTTTAGTATTCAATTAAAATTTATTAACTGTTAAATGTAATATACATTTTGATGTGGATTTTTATGTTGAATTAAATTTTTAACATTATTTCCATTCATTTACTTTATATTATATTGGTCGAGAATGTCGTCCATAGCTCATATTAACGAGAACAACTTCACATTCACATATGCGACAAAGTAAGTTTATAACATTATTTCCATCTACTTACTTTATACTACAAATAACTATACATAATTTATTTTCACTCTTTTGGTTTAGGTGGTCCACTCGAGGGATGAACTCCAACCAATATCCTAAATATTGTATAATGGTTTATCAAAATCTTTTAGATCACCTTGAACCATACGATGTATTACAACAAAATTATTCATTATCTGGCAAATTTAATTTTAATATTAATCATTTACTAATCGAATAATATATTTCTCCTCTATAGTTTATTTGGAGGCCATATCTAGGTCTGGACCATGAAATTCACCCAAGAGATACTACAGTTTGGACTGCAAAAATAACGATAATCTGATTCACTATTATGGAGATGCACCATAGTGACCGTGTCAAATTGAAGTTCAGCATGCATTAGCAATTCTCAGATTCTCCGACGTGTTTGGCACAATGGCATCAACTAAGAGTTGATACCCAATGAAATTTTATCGATTGGAGAGATTTCGTTAAGGATGTGTGTCTTCAGTGGAAGTATCGTCATCAATGAATCATAAACGAAGCTGTCATGTCATACGAATTTAAACCAACTCAAAATTTATTGAATTTGTATAGATCGATTATGACAATCCAGTTTGTGTTTGACCCGAGGTACTTGATCGACCCAGGCCTACGAGCTTCGTCATCAAACGCCCAACATGATTACCAACACACCTACCCCAAACAACCAACCCAAAAAAAGTTGTCTACCCTCCTACATCAAACAACCAACCCAACAACATTACCAAACTACATACACCCAACAACAAACTGAACATGATTACCAAACCACATACACCCAAACCCGTAAACAATTCATGCCACACACTCAAACACAAAACCAATAACATGACTCATACCACCAAAAAACATATGTTGTCACCACATCTTACTATGAGTCATATGATACCACCGCATCCTATCATATCACTCAACCAACATACACCCAAACATCACACCACTAAAGCACCCAAACATCACACTGCAAAAACACTCAGCCAACACATGTCTATCAAACACCATAACAACCACTTCTTCGTTTTCAAAACGAATCAATGTCTCAATTTAACCGACCAGCCCGCCCACTCGTAACCCAACCAACACAACCAAACTATGATATGGACATCGAACTCGATTACAACATCGCGTCCCATCGTAATTGGCAGGAGATGCTAGATTTGATTGATAACATTAATATCTTAGGGAGCTCGCTCCAAACACCTCAATGAATCCTGGGAGGCACCTAGCAGAATCATGGGAGGCCTAAACGGCGAAGGACACTGCCGAGGTGTGAAACGGTGGTCATTATGATCACGTGTGTCGTTAAAGTTTGTTTATACAATTTTCCCACATGTAATTCTATTTAAATTAAATAATAGTAGTATTTAATATTTTTATTTCTCCATCTTTTATTTTTAATTAACTGTTACTTTATTTTATTTTTTCAACCCAACACACATAAACGCTAGAGAATGTGGCGTCTTCTCTTTGACCTATAGTGCATGCGCCAGTTTTATCATTGCATTGGTACTGCATGAGCCAGGGGTTGTGTCACCTCCGTGCTATTTTAAGTGCATGCACTATTAGCAGTGACGCCTCCTCTTATCTATAACTTTTTATTTAAAATATTAATATTTTAATTGAAATATAAAAAAGATTATTGTGATATTTTAATTAAAAAATTTGGTTATTATAAAAAAATCAGAGTCCTTATCAATCACAAATACTTAAATTATAAATATCTTATTCAAACATAAAAAGCAAAGAGAATACGATGCTAACTTTTTGAGAATTAATATATCGTTAAGTACGTTAAAAAATTACTTGATCTAATATTCCTTCTATTCCTTTTTAAATGTCATTTTAGTATAAATCTCTTCAATCAAGATAGCGGATTATTAGAGTTATTTTTTTCTATTATACCCTCATTTATTTTCTCTTTCTAAATAAATTCAATCATAAACTCTCTCCTTTTCCAATTATTAATTGAGAAAATAATTAATTTTATGGAAAATGTGAAGCATAGTTATTGATAAAGTAAGGGTATAATTGACAAATTATAATATTAAACTATAAAAACGACACTTAAATGAAAATAAAAAGATTCTTCTAAAACGACACTTAAAAAGGAATAAAGAGATTATTGAATTAAAATGTATGTAAATTAAATTTTAGTTAACCGACAATATTATTACATTTGACGTCATGTTTGAACTATATATATAATATTGTTTTTTACTTGACATAATAGAAAAGTTACTTGAACTATAATAGAAAAGTTACTTGACATAATATTAAATTAAAATTAATGCTGTTTTTTACAATTTTTCTAATAAAGTAACTTGTATTAATTCAAAAATATAGCAACATGAACAAGGCAATCGCTAGGATCCAGCCCTTACAAAAGACTAGAAGACAAAACAAATGAAACCAAAGTTAAGCCAGCATAAGCTCAGCTATATGTTTTATAAGTTTTCCGCTAGACCAACCCTTATAAACTATCATATTAATAATATTGTCAACTATATTTATTTTATCAACAGTATTACCATAGCTTATATCGTTACCGTATTTCCAGACTCCATATAAAGTTTCGGCAGCAGCCAGTTTCAAAATTGTAGGTCTCCATCCCTTACCTTTGGTGGAGGAGATTATCCAATCTAATTCTTTATCCCACTCTAGGTGAACCCTTTTAATATGGATCCATTCAAGGATTGTAACCCATATTTTTTTAAGATTAGAGCATTCTTAAAATAAATGATTCATAGTTTCATCGGCAGAACAAAAACAACAGTAACTATCATTAAGCATACCAAACTTTTTCAGACGATGTTTGGTGGCTAGTCTCCCATGGTAGGCAAGCCAAAAAGTAATCAAGGCTTTAAGCCTTGCTGAATTGCCCCGAAATAGATTACGCCAATGCACCTTAGTGGTTTTCGTATAAAGACTATTCTACACCTCTTTCGTACAAATCGGTTCTTACCTTGCATATTCTCCCACACAGGTTGGATCTCCACAATGCTATCTCGATGCTTCAAGACACTTTTCATAATCCATGAATTATGATTCTTTATACAAACTATCATTAGAGGTGCCTTTCTCAAGTAGTAGGTATTAACCCATTTAACCCACATACTGTCTGCCTTACCACTAAGGTTCCAAAGCAGCTTCAACATAGTTACCTTGTTTCAAACTTTAAGATCAATGATGTTCAATCCCCCATAATCCTGCGGCCTACAAACCATGTCCCACGCCATATGACTTTTCCTACTAATATCACCTCTAACAACCCGATTTTTATTTCCATATTTATTTAGGTGTTTATTTTATTAATTATTATTTGTGTGATAATTAATTATTTGTTATGTTTGGTGATTAATTAAATATGTGTGTTATTTAATTAATTAAGTGAGTATGTGAATACTAGTATATGTTTAGTAGTGGCCTAGTTAATTAGAATATAGAATTAGGTGGGTTAAGCCCAATTTGTTAAAATGAGTTAGTAAGGAAAATTAGGTTTTTAGAAGCATAACTATTTTGGGGAAACTAGAAAGCAAAGAGGCAAAAGAGAATAGAAGAGAAGAGAAATATGAGAGTAGATTCTTGAAGAAGAAGGACTAGAGATTCAAAGTAAGGGTGTGAATCCAAGTGATTATAAGTAGATAGATATAAATGATGAATGAGTTAGAAAATGCATGATTTTAGGATTGGGAGATTTCTATATCATGAGTTTGTTGTGGAATTGATGCGTTAATCCATGAATTATGTGAAATCTAACTTGTTATAATGATCCTATGCATGATTCTATGAATGGGTTTGAAGATAACATATGACTTGATGTATGTATGTTGATTTTGTGAAACCCTAACTTTGGAGATTATGATAGAATCCATGAATTTGATTTGAGAGTTATGTTTTGATGTTTATCATTATTTATATGTATTGTATATGTGATATAAGCATGAAATTCGTGATAAAATCTGAGCTGGAACTGATTTTGGGTGGAAAATAGGGGGAAATGGTTTGATGTCATCGTAGAATAATTTCTGCAGAATTCACGGAGGGCACGTCACACAGTGTAGAGCGCTGTTGAAACTGCGCAAACCCTTTTGGCAGAAGGTAGCACGCGTCACGTGGGTCTGAGGGCGCTTGGCGCCGGACTTTCTAACTTAGCGCATGTAGCGGGGTATGGGCGCGTAGCGCGGCCTGCTTTGTAATTTTGTGAATTTTGATTCTTTGTTTTGGGATCCTGTATGCTTATGATTTAAGATGGATTTCCATGTATTTTGATAATTTATTCAATTGTGTTTGGATAGGTTTCAGATCGAATTTACACATGTTTACAATACTTGAAATATGTATGTATTATGATGTGAATTGATGAATAATGATGCAATACATGTTATGCTATGCTTGAATACATGTGATTAAATTGTTGTGTGCTAATTGATGTGTTGTTTGAGATTGAAGTCATGTTGTGTAATGTTATGCAATGTTTGGAAAAGATGTGATTATGTAGTTTAAGAGGTTGAGAATCGTCTTATTTGCATAAGTCTTGTTGTTGCACACTTACACTAGCATGAGTCTTTGAAAGAGGCAATGTCGGGTAATCTCACGAAGATTATTTGCTTGTCCCAAACTTAACGCCGACTGGGGTTTGAAAACTTAACGCCGATATGGAGCTTTAGAGGTGGTTATCTAGTCCAAGAGATGGACAATCAGCTTGCCGAAAATGATAACAGAGGGATCCACATGCATATCGCATAGAGTCACACTTAAGTCTCATGTGTCGGTGTGAATTGTTGTTGTGTGATTATGTGATATGATTATGTGGAATGATTTTGGTGGATATGCATATATGTGGATGTTGTGATTGGTATTGTTTACTTGAATTGTGTTTCATAATTGTATACAATTAAGGATTGTGGTAAATGAATATGATTACTTGTTTTGTGGAGCTATGTCGTATGAGGTAAACTTGTGCATCTTGATGTATTATGTATGATACATGTTTATGTGAACAGTGATGAATTATTGGAATGTATTCTTGTTGTGTTTTACATTTCCTATTATTCTGTTTGTTTATATTGATTTAAATTCTCACCCTTCTGTTGGAATGATGTTCATTTGCGACATCGCTCAGATTCCGAAGAGTAGTGGTGTTTCGGAGGAGGCTTAACTTGGAGTTTTAGAGCTCCTTAGTGTGTCGTGACTATGTAGTCACATGTGATCTGGTCAAATGTAACACTTGGGGTTTTGGGTTTTATTGTTTTATTTGAATTGAAGTTATGAGATAATGTTGACTCTTATGTATTTAATCTTTGGATATGTTATATTTGGATGTGAGGCATTTGAGCCAAGATAATTGAGACATGGTGGATGATGTATGGGAATCATCCAAATTTTACCAATCGTATTTGATGAGATGTTTATCCGTTGTGGTTTTGCATGTTAGTTTGAATTTTAATCCCTTGTTACTTGTATGTGACCATTGCATGTTAAATTGTTTTGCCTTGTTGTTGTTTTGAAAATGTGTGTGACACCCTCATGAGATACATGCTTATTTACTTTGATTGTGCGAATGTATGCCTTATTTACTTTGATTGTGCGAATGTATGCCTTATTTGAGTAGTATAAGGCACCCCCTGTCCAAATAAAAGATCTGCAGACAACCTCAATTTTGAGGATGACATGCTTTGGGATAGCGAAGCATTGCATCCAATAATTCGCAATGGCAAACGTCACACTCCTAATAAGCTGGACACGACCTACATAACTCTAAAAATTAGTACTCCAGTGTTTGATTCTCCCAACAATCTTATCCACAAGAGTCATATAGTGATGGATAGACAATTTTTTACAAGTGAGGGGAACCCTCAAATAATGAAACGGGAGAGGACCTTGTGTAAATCTAGTCAGACCGAGAATATCTCGCTTAGTATCAACATCAACTCCAAAATTAATCTTACATTTTTCAAGATTAGCAATAAGCCTAGTGGACATGGAGAACGTCTTGAAAGCATTCATCATAAGCTCTACAGATACATAATCTCCTCTAAAAAAAAAGCAGAAGATCATCTGTCAAGGCCAGATTAGTAATACTAAAATTTTCACATTTGGCATGGTGGTCAAAATTAGGATTCTTATGTATATTATCCAAGATACTATTCAAATACTCCATGGCTATCATAAAGAGGTAGGGGACATGGGATCTCCCTGGCGAATCCCACGTTTAGCCTGCAACAAATTAGAGTGACAACCATTGATATTGAACCTGAAAGAAACAGTGGACACATCTAGCACAATCCATCTGATAAATTGTTGAGGCATACCCACCTCTTTTAAAATACATTCCAGAGCATCCCAATGTACCATATCGTACGCCTTCTTAAGGTCTATTTGAATCATACAACGAGGGGTTCCATCCTTTCTAGAGTAACCTTTAATCAACTCAAAAACTAACAAAATATGATTATGAATTTGTTGCCCGGGGACGAACACAACTTTACTCTAACTAATGATACCTCCCGTAACCTTTCCCATCCTAGCAGTGATAATTTTAAAGATAATTTTGTACACAGTGGTACACCTTGCAATAGGTCTATATACAAAACTAGTAGAAGACTCGTGCGTTCACACGAATGCCTTCATTTATATCTTAGATCATTTAATAAGCTTTGATCACTTCAAAAAATAAGTATTATAGTGACAGTGACTCATGCATCCGCACATATTAATTCATTTATGTCAGATCATTTGATAAAGGGTGATCACTTCAAAAAAAATAGTATTCTGGTGATGGTAACTTGTGCATCACCACAAATAAATTTATTCATATCTTATGATTATTTGATAAGGCTTGATCACTTCAAAAAAACTTAGGATTATGATGTTAGTGACCCGTGAAATTAAAAGTTTAATTATTTTTAATAAAGTATTGCAATCAATTATTTATTTATTTACTACTAATATTATTATAATTATAATTATAGTATAAATAGTTATCATATAAAATACAATTAAATACAAATCTAAATTTGAAATGAATATTTAATTATAAATAAATAATTATTATATAGAATCAATTGCATTAACCAAATAAAATTGAGACCAAAAATATAATTAAACAAAAATAATTGGTCAATTGGTCAATGCCTTGATAATTAAACAAATTAAACAAAAGATTGAACAAAAACATGCAATTGATTTTCTTTCACCAATCCTCTTTTCATAAGACAACATATATTGAATTGTCTCAACTTCCATGAAACTATATCCCTCAATGCTTTGAATTGTCTCAACTTCCATGAAACTATATCCCACAATGCTTCCGAAACTATCACGCTCAACACCATTTTACAAACTTTCGCAATGCTGTCGAAACTATCCTGCTCAACACCCGAAACAGAACTGCAAGCATCCGAAACTCACTAAAATATGACGCGTACGGTGATAGCTAATAGGGCGAGAAAATGACCAGAAAAAAAATACACGACCAAGATGAACCCGAGATTAACGACAACACCAAGCTGCTACCTTAACACCCACACAACAGCTTAGACAGCCTCTCAAACTCAGCAAAATAATGCAGCCTCCAGCAATAATACATAGGCAAGCAATTGGCAACAGTTATACTTTTATATATTGTAGCACCTACAAAAATGAATAGATAATATTATTATAAATATATATACATATCAAAACGGTTTAGTATGAAAAAAAGTAAATTTTGTTTTGGAAGCTGCACACGGAAATTGGAAGCTGCACACGGAAAAAAATATTTTCTACCAAGATAATATAAACCAAATTACAAATCAAAACTGGGATTAATCAAATATTTATTGAATTGTCATGAAATTCTCAATTCAATCAAAAAGACTAATTTGTGTATGATCAAATGGTATTAAATCAACATTAGGTAAGGCTTAGTTACCTTCACAATCAAATAAGCAACGAAATTTGATTGTTGATCTCCAAATATACTTGAGAGTAAAGTTGTGAGACAAGAAAAGAATATTTTACATTTAAATATGGAAATTGAATTCCTACATTAAAAGAAATAAGCATTCAGAGTGGTAATAACTGGTTCGATAAAATACAGATTTTAATTTTAATTTTCTAATTTGCTCGGAGAATTTCTTAACATTTAAAGATGATAGCTTCAAACTACACAGACTCATGGATGGAAATAAAATTTGTGATCTATATCTAATTTGCAAACCACCTCAAAGGTAATGAAATTGGGCAAATTCTACAATGGACCACTTTAATAGATGATTAACATGAATTGATATTTAAAATTGTTTCAAACTTTAACTAAAACTTCATCTTTTAGAAATAGATGCTCACAGTCTTCATCATCTTCTCCCCAATCTAATTATTTCTATAAATAGCATTTTACAGTTTCGAGTAACTTCCATTTATGCTTTAGATATCTAGTTGAACAGTTCTATAATCCAAAAGAATTGCTTACACTTATTCAAGTTACTTATTCAGTCAGTCATATAAGTTAAACAAACAAGGACAAGTAATTTGATTGAGATAATGAAATGTCTTTTATTTATCAAGTTGCTATAGTCAGTAACAGAGAACCCTGGTTTAGATTAGTAATTTGGTACTCGGAAGAGCATCTCGCAATACATCGGCGCGTGAAAGAAAACAGTCAATACCTAACAATGGAAAGGGAGAAAATACAAGATGCTATTGAATATTGAGTTCTTTACTTCTGTTGTGCATGAAAACAACAAGTCATGCCATAACAAATTTTAGAAAAACTTTTGTGCATCAACTTCCTTATATTTCTAACAAATCAAACCCTTTATATGAATAGATGACTACTACAATATATACAGTTTTGATGTATGAAGAAACCCGAACTCGAGATTTTACAAACCTGGAGAATCTCAATCAGATTTAGAGTCATATTCAGCTTCACTTCCAATGTCATATTCAGAATACTCACTTTCAGCTTCAGAATATTAACTTTCAGCTTCAGAGTATTCGTCCGAGTCAAACATGAATCTCATATCACCATCCCTATTGCAGAGTTTATAGGCAGCTTTAATAGCCCTGAACAACGACTTACTCCGTTCAACCTCTCCGTATTCTAATAGGCTATGTATCTTTTTCACACCTTCAACCATGCGAGCTTTTCCATAACAACCTACCAGAAAAATCTGAGTAACGATGTCTGGTTCCACGTGCTTATCCCGCATTTTCATGTGTATATTCAAGGCCTTCGCAACATCTCCAGCTGAAGCATATACATAGATTGCCACATTATAGGCAGCAGCAGATTCAAGATTTTCAAGCTCAGATTCTATGAATGTTTGAACAGATTCAAGTGCCAAAGCATGCATACCAAGTAAAGAGTACAAAGATGCGTAGGTTGCTTGTAAAGCGTAAGGTTCCCCCTCCTCGAAACATGACTCTAACTGTTCCACTGCTTCAATAGGAAACCATCCCTTCTTTAGTATAGAGAATAACACAAACAAAGTTTCATTATTTGGCAAAACCTTCTTAGATACCATCTCGTGTAGTAATTTGCCACACTCGTGAAATTGCCTATTAACCGCGTAACAGACCATTACCTTGTTATATGAATTACAATCTCTCATTAAACCTGACATTTTCATCTCTTCTGCTATCTCGATTGCCTCCTCAAACAGGCCGATGTCTCTATAAAGATACATTATTATTTCGTATGAAGTACTATTAGCCCGACCCGCCTTTTTCAAATTTTCAAAAGTACGTCTGGCTTCGGATACCAAGCCGAGTTCGGCAAAGGTAGTAATCATACTATTACATGCAACTATATCAAGACCATGTTCCACCTTCTGCATCTGCTCGTAGATGGACTTCACTCCTTCCAAGTCACCAGCCTTACTGTAGGCCTTTAGTAGGGTTGATAACACAATTAAATTTACCGATAATCCTGACTCTTTCATCAAGTCGAAGTAATGAAGCGCCTCATCAAGACTACCATGTTCTGCAAATCCGTTTATTAGAGATCCAAACACAACCTCATTAGGTTTTACACCAGTTTTCAACATTTCCTCGAACACGTCGACTGCATCGGAAAGCTGACCAAGACGGCTATAGCTTCCAATAACAGCAGAAAAAGTTTGACAGTTTGGCTTAAACCCCATTTCCTGCATTTCAACAATAAGATCCCTTGCCTGGTCCACTAAATCAGCACCAGATAACATTTGAATAATAGAACGGTATGTACTATCAATAGGGAAAATTCCTTGATTTTTCATTTCTTCGAAGAAAAAAACAGCCTTGTCATAAAGTTTTGCTTTGCCGTATGCTTTGATCATGACATTAAACTCTAGTATATCCCTCGCTTGTCGTACCATGTGCCTTGGCCTATAAAACATAGCCTCTGCTTCAGCCCAAAACCCGTTCTCGCCAAAAGCATCAATAATTGCAGCACATATAGCCGATGACGGTTCCCTATTCATTTGAAACTTCTGAAGCAAGTCATTTGCTTTATCAAGATCTCCTTCATTAATATACATCTTGACGATACCGGGAAGAGAACACTCGTCAACAGATACAGAAGATTTCTCCATATCATCAATCACACTTTCCACAGCCTGAACCATATTCTCTGCGCATAACACACCAAGAAGAGCTCTGTAGGTGTCGTCACCCGGGAAGAGCCCAGCCTCTCTAATCCTTCTATAATAAGAAAGAGCAGCATCCATATTCCCCGCATTAGCATACAGAGACAACAAAATGTTGTAAGTTGTCGTATTAGGGGATACACCCTTCTCTTCCATTTTAACAAGCAACGATTCAGCTTCAACCAAATTGCCATGACTTCCAGTAATAAATATCATACTATTAAAAGTGCAAGTATCCAGAGCCACTCCAGATTTCATCATATCAGCAAAGACATCGGCAGCGTCTTTTAGCCGTCCGGCCTTGCCATACAAATCTATAAGGGTATTGTAAGTGGTAGAGAGCCGAGGTTTAGGGGGAGCAATCTCCGTATCCAACGACAGCGTAGAATTAGAATCCCGAATTCCCCCACCTGTCTTAAAAAGCTCAGTTGAAAGAAACTGCTTGAAACTAAGAGGCACTGATGATCTCGAACCATTGGCATTCAAAGTCGAAGAATCAAAATGAAGATCATCCAAGTCAACCTTCCCACCACGCCAATTCTTGTAAAACCTATCAGCCCTATCGAACTCACCAACATCCTTCAAAACCTTAACAACAGTACTCATGGTAACCTCATCAGGAAAAAGGCCTCTCATTCTCATATGCTTAATCCACAAAAGAGCCTCTTTGGCAAGACCAGCTTTGCCATAACAATCAACAAGCATGCTGTAAGTATTATTCGTAGGCAAAACATTGTTATTGGCCATCTGTATCCAACAAAGCCTCAATTGGTCCCATTGTTGAGCTCTACCAAGAGCCCTGAGCACAACATTATAATGAATTACATTATGAACATAACTATTCTGAGATTGAAACCACTTAAATACCCTAACAACACGTTCCCAATTTCTCTGTTTTTGAAGAATAATAGTGATGTCCTTTGGACTAATTGGACTAAGATTATCATCAAAGGAATCAAGGGTATCTTCAACATCACTAGACAATTCCAAAGTCTTCAAAACAGAAGTTAAAACACTACCATAACTTTGTTTTTTCTTCCTCTTGTTTGTAAAGGAAGAAACTTTTGTTGGTAAAGGTGGAGTCTTTGAACGGAAACAAGTAATAGGCGGACAAACCCATCTTGTATTTAGCGGTGGAAAGTGACCCAAGAGAGGTTTAGTGAAAGTGTTGGTAACAAACTTTGAAGAAGAAGAGGAAGAAAGAGAAGAAGAACTTACCGGGAATTTTTCTGCACATGACATGTTTGATTGTTTGTTGAAGTGAAATTGCGGTATTATTGAGAAATGAAGCCCTAGGGAAGAATAGAGGTGAAACAGTATGAAGAAGAAGGGTTTAAGAGAAACATGCGGGGAATGAGTGGTGGCTCCAATTTTAGTGCTAATTACGGATTAGATATTTCTAATGTCAACGATATTTCATTTAAGTCCCTCGCCTATTTTAGCTCTAATTACAAGTATAACTTCCATAGGTTTTTATACTTGTAATAATAATAGAGATTAAAGATAATAATAACAACAATAATAATTAAAATAATTATAATAATAATAATAATAATAATAGTAATTATAATAACAATAATAATAATAATAGTAATTATAATATTATAATAACAATAATAATAATAATTATTATTATTATTATTATTATTATTATTATTATTATTTTAATGAAAATTTATATATATAGGGCATTCTCATATGATATTAATGGAGGAGAGAGAGAAAAATATTCACACATAATCTCCACCAGTTATTTTAAAATTCAATGGTTCAGATTCATTTTCACATTCTCATATAAAAAATGCATTCTCATATATATATATATATATATATATATATATATATATATATATATATATATATATATAAAGTCAAGACACATCAATAATAATACACAAACACAAAGCACAAAAAGTGTCAAGAAATATAAATTAGGATACAAAACTAAAAGCGAGCAAGCACAAAATAAGGAGATCAGGCAAAAGCAATCCCACAACTACTGAAGAACCACCTCGGTACTCACAGGCTGGAATTTGAACCAACAAGATCCACCGTCTTAGGGCAACAAGGATCTCACTTAGGGATTAAGCTTTTTGACCGCCTCTTAAGGCGACAAAGATCCCACTTAGGGATCGAACATTTTGGTCGCCACATTGGGTGATCTTCTTTTAAGCTTTTAGGTTTCTTGCAAAAAAGGGAATAACCAACAAACACATTCTTTGAAATAATAAAATGAGGGGCCTCATTAAAAATTCTCACCACACGTAAAACACAGAGGGAAAAGAGTGCACCTCATAAAATAACATGTCCTTACAAACCGTAGAGATGTAATACTCGCCTATAAAAATTAATGGGAAAATAACTAAATTGTGATAAAGAAAACAAATAAACGACAGTAAGGAAAGTGGTGTGAGAGAGGATTCCTTTAGGGTTTAAATCTTCGATCTCCTTGCTGGTTAGATTTTGGAGTCTCCTCACCTTTGCATGTTGATCCTGGCGGTTTATTCTTGAGCCCATTTTCCTATCTTTTACGCCTAGAGTGCGAACCCTTTTTTAGTTTAAGGCTCTATACATACATTTTTTGGCGATCTTCTGATCTCCTTGGATCAGGGGCGGAGCCAAGGCCCAGCTAGCCCGGGCAAGCGCCCGGGCTCAACCCCTATTTTCTTTGTACTCCCCCAATTTAATAGTTGATTTTTAGACAAAATCAGGGGTAAAATTAGGGGCAAAATTAATAAAAATAGAGTGTGAAAATTAAAATAGATGAATAATCAATGGGGTAAAGTTTTTGCCCAGGCTGTCAAAAATTTCTGGCTCCGCCACTGCCTTGGATAACTCACATTCGTCCATTAGAGAATGAGTACTTCATGCATGGTTACAAAGCCGACAAGATGGTGCCTAACTAGTTAAAAGTTGATCACCCTACAAGCATATAGTAAGAAGAGGAGGCATTAATAACCAAATATCTAACATTTAATTCTTTGGCCCGTCCCTACTCTCTGAAAGTGGTTTTCAGATTGTTGTATCATTTCACTTGCACCTGCTCCATAGAGAATTCAACCAGCGATCCCTTAAAGGGTTTTAGGCCCTCTTGGTCGAGGTGCAGTGTAACGCCCGTTTATTTTATTTAATTATTTAATTAATTGATTGTGAATTATTTTGTGAAATTGTGATTAATTGTATATTTGTGTTGTTGGAGGGGTGTATGCCTAAATGTGTAGAAACATGAAGGTGTGGCTAAATATTGGTATTTATGTTATTTTAGTATATAGTTGGATAATAATAATAATAATAGAATAGATGATTAATTAGTTAATTGGGCCTATTATAGTGTTAGCATTATAATTAGTGGGGATGGGTGTTGTTGAGCCCATTAGAGTGATGAAAGTCAGTAAGAAATTAATAAAATAAGAGAGAAAAGAGAATTGGGAAAATAGAGAAGATAGAGAATTTTGGAGAGAACGTGAAAGAGGAGAAGAGGCACAAAGAGGCTAGGGCAAGGATCCCATTGAAAGAGTATAGCACCTTCAATCTAAGGTAATGGTGGGGTTCTAACTCTATAAAGTTGGGTATGAGGATTTGTATGTAAGAATTGGGTTTTGGGTTTATGTTGATAACTTAGGTTTTGAAGAGGAATTTTATGCAATTGAGGAAGTTGATGCATGATTGATGATGATTCTTATTGCTATGTGTTGTATGTGGATTGTATGAATTATATTGCATGATGATTAGTGTTGTTGTTGCGTTTCGTGAAATTTCGTGTTTTGACCGTAAAATTGGTGTCGAAAGTGACGTCGTAGAATCGTGTTTTTAAGGTCCCAATAGATGTTATATGATTAGAGGAGCATGAATATATGATTCTTTCGTAAAATCGGACTGTCTAAGATGGAGTTTTGAGGGATTTAAGGATTGTGGCAGTAGCGAACTATTGCAGAATTTTTCTGCATAATCGCAGGTTCTCTTAGCAAACTGAGAGTCTCGCTTAGCGAGGTCTGGTATAAGAAGTTTTATTTTTGCAAAACTGAATTGGGTCTTGGACAATAGTGATTTATCAAGAATTTTAGTGGATTTATCAAGAATTTTAGTGAATTTTCCAGAATTTACTAGAGTCGTTTGAATGGTTTTTGAAACAATTTTTGATGAAAGCTGATTACTTAATTTCCTATGTTTTTGTTTTGGAATGGATGATTGCTTGAGAAAGACATTCTAATCTTGTTGCTAATTGTGGTTTGTGATTGTATGATGTGGTTTCGCGATGGCGAAGAAGTAATGGCCTATGTTGGTGTTTGTTGAAGGATTATGCCTTGTGGTTGCATAATTGTTATTGATGTCGTTGTTGCATGCTGTGTCACATACATTGCATTCATGATCAGGGCTTATGCTCTGTAAGATGGTCTGGATTGGCAAGTTAATTGTGGTTTGTGATTGTATGATGTGGTTTCGCGATGACGAAGAAGTGATGGCCTATGTTGGTGTTTGTTGAAGGATTATGCCTTGTGGTTGCATAATTGTTATTGGTGTCGTTGTTGCATGCTGTGTCACATACATTGCATTCATGATCAGGGCTTATGCTCTATAAGATGGTCTGGATTGGCAAGTTAAGATGAATGTGTTATGCCTTGTTGTTGCTTCTATTTATTGGTAATTGAGATGGGGGCTTATGCCTTGTTAATACCACATGCATTCACATAGTTGTTGGTCTCATTGCATTTTACATAGTGATGAATGATGACGAGCTGTTTGATGACGAATCTTTGTATAACTAATGATGTCATGATGAGCTGTTGTTGTTGAAATACTTGTATACTACTTGTTGATTAATGATATTGATGCTTTGTGAAGTGGTGAATTGTGTATGACTTTATTCTTCATATAATTGTTATCATACGCTTCTTTATATTATTATGATATCTCACCCCTTTTATTTGAATGTTACCTCTATGTTGGTAACGTGCAGGTGAGCAGTAGTGAAGGATGTTTCTTTCTGTTAGTTCGAGTTAGTGTCGTTGCTTTGATACGTAACACTAGAGAGGGGTGAAGGAAAATTGCATCACAATACGCAGCAGAAATTAAAATTTTCCTTGAGTGATCCTTACAAATGGTCATGATCTGTGATAAAAACAATTACCTCATGCGGCGATTAAAACCTTTGATGCCAAATCAAATGAGCGATCACGAGCGTTGATGAAGAACAACGCCTCTACTCAGTCCACAGGAACAAATCCCTTCAGTCTCAGTGCTAGCTGATCCGAATGAAGGCTTTGAGTGAGAGAGAAGAAAATACGTATATGGTTTCTCATACCAAATTTTCATCGAGACTGGATGCTTCTGCCCAAGGGTTCTATTTATAAAACCACTTGTGTGGGCTACAATATCTATCAATATGTCACTGCTACCCAAGTCACGAAAATGTCATGTGATATGACAAAACCTTTCCGTGATAATGCTTGTGTGTACAATTACCCTTTTTCCCTTATGTCTATATTGAACACAAGGCATAGACCGTGTCACCCTTGTCTAGTTCAATATTGGGCCCTTAGACATTTATCCATTATGCATGATGGGAAAATTCCATCTAGGTCACTCATGTCCCTCAACATGCTTTGTGAAGTACCCATCAACCGTCTTTATGGTCATCCAGTTACAGACAAGCACTTGACTCTACATTTAGGATTCATAGTGGTTTCAAGTCGAAGGGTGGTATACACCATTTATCACCATGAGAATAACTCATGACACTTTGCATAATATTCTATGTAGTATTCTCATAGCGGGTCAATCTAGTATAAATATTACTCCTTATATTTATACCTATGTCAAGACTTAATAACTCCTTATCCATGATCCATGAGATGTGATCATCAGTCTATCTTCATAATAGTCTTGATGCTTTAATGTTTTACTGCTTCACAATAAAGCTCAACTATGAATACTTTACGAATAATGTCCTTATATTTAATGGGAGCTCAAGATTAAGTAGCACTTAACATTTCATTAAACAAACTAACTATTCTAGGGACTTTATTATTTTGGAAAAACAAACATAATAAAGAAATACCTTTTATTATTAATAAATAATTCGATATAAGTACCAAAAGTATTAGCCTCTAAGGCTTACACCAACAAGGGGATGAACACTATTTGTTTTTGTTGTTGGATTTTATATAATTGTGGAAGTATTTTTAAATATTGATGTTGACTATTTGTCGAACCAAGTTGCTATGTTGGCTTTTATTTGAATTATGAATAATTTGTGCTGCGTAATAAAAGATGTTTTTATAGACTATATGGTTTTGATCAGTTCATCCGACTTAAATGTGTTATGTATCTGTTGTTAATTGCGAGCAAGCGTTTGTATTATGAAGAAATGTGACATCCTGGTTTGTATTGAATGGAATTTTATTACTCGAATTTTATTAATATTCGGTGGGATAAATCAGGGTGTTACAGGGAGTCTTTCAAATGCCTCACAATATAAAATATATGTATAACTTCTTTGGTTTATGAGGACTCTTTTGACCTCTCTTTCATTGCATCCAATGGTAATTACCATGAGTTCATCATTGCAAGGGTGGATGTCATATACGTATTTCTCAGAGAAGTCGATCGTGGCTTCAGGCGCCCTGGTCTAACATCTGCCTTCAATATTGGGGACGTCTTCTATATTCAGAATTTGGCGAGCGTGCTTTCTACAGGCGGAGCTAATCTCCCCGCCTTCGGCGAATCCTTCTATAATAGTATTGATCGTGTGGCACACAACATTGTTTCCCTCGTCTTGAAATTCCTCATTTGCTTCGTTGGGCTTAGGGCTTCTTGAATCATCTTTCCCTCACAAGTTGTACTTGTCTAACCCATACAAAGAGTTGTCTTTCACATATTTATTGAGGTGTCCCTCCTGGATCATCCTCCCGATATCTTCTTGAGTTGGTAACAATCTCAATGTGATGTCCTTTGACTCTATCAAACTTGCACCATCTACCTAGTTCAGGTCCTATTACACATGCCTTCGGAGCTTAAGGCGTAAGGATGTTGTATAGATGAAGAACCTCGCGCCATATTTGTTCATGGCGAGTGTTCCAAGGCATGAAGCTCTTCGTTATGTTGTCTAATCTCTTAAAGGCAGTCTTGTCTTTGATAGAAGAGGTACAATTACTCTTCCTTTAGTGGTGTGAACATTCGGTGTTGAAAACATGCTTCTTGACATCTCACGTCTTCTTCTCGGTGTTTCACTCCTCGCCTTTTACGTAATATTTTGTTCTAGTGACCATTTCCACTAACGAAAGTGTTGGCTTATAGGTGAGAGTCTCGCTAAATTTTTCCTCCTTGAGTCCATTTTGGGAATCCCCCACAAACATTTATTGGTTTGGAGGAACGACCCTGGTGATGGCTTCATTGAACCGTGCGAGATAGCTCTTTGTTATCTCTAGTGGACCCTATCATATATTGAACAGGCTGATGGTGAACATCTTCTTGTGTTGGCTGGTATAAAATTGATACATAAGTTTCTTTGCCAACTCCTAATAGTTGGTAATGGAGGCTCGAGGTAGACCCATATACCATCGCAGGGAAGCATCCCTGAATGTACTAGAAAACAATTTCTATTTTAGAGAGTCAGGTGCTTTAGTGATGGTCATTTGTGTGTTGATGGAGGCTACATGTTCATATGGATCATTGTGCCCATAAAACTTAGCCAGAGACAAGGGGTTTTCATAATTCAGAGACAAGCACTTCCCATATCTCATCTGAGAATGGTTGGGGATCCAAAACTTCCATATCCCCCGTGGGATTAAACTCTTATTTGCTTTTCTTGATATTATGGACATTGTCCTCTAATGTCTGATTCCGACGACGTAGTTTGTCCATGACTGTGTGTATCTTCTCCAGAGCGTTGGCATCAATGATACCACTGGTATCCTCCGGCGTAGAGGATATAGCTCTCCTGAAAGGCTGAGTATAAGAGTGGAGGATAATAGTGAGTATGGTGATCGTGGTGAACAAGGCGTGGCCCATGTTAGCTTTACCGGGGGCGCCACTGTACTGATCAAAAAGTACATGTGTGCATGGTATCCCACTACTACGGAAAAAGGGATACCACAACAGTTAGAAAAAGGATACCCCAATGAATGATCAACCGTTGTGAGGTAAGAGATAGTTGTATGTATGGTTTTTTCTATAATGGGCGTGCGATCGTGATTATATGTCAAGTAACATACTATCTACAACAACAGTTACTTCAAACAACCGTTGTGGTATAATTTAAACAAATACTTTTAACAACGGTTATTCTAAACAACTGTTGTGATATATACACTGAATTTATTATAAATCATGTGGAATGCTTATTTTATATAGGCTCACTAAATATATAACCTTTCAGTCTGATCTAGAACATTATAATATGACAAAATAAGTTATATTAGAAGAACAGGTTACATGTTCAATGCATATTGTAATTTTTTAATGCAATTTGAAAAGTTATATATTCGATAAGGTGTTGGAAAAACAAGCAAACCACATAAGATGTAATAAACTCATCTTAAACAAATATTAACAACAATATTCATCAACAACAAGCCTTAAACAATGTCGAACACCTGTCCCATAATGGAATACAAAATAAAAGGAAAGGAGAATGAAGCTGAAGTGAGAGCGGAAAACACGTGTTTGCAGCGCTCACACAAGTTTGATGCGCCAACTTTAGCTTCATCCTTATTATTTTTTTTCATTCACCCACACATGTGTACCTATAAGTAGAAACAAGAAGAAACATTATCAAAAACATAAAAAAGTCAAAAACAATATATGTTGGGGTTTGAAACAAAAACAATTATAGATAGGATTTAAACATTAAATGTTAGGGTTTGTAACATAAACAATAAACAGGCACAAAAACTAAAAAATAATATATAAAAAGAGTTTGAAACATAAACGAAATCGCTGCATGAGTTTAATGAATACGAACCTGAAGGTAGCCATAGCTTTGTAGAAGAGGAAATCGCTGTATTAGTTTGGTGAAAACAAACCTGTAGGCTGTCGTTGGTGAGATGAGTGATATAAATGTCAGGGTTTTGTTTTGAGAGAAAACAATGAAATATGTTAGGATTTTGTTTTGAGAGAAACAACAATTATATACTGAGTGATAAATAACTTTGCTTATATATAATTAAATATCACCTTTCACCATGGTTGATAATGAGAACCGTGATTAAATGATTGAACTTTACACCATTGTTGACTAAAAGAACCATGGTGATAAAGTGGAAAATATTTGGAGCTGAGATTCAAACGTTGTAACTTCTGGTACATTTCACTAAATTTTTTAACTAACACCGTAGTGAAATATCTTATAGTAAATACAAAAGAAGCACACAAAATCAAGTTGTTTCCACGGTTAACATGTAGCCCATTGTAATATTGTTTTACGAAAGGGATCTTTTATGTAGTAGTGTCCCCACAAGGGTAGAGGATACTCAGGGACCTTAGTAGGTTTATAACATTTTGAGGTAGTAAGGGCTTGCCTGCGGCAACGGTAATCCCTGTATGAAGATGATAATGTGATTTTAGGGGACATGCACACGTGAAGTGAAAGACTTTGTATATCAGCGTAATGCTTAGGTATAAACGTGTAAGTTATGATGCGTCCTCTTCTCTCGTTAGGGTAGAAGTATTTATAGAGGACTTGGGCCTATGGTTTAGAAAAACCTTAGAAGTAGTAATCGTTTCCAGGGAGTCATGTTATGACTCCTTCTGATACGACTCATGGAAAATTAAGGTACTATACACGTCTTGCTTAGAGTAATACCAACAAAGTAATTCTTCCTCATGTCTTGAATGACGTCAAGTGTTATAATCTTATCACATCTCTGCATTTCGTTTACCATAATCTTTGTAACCCACTTGGACTTTGGAGTTATATTATTCAAAACCCTAGCACAAGTGTGGGTATCCATATTGGTTTTATTTGAAAAGTAAAACGACCACCTACATTAGAGCATAAAGCCAAAATACCACACTCGCCCTTGCTTTCTATTTAAATTTCACCACTCTATTATTGTATCCTTGAAATCACTTAAGGAATTAAATTTCATACCTAACTTAAACTCACAGTCCTTACTTAACAACACTTTCCTAAACTTTTCATACTTAAGAAAATTTTCATCTTCAGAGGCATTTGGGCCTGAGCTACCCAATTCACCACTCACACATTAATCTTATCCTTCTTTGAAAATCCTTGGTTTTATGAGCTTTGACGATCCTAGCGGGTGCAATCAATTTCAGCTTTTTTTTCTTCGGGGTTAATTTCTTCATTGGCGACATTGTGGCACAAACCTTAATCCTAGGTGATTTACCTTTTATTTCAACTTTGTTTATACCATCTTTGGGCCTATCAACTTCAATGACTTCAAATTCACCATTCAATGCAGTGATCACACATCCTTACTATTATCAACCCTAACCATCCTTGCATCATCATCACTTTCATTTGGGTCATCTTCTCCATCATTTGATTCAAATTCTTCATTCAAATCAATGCATTAAGGCTCAACTACTCTTACATTGACGTCCTTCACACTGTGCTAAATATATACGCCATTCAATATTGTTTCCAATAGAGCATGCATCACAACATCTATATCACGATCATCCATCTTAACTTCAATAAATGATTCATCTATACCTTCAAGTTTCCTTCAAACCCTAAAGTCATTTCTTTCATAACCCCAACAAAAAACCAAATTTATTACCCAATAGACACCCCTTTTACGAAACCCCTCCCAAAGTGATGGAGGACAACATTGAACATGCTCATACTTTGTTCCATAAAGATATACAAAACTTTGATGTCTGCTGCACGAAACTAGAAGTTTGAAAAAAAAAAACAACCGCCTTTCAAAGAGAAATACATTTTACCATTACTAATTATTTAAAATACAAAAAAGAAATCAATAATATAATAATTAATGAAATCATATTAATTGGTCCAAATAAAATTTTAAAAAATATTTTATTTTTTTTTCATTCAATTAAAACATCTTTCTAAGATTGGTTGAAGTGCAGACTAGATTTTGCTTGAGGCGCTAACAAGCAGAAGACCACTTTAGTCATTTGGCTCACTCAACTCCAAAGTTCGCATTACTTCCAAAGGTGAAAAGACGAATCTATCCTCACCTGTATCCAGAAAATTCTAGTATATTTCTCCCCTCTTTGCAGCCATAGAACAACCTTTATAACATCTGCACACTCCATCTTCATCCATTGTTTCACCACAAACAAAAAAAAAAACTCAAATTTAATTTTAATATTTCCAAAACAAAATCAAAATGTTCGGAGTGGTTTTCCCAAACCGTAGTTTCCCACTGGACATTTCAACCTTCGCTCAAATCGACACCTTCCATTGGATCCTCGACATGAACACATTCGTCGGTAAGTTAAACTAATCCTAATCCCAACACGCGCAAATTAGCATCTTCCACTTTTAACTAACCGCTTCTCTCTATCTTACGCAGGTGAAGCGTACGATCAAGTCACGGAAATCTGCATCTTCCTCCTCAACAGCTTCACCCTCCCACCAGACAAAGCTCTCGCCGTCTACGTCCAATCGCCCGGCTCACCGTTCGTCTTCTGCGGCGCCGTCACCATCGCACGTCCCTCCGCCGTACTGTCTCTCTCGTGGCCGGAGCCTGGCTCCGGTAGCGTACTGCCGCAATTGACGGCGGATGCGCAACAGCTTTCGGCGAAAATCGGTGTTTCCGTGGAGGATCTGGCGACGTTGCCGTCGCTTGATGTGGCAGGGGAGAAGAGGATTGAACGGTTGGCGATGAAAGTTGGTGAGAATTTGTTTAACTTTATGCAATCGTTTTGTGGCGTGGATGGATCGAAGTTGATTGTTCCGATGGATATTTTGGATCGGTGGTTTAAGAAGTTTCAGGAGAAGGCTAAGCGTGATCCTGAATACTTGAAGGGTTTCGCTTTGTGAGTTATATGATTTTTTTTGTTGTTGTTAATTTGTTAGCTGTAACTTTTTAAGTTATAAAATGGAAATTATGATTGTGAAAAGAGAGTAGTTCCTCTTGTGTTGATGTGCTTTTTTCTATGTACTGAATATAACATTGGGGAAGGGTTTGTAAGAATTTTTTTTATAAAAATGTAGTTTTTATTTTTACTTGTCTCAATTTGAATTCAATAGTTGTTTAGGGTTTGGTGAGGTAAAGTTTTAGAATGATAGACCATTTCACCACAATGTTATAACAGTCTGGTTTGGGTTGAATCAGTCTGGTTTGGGTTTGAGCAAAGTATTGATAGTTTGGTTCAATTTTTCAAGACAGTTTGGTTTTTTTCATTTTTTCTTTTGAACCAAACCATGAAAGCTAGTATAGTCGATTTCATTTACGTTTAAGAGAAGTCAACTTGCATATTTAATTGTCATTTTCTTGAGGAAATAGCAGAATATTGGTATTATTGAATTTAATATCTACACCATCCCAAGAATTAAATCATGGAGGTCTTGTGTAAATAAGAGAATCATCTAAGTATGAGGACACCTTTAATCTGTCTTTCTAGAGAGGATTTTGAGTTGAAGTTTTTTTTTAATTTTTTACTTCTACTATAAAACTGGATAAATAACTGGTGATTTCATCTCTAATTGACAGCTGATATAACAAAATGAGTCTGTTTTTTGTTGTTGTTGGTGAGGTGCATGCAACTTTCCTTTATTTTTTTCTTGTATATTTAGAAATTGACTATTTCATAGTGGCAAGAAAATCTACTGTAAAAAAACAAACCACTCATTAGTTTTCTGCTCCACATCTGTTTTTCTCTTCCCTCCATTTTATTTCTTAACCAAATGACTTTCGAGAGGTTTTCATTTCACATGTTTCCTTATGCCTTTTGTTACTTTTAAGGAGAACTGTTTTTGAGTTTTGAGAGCGTGCAAAATGAATTATTGTACATGACAAATAAGGTCTCTTTTTGCTTACTATGATTAATATGAGGCTTACTTAAATATATGGCCTTATGTTTCAAATCATTGGAAAAATGATTGATCAGCCAAAACCCATTGTTAACTACAAGGCGGTAACACAATCGTCTTTGAGAGTGTCTTTGAGAGTGTATAAGGGGAATTATTACACATAGTCAAAATTTGTTACGATTAAGTTGTAGCTAAAAAAAGACCTCGTAAACATTTTCCATAGAAAAATCATGGTTATTCTCCCTCATGACCATCTTCAACTTCAAAACCCTTAAAAAAATTTCTTACATTATCAATCAACTTTTCAACATCGGGGGAGGGACGGGAGGGGAATAGACCCTTTCAAAACAGTTAGACCCTTTCAAAACAGTTCGATCAATTTTCGAAATGAAAAATCAAAGACTGTGTTGTAGAAAGGTAATTCGCAAAATATTTTAAGGATGTTGCAACGTCACGAACCACTCGTTTTTTAAGGGAATGTAATGTTAACTTTATATTAACCATTGTCTATGTAATGCTTAATATTTTGATGTTAATTTATGTTATATTTTTATGTTATTTTGAATAACATTCTGCCATTGTTTCTGGTTGTTTCTTATTTAAACTAAAAAAGATTGTTATGAAGATGCATCTCCAGGCTCAATACAGAGATGTATCTCTGAACTAAATTTTTTAAAAATAAGGGTGTCTCAACAATTTGAGTTGACGTGTGTGTGGAAAAGGTGCGTATGAAGATGTCTCTCCAGATTCTAGGGGCAGTTGTAAATTTTCACCATGGTGTGGAAGCACACCATATGGTATTATGGATGATTATTTTCCTTTTTTATAACCAAAGAAATAATTGTTAAGCTCTTTCCGCAAATCACCCCACTCCCATCTATCCATATACGATACAATCACCTTTTTACCTAAAGTCCAAACTATCAATTAAAAGTCTTGTTTAACACACCCTTATAATTTAGGATAATGCCAAAAGAACATCCTTATTTATGCCATAAACACCTTTTTTACCGAAAGCCGAAACAATCTATTAAAAGTCTTGTTTAGCCCACCCATATAACTTATGAAGATTGTTAAATACATTCCATAAGATACTTATACACTCCATTAAAATTTCAAAAATAACTCTAAATTTTGGAATTTAAAATTCGATCGCACTTAATACACAACTAGCTTTCTCTGGAACATGCCAAAACAAGAGATAAAAAACTTCGGACCTTGGAATTCCTATTTATAAGTTACGGAGATTGAACTTCTGATGCACCGAAACACATCATTCCCATGCCCATTCTCAGAACTGCACAATTTAAAAATACTCAAGATTTCAATGTTCAGAATTTCTACGGAGATTGAAATTCGGACGCGTGTGTTTAAGTATACGCCTTTTCCTTTTACTTTTCCTTTCCCTTCTCATTTTTATTTCTACAAATTAAAAAAACTAATTTCTTCTCATTTGTATTCTCAGAGCTTGTTTAATCATTTTGCAAGCATTTTCAGAGCTTTTACTCCACTCCATTGATGTAATATTTGAAGTTCAACTTCATTGCATTGGTAAGTTATTCATTTTTTTATTTGATATGTATGCATTACCTAAATAGTTTATAGGTATTGATATATTAGAGCTTATGATTCATGCTTTGTTTGTCCTTAATAGTTTGGTTTCTCCATGTTTCACATTGAAGTTTAGGGTTTGTGTCATCTTTTTGCTGGTTTAGTGCAGTCCAAAATTTGAAATCCGGGCTCTTAGTCTAGAGAACGTAATTCTGAGATACTTGCTATCTCCTTTTTGGTTTGGTTTGTTTATGTGTTGGTTTTGCTTCATTTTTTTATTTATGTACTTTGTTATGATATATATTTTTTTGTTTAAATGTAAGAAAATTGTTTGACAATCAAGAAAGACTGAGACATGGTAGAACGGTTCAACATGCTTCTGTTTGCAGGAATAAAACTAGACTTTAAGAACCTGCAGTTGGAGAGAATATGTTTGCTCGTAAGGGATCACCTTCTCGGGTTCATGTGTCTCCAACTTTGACTTCCAGGATTCACATGTTCCCTACTACCCCAAAAGACCCTACTGCCCTAGATGCTCTTGTGCCTGGTGGTTTCCTTGGAGATCCCTCATACCTTTCATTGCTTCCTTTGTATCTAGACCATGTTGTTAGCCATGTGTTGGACAGAGAGGTAGCATAAATCTTTAATTACTCTTTTAAACCTTTGTTATAATATTTGAATTGTTTGACGATGATGTATTTATTTTTTGCAGTACCGTGATACATTAAAATGTATCATCCATTATAAGATGGATGCAAAGCTAACAATGCCTGATGAACCAAGGTTTTAGGATGTCTTGTAACTATATGAACTGTAGGGTTTATATAAAATTGGATATGGTTATATTAACCATAAGTTATTATCTTCTTTTGTAGAGAGATTACACACAAAAATATCGCCATTTTATCTTTTGATTGGTGAGATATTCAACACACTTGATGGTGTATTATGTCTCATACATCTTTCGATCACAGGAAAATTATTAAACTATTCCAGAATCAGTAGATTTGAGACACTAAACATGATGATGAATTATTTAGGAGTTGGCCAGGAAAAAGCCCAGCAGGAAATAGATGTCATAAGAGAATGTCATGCTAGGTTTTCATTCCTGGTTGATATGTATTAAAACCACCTGACTGCAGCTGTGGATGCTAATGGTGATGATGCACAGGTTGCATACCATAGAGCATGTGCAATGAGGTCATACCTTTTGATTTTGGTCGGCAGATCCATATTTGTGGACAAAAGTGCGACCTATGTAGACATTATCTATCATAGATATTTCATTAACTTGGAGAGGATTCACGAGTACAATTGGGGGGTTTCTTATTTGGTGTACCTCTACTCCAAGTTAATTGAGGGTAGTTTGTGGAAGACTCGTCAGTTGATAGGAAACAATTATCTATTTACGGTAATTATTTTGCACTCTTACTAACATTAATTTCATAATACTTGTGCTACACCATTACTAATATTTCATCTGAACCATTTTCAAGCATGAATTCACCAACATGTTTCACGTCTAGATCATCCCGTTTAAAGAGAATTGGGTGACGGAGTCATTTGATTTTTTTACCACATCGTGCCAAATGAAATTTGCTTTATATCGTACGCCGATCATCGTTAAACACAACCCTTGAAGGTGATATCCTTGTTCTCCGACCTGTGGGTTTTAACTTACATACCCACATCTACTTGAGTGAAATTTTAGACCGTTTTGGTGTATGCATAGTATACTCATAGATCACACTGTTGTTGCCTCTGGCACTGTCCTATGTAGGGATGTTGATAATTTTTTTGCAGAGCACTATGATCATTTGGTCGTAGAGGATGTACATTGTGTGCTAGCTCCTCATGCATGGAGCACAGTATACAACTACATCTAATGATTTTATAGAGTGTTTCATTCTTACATGACACTAGATGTAGATAGAGATCCTTCAAGGATTGCTCACCAGGAGATCTTAGAAGAGGAGTTAGCAAAGACGAACCATGTCGTTGATGTGTTGCCAATATGTTTGTAATGTGGCTATTAAGAGAAAGGCCATAGCTAAGAGTGAGTTTGTGAAAGACACTCCTCAGATGGCCATTTTATAAACCATCTTAGCAGAGACACGACATGCATTTTAGTACATGCGGCAGAGGAGAAACGTGAGCATCAAATATACGCAATAGTTGTCTTTAACTTCGTATATTTTGTATTATGGTTTGTTGCGGGATTGATTTATAAATGACTTATACTTTAAGGTTTGTTAAAAAAAATGTCAAATTCTTCTAACTTACAGTTTAAGAGTGTAAAATATTGT